>NC_090937.1:829434511-829737541 GCF_040938575.1 Ambystoma mexicanum | reverse complement strand
ACCAATCTTGACGGATTCACATCAGCTATCACTCAAGTAGTATTTGCTATCATTATGTTTAGTGCCCTCGGACTCTTTAAGAATGGAGAAAAGTTCCTTGAGTTTTATGCTAACTTTTTTGTAGGAGACAGCTGCCTGCGGGTATGCAGCCTTGGTTTCTACAAACAGATCCCTAAACCATGCTTGGGCACAACATTGTTTCTGTCTAATATGATATTACTGTTAAACCAGGTTTTATTCTTAACTTCTGTTTTTACTTTTATCATTATTTCTGAGGCAATAGTATCAATTACTGTTAGGGCAATCTCTCTAAATTGTATCACTAATACCTCTGTATCTAAGGAGGAAGACCTATAAAGAAGGAATCATGTTTCAAGGTTAGAAAACACTTTGGGAGTGACCTTACTTAATTTACCTGTTCTTTGAGTAATTCTGAGATGGCAGTTAACTCGATAAGGAACACGAGGTAACAAAAGGTCAGAAGAGATTACAAAATGATCTGACCATGGACAAGTGGTACAAATGGGGTTTGACATCCTACGATTGTGTGTAAACACCCAATCCAGGATGTTACTATCCCTGTGTGTAGGAACATCCATGTGCTGGTTAAGACCCATGGCGGAAAAGACAGATATTAAAACACTAGCTTCTATGTCAGTGTTGTAAGGAACTCATGGTGGCAACAGTAAAGACAGACACAAGTGTTCCTAGTTAAAGGGTGTTTATTAAACTGCAAAGGTAGTTTGGAAACATGCCCAATCTAAACCTAAATCTAAGATCGGAGCAAGCTTCGACCATCACAAATGATAAGTTAGGATGTGGTACTTGAGGTCTCCATTGCCCATGTTTTCAGCACGGAACAAGAGTGGACTTTGGAGCACAGCACAAGCTCAAGCTTTCCCAGCACAAGCTAAAAGTTAATCTTTCAGCAATCAGGGCATTCGGTGGTTAAGTCACTTTTCTATCTAAAAGTCTCTTTGCTGCCGTAGGCCTGATGTATTCAAATAAGTATTCAAATAATGAACACAGAGTTCAAAGTTTATTTCTGTTTGCGTGTAATCTTCGGGTGATGGGTGCTCACCCCTTGGATCTCCCTTGTTCCGGCTCAGATCCCTTTGGCATTCTGAAATCTCTGGGTGATGCCTGTTCACCACTTGGATATCCCTCATTCGGGTTCACTATGGCGTTCTTCGCAAGTCTTAATATCTTTTTGTACAGTTCACTGTGGACAACCCTCGTTCAGGTTCACTCTTGTGAACGCACTGGGCCTCATTATGAGGTGGGCGCAAAGGGATACCGGGCACCTTTAAGGACATCAGTATGCACCATATTCCGAGGTCCCTTAGTGGGTCCCTTCTTTAACGCCTGGTTTTACCAGGCGTTATGGACGGGGCCCGTTAAGGGACTTCAGAGCTAATAATGGTACCGCAATTTGTGGTACTGTTATTAGCACCTCCCCCGTTCCCATTGAGCCCTATGGGGGCTGAAATGGGAATGGGGAATGGCTTTATTTCAATGGGGACTTACCGGTCCTGCAAAGGTCGGAATAGACCGCTAAGTCCCCATTGAATGAGGGCCACTGTATTTTAGGAGTTTAGACTTCACCACCTCTTTACCAGCATCCCTCGTTCAAATTCACTCTTGCCAATCTTGTCTTTTCCACTCATCTTTTACGATGTGGGGTTGACTCCCCTTGGCTTCACAATTGTCTTTTGGTCAAAGACTTTTCGACTGCTCAGAGGATTTTACAAGACCCCTGTTTGACCACTTTGACTGCTCTACTCGCCTTCAATTAGCCGTTTGCTACTTTTCGTTCAACACATTTCAGTTTCTTATTAATTCTCCCATTGAGTCACCAGCTGTGATGAACCACTTGGCTTTCTTTCTTCTCAGAGTCAAGGTTGTTATCACAGAGGCAAGTGCCTCTCCCTGACTTGGTTATCGGCGGAGGAGGGTCTTGTGTACCATTGACATCTGCTGTAACACATGCTGGCTATTGTTCGCTGTCTTATGATTCCTTCTGCAGAGGTCTCACGGACCTTGGTCGGAAAGGTCAAGGTCGCGTCTCTCCTTGTCACTGTCTCGGTATGTGCCATCTTTCTCCCCTTCTTGAAATGCTGCGCTGAGATAGCTCCCTGGACGTATGGTCTGTCTTGCTCGTATTGTGCTCCTGTGCTCCACCTTTTATCCCTGTGGGTAAGGGAATGGACCGTCAGGTGTGTGTGGTTCTGATCAATTGCCTGACTGTGCCTGGCCTTGGTTTTGGGACATATCAGGTAATTGGCTTGAGTGTTAGTCCATTGTAATTCGTAATATGCAAAAGTGTTTGAGTCGGCAGGAAGGGTTTTGTCATGGAAAATCATACTCTTCGTCCTCAGCGTTTTGATAACGTCAGAATGGTGAAATCGGGGAACAACAGAAAAAGGAGGATTCTTGGAGTTGGGGTGTTTGAGGTTTCTGTATCCTACGTGGTATGTTCAGGAAAAGTATTCAGAAGAAGGGGGATACTGCGTCTCACCCGTTGGTGTCCCACGTCCACTCCCCAAAGAGCCCCCATCCAGGTGATCCTGCCTCACTAGTCCACCCCCAGAAACTGGATCCATTAGTGATGGCCGTGACGTGGTCATCTGGATGACAGAACCCCAGGGACTAGTCAGAGAGACACCTTCAGGTTTCTCACAGTGTTGTTAGATGCCCAGTGTTTAAGGTAAAAAAGAACCAGGATATGATATGATATGATAAGGCATTTAAAATGAGCCTATACACAAGTGTTTCAAGGCGTGACAAGGCAAGGGAGGGGGAACAGAGGGAAGACAAAGACAACCATCTTACTAGACCAGTTGACATTGAGATCGCGTAAGTGCATGGGAGGGGGGAAACGGTATGTGTGGGGGGAAAGAGGAGGGGGCATTTCAATACATAGAATCAACAGTAAATAATAATAAAATAGGTAAAAGTGTGGCCAGCTAGTGGCAGTGCAGGAGTAAGTGCAGACATCAAATGTCAAGAGCTGGCGGGGACTGTATGGATACAGAAACATCCCCCAAGTGCAGGGGTTGACCAGGAGGCAGTGCAGGTGTGCAGCTGGCAAGGGAGGGGACCTGAGCCTGAGATCAGAGGGTAGCCAGGTGGCCAGTGCAGTTTCATGTGAGTTGAGCCCAGCAGGGGAGAGTAGGAGTGAAAGCAGAAGCACAAAGGAAGGTCTTGAGGTGCTTCCAGAACTGGAGATGGTTCTCAAGTTTCGGGGAGGCAGGGAGGCTGTTCCAGAAAGAGGGCCCAACCAAAGAGTGAGATCTACCACCAAACTGTTGCTTGGAGAAGCGACTGCCCCTGAGGGAGGTAGTGCAGATGAGTGAAGTGCTTGAGAAGGAATATATTTAGGAAGATAGAGTTGGAGGTATTGAGGCCCCAGGCCCCAGAAGGCATTGTGGACAATGTAGAGGTTTTTTAAAATAATCCTCACCGCCACTGGGAGCCAGTGCAGAGATTTCAGTGCTGGAGAGATACGATCCCTTGGCTTGAGGCCAAGGACAGGTTTCGCAGTCCTGTTCTGGATGAGTTGCAGAGGGCAAAGAGTAGATGCTGGCAGATTTAGAAAAAGGCTGTTACAGTAGTCCAGCCTACAGAGAACCAGAGCTCTGGAGACAGTGAGCATCTCGGGGAAGGAGAGGAAAAGAAGAATACCTCTGAGAAGGTGCAGCTGGTAGTGTGACTTCTTAGAGACATCAGAGATGTGATGAGAGAAGGTGAGAGCGGAGTCGAAGATGACCCCAGGGTTTTTAGCCTTGTAGATGGGAGCAGGAGTAGGAGAGGCCGGCCATAGAGATACAGGGAGTGGGTGTGTTAATGAGGAGAATCTCAGTCTTACTGGCATTTTCCTCCCTAGGTTTTGCAAAACTTCATGCCAATTATGATAACTCATCTCCCGGGTTCTTGGTACAGAATTTGTTCTATAAACAGTCTCTTTTCACAATGCTTGTTACACTTATTTGTGGTGGCCTCTCTCTACAATTTATGCCTCCGCACCTGGAGGTTTTGCCCTTCCTCCCAAGGTATTTGCTTCACTTTGTACCTATTTCCCAAAAGTGTTATTTGTCATGTGATTTATTGATTTCACAGTTCTACTTTCATTCTTATGAGTTTGAGAAGTTGCTCTTCTCCCGATATGTTGCCCTGGTGGCCTCCAGCCTTTCCCAATCTCCATGATACCTTACCTTTTCCAATACAGGTATACCTCACAGGACTCACGTAGCACTATGGTATTTGGCATCTTGGCTCTTCTCCTCTGGCTTCTTGGGTGTCCCATCCCTTATATGGCATCCCTGTAGCGGGATGCCATATACATATCTGGACAGCAGGTAGGCTATAGTACTCCTTTCTCCGGCAGTCTTGGTGTCGTTAGCTGGGCCCTCTGCCCACCACAATGTAGCTGTGGCCATGCTACCACCTTCAATGGTTCTTAGGTTCCTGTTCACCCAATGGTTCCGCCATTGCAGGATTTGTTGGCTCTCTGTCATCTCACTTTGGTGTTCCTCACCTGTCCAAAAGTCACGGTCCCTGTGACTTTGCTCTGCTCCTCCTCTCCAAGGCATAATCACATACCATGTTCTCTCTTCTCACAAGAGCTACTCATCTCAGTTATATACATGCCTCTTTTTAAAGTGACATTTCCTTTTCCTTGGTAAGATTGGTTTGTTCACACATTGACTGAAGCCAAATATAAGGATGACAGATTAGTCTTCATAGATGGAAGTCCCATTATTTGCACTAGGGAGATCCTCATCAGAATGGGAGTTCTTATCCCACCTGCCCATATCCCTAGGGAGGGTTTTGAAGAGCAGGCTTACCTCCCCATCCTCAGGGGGGGTGGCTCCCCTTTGGGGAGAATGGACAAATACCCATGATTCATCACAATACCTAGAAAAATGATGTAATTGAAGCCATTCCCTGGTTACACCACCAAGTCCTGTTATTGGTGCTAAGCCACTCAGGACAAAGGGGGAAGCCAGCCATTTTCCCAACTTTAAGTTGGCCATTGAAAATGAAAAATGTGCACTTTTACAAATTAATACAATAGAAACACCATTGAAGGGAATCTAGCAAACACACAGGTCAATCATGTATTTTTATTTTTGCAAGTTAATTACATGCACGAATGTCAAGTAAACTCAGAAAGTGTAACCTCACCAAAAAGCGCTCACTTTCATAAGTAATAACCCGAGATGCTGGGTTTATTAAGGCAAATAACAGAAAAAAAAACACAAATAGGATGAGCAAAAGTAATCCTTCACATGAGTGTATTGTGACACAACAAATAACATGAGCAAAAGTAAACCTTCACAAGAGTGTATTGTGACATGTAATGTTTAAAAATCTCCACGCCAAGATTAATATTTGCAGATGCAATTTCTATTTACCCTTTCTGAGTTTGCCTCTTGATATAGGTGACAGCGACAGTGAGAAGCCACCTATTCTTCCTCACCCACTGCATCACACTTCAACACATGTGCTTTGCCTACTAACTACAGATAGGTTTGCGCATCTCCAGCATAGGGTTTCTTTCTCACAAACACCAAGACACGATTGTCAAGAAGCCTGTCTTTACAATGGGTTTCTAAAATGTTGCATGAGATACTAACATGCCTACTGAGTGTTTATTTTGAATACATGAGAAGAAGAGAGATTTAGATAGGCTTGGATGTTCTGGGTGTTTTCTATCACATGAAAGCTTTGTCCCGAACACTCATACACTTTTCAACGCATGGTGGATGTGCGCTCATGGTAACCAAATGTGCATATGGTGATGCATTTTCAAAATTCTATATTCAAGTTAGTACAGCTTTGACAATTCAGATAACTAGTATTGAACATTCTCGATTGTAGTAACTATTGACAATGGCGTAGTGTGTTTATATTTAAATTTATATTTAAATTAATTTAATTATTTACATTGTTAATACATTTACCTTCTGTGCAAGCCTGTGCATTTCTTGTCCCACAAGGGGAGGGAAGCTGCAAGGAATCACATCTGTTCAACTGGCAGATTCAGGTTCATAATAAAACGGGGTTAGATAAATAATTAGTGTGCTCACCTAATTTGGGGTGGGTGGAAAATGTCCATAAACTAGATGTCACCCGATTAAAACGTCCAACAAACTGCCCGTCCCAATGAGATATTATTTCTGGGATTACTATTGTTAATGCAAGAGTTCACAAATGTGCATGCTATCTTTTTGTTCCATTTTCATTACAGGATGTTGATACCACATCCTCATAATGAGATACTAAGGTGTGCAAAGATGTTTAGGATTGCATAGAAAGGATTAAGGTTTGAAATGGGAATTAGAAGTTACTGAGTGACAAAGGTAAAACAGGAGTAAAGCAAGTTTTCATTTTTCTGTTTAGCTAGCCTTGTGGAGGTTGATTGCTATAGTTTAAACAGAGCGGGGCCTGGTGATAGTTTGAACAGAGAGATGTCCAATATAGAAATTCCACCAGTTAAAGCCCATGCTCTTTCAAAATCATATTTAAAATGGGATGGGCAGCTACATATATTTAAAAACAGAAGACAAAATTAATGGAAAGAGTGCCATTTGTGGGTTCAGATATATGAAATGAAATAGGTCTGTTAATTCAAACTGTACAGTGGCTACATGTGACTTCTACAGTCAAAGAAGAATATTTTATATGCCTCTATACAGACCTGTATTCCTACCTCCAAATAAGGGAGGGCAGGTTAGCACACAGAGATGATCAGATTACAAAGTGCCAAGAAGCGGTACAGAACAATTCGGAGAAGCTGCTGAGTGCCAAACAATTGTAAAATGGCAAAGTAGAAGACATTTTGGGGTTACAAGAAACTCTGAAAGAAAGTGGGGTTTCCATATTACAACAGCCAAATGTCATTGATCCAACGCAGGGTGAATTTAAGACTTATTGTGATGCCCTGCAGAACCACAGGACACTTAAAATCAGTGAATAGAGGCTCAAAATACATTTCAGGGAAAATAAAATGGCAATTTGGACATCATAATGGCCTATTAGCCAACATCATGACACTGAAACAACAGATGCTGGAATTAAAGTAAGAAAATACCAAACTTATTCTTAAAGAAGTTTAGTTACAAACTAAATGTGATCAAATGAATCATAATGTTAGTATCATAAAATGACTCACAGATCTGCTCACACAAGAACGTGATGGTTTAATCAGTGAAGAACAGCAATGTGAAAGTTGCAAATTTTCACCTACAAGACTAATTGTAATAATAAGAGACTGACCGAACACAGACAGAACTACAAAAATAGTCCTTTGACATAGAAATGCTGCACTAGCAAGAGTAAAATCATGAAAGGTCAGGCATGATGCAAACTGGAATGAGAATTACATTTTACAACAGGAATTGTGAACTGAAAAGGACAACTAACTTCCAATTGTGTAACCCTGGGAGCTCATCAGGCCACCATACACAATTTGAGAAAACAATTAGTTCACGTTAAGAAGAACATGATTAATCAGATGCTAAAGAAATAAAAGAATATACCAGGAAGGGACTACAACAGCACCTTACAACCACCCAACAAATATCAACAAGTGACAGATGCAATGGGCATGGGTGGGGGTGTTACTCTCTTCTGCCAAATGAGAAGTCATACCGGCTACCTAAAATCTCCCATAATCATACTGATGAGCTCAATATACCCAACCCCTCTAGAGAAAAAGGAGTATTGAGGTGTCTAACACCCATTATCAGGCAAAAATGACTTCTTGCCTTTACCAGCGAGAAGGGAGGAAGGAGGGTGCTCCATTCAGCATGCCAGGAGGTGACAGGAGTGGAAATGAACATACATCTGGACCTGAAGAGAAATATTAAAAAGTATTGAGAGACCTAGAACTGTAGAAAATAATTCTGCAGAGGAGTTGCCTAGCCCACTTGGCTGAAATAGAAAGAAAAGAAGTCTACAGTCCAGGAAGGGCAATAAAAAAGTCTTGTTCAACCAGGGAGACTGGGTAGATACTCCTATGACATGTAGATATAGAGACAATGTTTATTTGGATACAGGGTTTAGGGCTGATTCACCTGCTGGGTACATATCACAATAGTTTTGGAGAATTCTCCCGACTATCCAACTACATTCTAATCACATCACCATACGGGCGATAACCCAATCTCATCCTTCATGGCTACATGTGTAATGTTCTTAGGAAATCAAGATTATTATTGCCACCCCAGTTGCTGCTTTTTGTTCACATCCTCTTTTGACAACTCTTGGTTCTGGCACTTCGGTCCGTAGGTTTGGCACTCCCAGAGTATCTACATGGAGGTGCATGTAATTATGTTATCTGGTGAAGAAGCCTCCATACATCAACGGGACACTTGATCACATCTTGACTATTATCCATCACACACCCATGTACTGATTAATACTCCTACAACCAATTAAATGTACCAGAAGACACTTTCAAGGAACATTTCTGCGTATTATGGGCAGGTTCTACTCCCTACATGTCTGATCAGGTTTTGTTGATTCATTACCAATGGTTATATTTTACATTGACCCCTACTGCCAATCATAATCCCCTTCCCCCATATCAATTGTGTGTTAATCTCTAATCTTATCCTGCTTCTCTTATCCTCTCACCATTCCCCCACAGATTGCATTCTGTTTTATCCTGGGCAAGGGATATATCCACAATGAATTTAACACGTGCCAGAACCATTAGACCACTACAGTAATGATGGGCTCAGCATAAATGCTTTTTTAACATATGTTTACCTAGCCCCTGACTTTCAGAGGTGTCATCTACATTCTCCAATCAACGGAGAAGACTGCAAACGTGTCACCTCATCTCTGTTGCTAGTGATTCATTGCCAGCTTTAGAAGCCGCATGCTTGCATTTCTGTAGAAATTGGTCTCATTTTACCAAACTTAGTAAAATCAATACCCAATAATGGTGTACTCAAAATGCATGACAAAACACAGCTTTATGCAAAATGTAGGATCTTGACCGGGACAGCATACACACAGCTCTCAATATTGGGTGTGTGCGGATTTTGTACAAACATTTTGTAAGCAATGATGTCATAATACAATATGAGTTACAAAACCTATAAGTGGTTAGGATTGGTCAACATCTTAAGATATACATGGAATACATCATAGATAATAGCTTCACTTCATCATTATATTGGCCACTAATTGGCTGGCGTTATTCATCATGGGTGGCATATCAAGAGAGAATACTATTGGTTTTCACTTTACTCACCAACCTTGGACATTTTGATAAGACGTCAAAATATGAGAGATACATAGGGTAGATGGGAGAGAAGTCCATGGTCTGCACTAATTCCAATTAAAAGTTCTCCCTATCATTTCCAGGACATGTGGCCTATCTGTTCCTTTGTATTTGGCTGGGTGTATCAGCTTGTGTTTGTGTGTGTACTAGGGAGTTCAGCAGATGTGTCATCTGTACTTGGATTATAATGAATAGTCAGTGTTCTTCATTTCTTGATCATGTGACAGGGGACTGTGTTGGAAAATTAATTTCTTCCTATTTACTGAGCTTTTAACTAAATCGAACGTGCATGTTTTACTCTTTGTGTACACTGGATACACACTTCATCTCTCTGCTACAGAGTATTTTGGACTACACATTGCATGCACCTGGACCTCAATGGATATTTGCGCTCTTATTATCATTTAATTAATGTGGGAGTCTACAGCTTCTTGTCCTGACAACTGTTATCTCACCCCTGCATTCTGCACATCCATAACTCTCTTCCATGCCTCTGACCCTGCTTGCTACAACTACTTTCTGAGCAGCTTCAAAGCTTCTAAAATAAATGTGTTTCTATGAATTCAGCATCTTGTCTGGGGCCTTGCTAACTGCTGGGCCTGCTACAGCCTCTGTGCTTGGAATAATGGCTGTAGTGCTGCTTTTGCCTCCATATTAGAGACCTATATTCATGTCTGTTCATGTTATATTCACCTTGTTCCTCCGCCATACATTGGTTTCCCTTCTCATTTATGCTGCATCTAATCTGCCTATAATTCCATCAGCCCTATCAGTGTGGTGAGTCCCTCTCTTGGTATTTCAGAATCCTCTTCCCTTCTATGCTATATACAGTACACTACTAGTGCTTTCTGCTATCTAACTGTAATCCCTACTAGTGTCGCACAACCTAACTAATTCTTTATGGCAGAGGTGTGCACATTGACTATTTAAAGTATTTTTTCTTGGAGCCTGTCTTTTTGTCTCATCTCTAACCCCTTGATTCATGGGGCAGTTGGACTGCCTCAGTTGGTATTGTTTCTCACCTGTATTGTAAAGGTGAGGAGTGTGGCGGTGCGGGATTGGTGCATGCATATTTATCTGAGATGGGGCAGTAGGTAATACCTGCCTATTCATCGGCCCCAATACATTTTGCATCTTCGGTGCACCACTCTTGCAATCCCTCTGCCTGTTAATTAACAAATGCATATTGTGAGCCTAATACCAGAGACCAGTCCTTAAGCGTGGGACTGGGAGTCAAACCTGTTTTGCACTCTGTTGTATTGTTTCCAAGAGAAACGTGTTGCCTCTGGGTTATCCTCCAAGACTGTTCTTTTTTTGGAATCAGAGCAGGGCATGCTAGATACCACATCTACCTCGGAGTCATGCTAAGTTACGTTTTGGTCCAAGAACGCATTTTCTTCTGCATCCCATACCTGCTATAACTATAAACATCTACCTTGTCGTTCAGTAAGGTTAAAGCCAGTCTCCCTCTGTACACGTTTGATATTGAGACAGTGGGTCTCATTACGAGTTTGGGGGTAGCCATGCCCTTAACAAGGGCATGGCTACCCCCAAACTCGGGTCTGGGTCCGGGTCCCGCAAAAGGAGACTTACCACGCCATTCTGACCTTGGAGGGCCCGATAATTCCCTATTGCGGGACCGGGTCCCGGTACGTCCCCATTCCTATTCGAGCACCCATAGGGCTCAATGGGAATGGGAGGATGGCAACAACTGCCCCGTTAATAACAGGGCCGTTGCTGCAACCCGGTACTGCTCGCGGGTGTCGCTCTGCACGCCTCGCCTGACCAGACGTTCCAGAGCAGCACCTGCAAGCATACTTGGAATGTTGCGGCGAGGTACCAACGGCACTGGTATCCATTGTTGCCTTACCGCAACATTCGTAATGAGGCCCAGTATGTACATCATGTCGTTTTACTACTTTTCTTTTCATTTCAGATGCAAATTTCAGTTTCAAAGTATCCAAAATGTTTGAAAAGCAATGCTTTGCAGACTGAAAGTATATTTCTTTGTGCATGAACTGTGCAGTTTTGCAATAGAGTTTTTAGCTGCCCTGGTTCTTTGATTCAGCTAGTGTGACTGTCAACTTCCATGCAGTGCAAACTGTTCCCCAGCCACCTTTAATCTTTGCGCCCACAGCAGGATGAAATTATCTCCTTCATACCGTCTGTGTCTCTAGGCAGTATTTAAAAAATAATATGCCTTTCCGTGCCATTAAATACATCTATTTCCAAGACAGTGGCTTTTTATGTAATGTCGCATCTTATCACCTAACAAGAGCTTGTTTGATATGAATGCTACTGAACTGACAGGTTTATAGCAGTCACACCATTCTGGGCATCTCCACTGCCTAGCATTTCAAATAAGACTAAAAGCTTTTTTGACTGCGGTTTATTTACGAAAATGTACCTGCATTACTTTGTACAACTTCAATGCAATCAAACTGTCACACTTCGTACACAACAATATGCATTTAACTAATTTGTTTGGGAGTTATTTATGCCGGCAGTGGAATGTATGTTGCTGAGTCCAAAGCAAATGATTTGCACTCGTGTAGATTTATGAAACATCAGTATTACCAGATGGCAGGATAGACCATTGGGCAAAGGAACATGCATATCAGTCAATCAATCAAAACTTTATTTGCAATATGAAAGCCATCAAATGTAATCATACAGTCATATAAATTAGGAATAGGCATAGATACAAGAGTAGAAATTGCAGACATAATCATAAAAAGATGTTAAAACAGTCCAATATACATAAAGAGCTATAAAACACGTTAGGGAGAGTGTACTCGCAGCACTAGTACCATTTTGCCCCCATTCTTTGTCCTTTTTCGGCACTAGTAGCATAGATATGTTGTTCAATCAATTGCCCTGACACACAGTCTCCTTCAGCAAAAGCAGGACCAGTGGACATAATCATACATTCCATCCAAAAACATACTAAAACAGATCAAAGATTAATACAGGGGATGTAAAAGGATCATACTTGCAACCCTGAAACCGTTAAGTGTGCTTCATCACACCTGAAGACATACCTGTGGTATGTCATCAAATGTTCTAATACACATGAAAGTTCTAGAGCATTTAAAATATAAACATTTGAAAGTAACATAGGGAGAGTATACTCTCAGCCCTTAGTACTGTTCTTTATACTTCATTGGACTTCTAGACATAGCTACCGCATACCTTCAATTGATCTAATACACCATTTTCTTTGGCATAGCCAAACCCGAGGAACATATTGGGCTACACATGTTACTACTGAATGATATGCAGTGCTTTTGCAATGTTGGAATGCAGCCTGCAATGTGCGAGTGCCTGCATCCCTCGGGAGTGACCTCAAAGACTGTACTCTTAATGGTTTCAACACATTGCATATAGGGTCATCCAGACGTGGACCCCTTGCTCACTGTGCTCAGAGAGGCACAGCTCCACCTCACTGATGAAGCCCAACAAGGCTGAAACACGTGTGTGGGGTTGCTCTTGGTACTCTTGTTCAGAAGTGAATTGCCATAGCATTTTGGTGCTGGACTGCCCATGTGTGCAGGACAAAGAGTGTTATCCAAATGGATATTTCCCATCTATGAAAGGTACAGTGAGCTAAAGTGTGGAAGTGGTCTCTTGAGTGGGTACCTTCCCAAAGAACAGGTCAATTGGCCGCGTTCGTTCCCGCAGAGGGGCGCCTATGGACTATTTTTTGATAGCAATAAAATATGTACAGGTGTCTGCTCACCCGGGCCACAGAAAGGGCACCCACTTGATCCCCCCATCCCCCAGTTTCCAAGACTTTGTGACAGTTGCAATTTGTACGGTACCCATTTTAAAGCTGATATACAAGGTTATTGCGTATGGTGAGCTGATGTTGTGTAAATACTCGGTACGCCCAAAATTTGGTTTACATGCCAGAGCCAGGACCTGATATCAGCATACTTGCCCCTTCTATCATTCCCCTCCTGGAAGCAACAATAGATTTACTCTTTAATTATTTGATGCTATCCTCACAATACTATCAGGGTTCTCCCATAAACCCACTTCATCCATATTGTTCTTCTTATTTTATTTTTAATTTACTGTGCAGTTAGTCAGACAAATGACTTTTTACAACATTCCTTTCACGTGGGCAACCCAAGGTATACATTTCCTCCATTGCAAACTCAAAAGATGTTTTAAAGCACCCCAGTATTTGCCCAACCCTTCTGTCCACCACACCTGCACCCAATATCTGTATGGGAGCAGTGTGGCTTGGTCCCTGGGAAAATATCGAGTTCACAATGGGGAGTGCATTAGGTGAACGTATGGGGATTTGGAACACATATTTTAAATGTTTATTTTCAGCATTTTTCAAAGTGGCTACATTTGCATATCTCCAAAGACCTGTGCCAAATACTGAGGCTGGGATAGCTTGACTATAAATTTAAGGCTGGACTGATAGCACCTCTGCCATGCATTCCGAAAAAACTCCTGTGTGCACTGATGTATTTCCCTACAGCAGCACAAGCCTTGACCAGATGCGTAACCCAAGACCCGATTTCATTAAACCTAATTCATAAGTAGTTGTAGGACTGTGCTTGTTCCAAGAAGTTTCCACCCACAGAAATGTGTATTTTAGAATATCTAGAAAATCAAGGCCTAAAAACGAACACCTCTGTTTTCCTTATGTTGGGACAATCTAAGCAGTTTCTCATCAATGCTGCAATTATCTCTTCATCAATGCTGCAATTATCTCCTCTACGTACATGCTGAAGAAAAAGGGGCAAGGACGTATCCTTGCCTCACACCCTTTAATACATCAAAAGTGTATGTTACTTCGCCTCCAGACCATATCTCATCACTGCTTTATTATTGTGCAACAGGACCTGGATTATAGAGATCAGGAGGTCTTGAAAATGCTCCTGCTTCAAGACTTCCAATGTATTCCACTCGACACACCGTCAAAGGTTGTCTAGAGGTCAACAGGATACCATACAATTGCATCCCCATGATGAAAACAAATTTCGGGATCATTAAACACATCTAAAACTTTGGTACACGGTACTTTTCTGCGTCTCCTTTGCAACAAGATTTCCTGAGCTATCTAAGAGCGTCCTATAATTAGCTGGGGACTCTCTGCCCCCCTTTTTGTATATTGGTACTATTAGTGCACGTTGCAAGGGGGGTGGGATCTTGTTAAGATGTATGAGTGCATTGAACAAATTACACAGAATCGGTACCCAGACACAGGGTTCATCCTTAAAAAGGTCCAAAGGGATCCTGTCTGTCCCAGGGGCCTCGACACTTCTCTATGAACAATCCCATTTTGTACATCAAGCACAGTCACTTCAAATGCACCCACGGCCCCAGTCCATTCCACATTCCCCTCACTTGTCACAAGCTCTGAAAGACCCAAACCCCCAAAGTATTGTCATATAAACTTGCAAAGTGCTCTCTGCAAGCACTTTTGGGTATGCAGCAATCAGTGTGAGCTTCATCTATTGCAACCTTATCCCACAACCAGCTTCCAGTAAGCTACCATACCCCTTTCTTGAAAAGATTGCATGAGGCATGACTATTTACTTTTTCGAATGTGCCATCTTCTTTTCACTGATAAGCTTGTTGTATTTAAATGGACATTGAAGGAGGGCATTCTTGTGCATAATAATGTCTCCCTCCAAACAGACAAGCATTCTGGCAATCTGAGTCATACCATCTGGCCTTTTTTAGAGGGCCCTTTTAGATGTTTATTGATTTACCCTTAAAGAATGGTGAGAGGTTGCTGATCTAGGTTTCATACTTGACCAAAATATCATCATCTGGTGTCACTTCATTACCTTTGGTCTCTAACCTGCCCACAATGGCCGGTACATTTTAGGTTTCATATCTTTTTCAAAAATCCTGCACCAGCTGATGGTTTTCGGTGCATTCCCAGTGATTGCAAGATCCCCGACCCCAGAATATATATTTTTATCCCAATATTGGATGGCCTAGTTAGGGCTCCATGGTCAACATGACCGACACATTCTATAGTAAATGTGTAGTTTCGCCTGGGTAATTTGCTGCCTATTGCTAATAATATTTCATATTCACACTAGTGAAAACAGTGAGCTGGTAGAAAACAATGCCTTAAAAGTATGTTCTTTTCACCAGTGTAGTTTCTGGCCTTGTGCAAAGGTTTCAGTAATTTGGCACATCATTTATATATGTATTTTTTATGTGTGCATGCCTGTATGCATGCATGCATTTTTGCATTTCTTTATATCTATGTTTGTTTATTGTGATTTGGTTTAAAGCAACAATTTCACATACAAATAAAGTAACTACATATAAAAACACGTGTAAGCTTGCAAGTCAAACGTCCTAAAGGTGTGCACAAGGACAAGATAAGAAAACTCTTTTAGCAAGGCATCAAACTGATGGTAGTGATGTATAGATCACATGTTTCCCGTGGTGTGACATTGTAGATAGAAAAGATGTAGTTTTGCCACACTCCAGGGAGCTTTTAGGCATCGCAAAACCCACGTGCAGAAATTGTTTCCTTATATTCTTTTTTTCCCAGTTGTAGCATTGGATAAGGTTATGGAGTTTAGATTTATTTGGATTGTGTAGCGTGAGCTTTATTAGGTGTAGTTGGTAGATGATGTATTGAGCAAGAGGTCTGCCATGTTAGAAAGCACAATTTTTATAGGCTGCTCATTTTTCCATTCAAGTGTGTGAGGCTGCATTTTCAAGCTATGATCATTTCATTGGAGGTTTGCTTCCGCTGTTGGATAGAAAAATCCAGGAAGCCACGGCCAGGATGGCAGGAGCTGCAGAACAGTGTCCAGCTAAATGTTGTGAGGGACAGAGTTCAGAGGAGCCTCAGAAACCGAATGAAATACAAATTGGTTCCGAAGGACACAGTGAGACACCCAAGAAAGCCCACACAGTAGCATTACCAAATTGAAGTACTAGTATGTGAGCACAACACCCCCAATGACAGCAGGGCATTTGGTTTGGCGGTAAAAGTGCCTAAGTAAAACAATTAAATGGAGGAAACTTAATTTCCAGGAGCAGTGCTGCACACATGATTTTTAGTACAGCTATTCATTGTGAATAGATAAATGGAAGGTCAGATCTAGAGTTAGCAACATGTCTGGAGATGGAAGCTGCTGGTGCAAGGGGGAGAAGGCCAAAGGGCCAATCAGGTGGAAGGGATTATGGTGTTCCATGGAATGCAATAAAGTTTTGACCTCACTGAGTTCCATTCACTATGCCTTTGTTCCATCTTAGTGGGATTCTACAGCCCGAGCAGTCTCAGGTTTCATTGTCCAATCAGGGAAGATATTTGTTATCAGTTGCACCATGAAGATTGCCAACCAATCTGAGTGCAACATTTTTAGCTGACTATTAAATGATGTAATGTTTGAGGGGCAGTATCTTCAATGGACAAGAGAAGGGAAACCTTGAATCACAATGTTACATGTGTAGTGTTCTTTAGGAGCTTGATGACAAACAGCCAATTGAAATATTCAAATTAGAAATAATGTTGCTGTTTAGAGAATATGTTAATTTGCTATTTTTCATGTTAAATATTGTAGCCCAGAATGGGTGTGTCAAGTTGATTCTCTGTTCAGCTCTACAGAGCTATCTGAAATTCTTCCGGACAATTTGAATTAAAAGCTGTTTATTTTTCTTGCAATTTGTACCCTCCATTTTTGATTATGTTTACTTTATTCTTGGATTATTTCGGGAACTTCATGTTTACACAAGTTAAATGCCTATGTATATATATATATATTCAGTGAAAAAACTTTGTTAAAGGGATGTTATGGTTCCAAGTAAAACCGAAAAACCCTTGAAATTCGCCAGTTATGGTAAGCTAAGCAACCATAACTCGCGCCACCACCGTGCACTGCTAAGACTAACACCCAGGACATCAAAGATGACATCAAAAATGTCATTGATGACATCACTGATGACATCACATGTGTATGTACTTCTCATGAAATATGTGTAGAAGGGATTCTTATTATGTTGCGAAAAAAGTGTCAAGAATCATTGCAAAAAATATACCCTAATAAGTGCATTGAACGATGCATTGATATAAATAGCATCCTATTATGGGGTTCTATCTAGTATACTAAGCTACTCATACAGAAACATAACATTGTGTGCAGCGTACAAGATGAAGGTATGATATTCGTAATGTTAATATGTTGAATAATGAAATGATAATTGTTTTCTTAATAGATTTTTGTGTACTGTGAAATATGTAATAAGAAGCTAATAAAACCCATGTATTACATAATTGCATTACTATAGGCAAAACACAAAGACACAAGAACACATACCAATATGGGTATATACAGGGAAAGTGAAGTTAGCAAAAAAGCACAAATAGTAGCAGAAACAATTCATAACTTAACTGATTAGTTTCATGCAAATAAATGATTTCTCTGTTTCAAAGCTGCTATTTACCCTATGTATATGTATCACTTGATGTGATTGGACCCTAAGGAAAGTAGTGTGAGTACAATGTATACAAATATGACCATATACAGGGAAAGTACAGCCATAAAAAAAACAACAGAACTATCAGAAAGTGCTCATAAGTCTAGTGATTATCTTTATGCACAAAAAGGATTGCAGTCTTTCAAGCTTGTGTTTTCCCATATGTATATATTTCATATGATGTGACTGTACTCTAAGGGAATTACTGTAAGAACCTACTAGAAGGATATGTCTACAAATAAAATAAATATGTCTGACTGTTACTGAAGAAAACCATGTGGCCTAGATATGTCAGCAAAAGAAGAAATAGTGAGCCAGACATGTGATGTCATCAGTGATGTCATCAATGACATTTGTGATGTCATCTTTGATGTCCTGGGTGTTAGTCTTAGCAGTGCACGGTGGTGGCGCGAATTATGGTTGCTTAGCTTACCATAACTGGCGAATTTCAAGGGTTTTTCGGTTTTACTTGGAACCATAACGTCCCTTTAACAAAGTTTTTTCACTGAATTTCATAGGTTTTTAGTAGCGCAACTTAACCATAATGTCCCTTTAACAAAGTTTTTTTCACTGAATTTCATAGGTTTTTAGTAGCGCAACTTAACCATAACGTCCCTTTAACAAAGTTTTTTCACTGAATTTCATAGTTTTATAGTAGCACAACTTAACAATAATGACTTTGACTTTATATACATGTCATATGGAACTGACTAGATCTCTTCTTATGAACTTGATGTCCGCAAACTTATTTAATGTTCGCAGACATGTTCGGAGAACAGTACCACTACCTAAAAACTGTGGGGGCTGGGGGGAGGTGGGGTATGTTTGATTGTTATATCATAATATAGGAACATTTAACAAATTCAAAAAGCAGCACACAAACACATTATATATAGTAATACATAAGAAATGTAACCCATATATGTAACACACTAACCATTCATTTAAATACAATATGTTCTGAAATGGAATATACCACAAGAAGATAAATTTGCTTCCAACATAATTACCTCACAGACACAACAGAACTGAGAACAAGACCAGACCCACTGAATACATAGGACTTATTTTACCAGAAATAGTAAGTGTACTTCATTATACTCATTTATTTATAAACTTTCTGTATTAGATTAAAAAATATATTATCTTTTTTTTTTCTCACAGAAATGTCTAGTACTCTGGAATGGCTAGAGGACAATTTCCC
Source organism: Ambystoma mexicanum (assembly GCF_040938575.1). Lineage (NCBI taxonomy): Eukaryota > Metazoa > Chordata > Amphibia > Caudata > Ambystomatidae > Ambystoma > Ambystoma mexicanum. Next base: position 829,718,567 of record NC_090937.1, on the reverse strand, counting down.
TCATGAAGAAATGTCACAAAATAGTGAAACTAATGGTAAACACATTATAATATAAACCATTTATTTATTATTTTTTTATATACATTTAACATATATATTATTTTTTTGTACAGAGCATACCAAAATAGAAAAAAACTTCAGAAAACCCTGTTATGGATAACAGTCTTCACAATATAGAAGAAAAAATGGATGTATTGTTGGCTAATTTTAATAATTTAAAAACTTTTGTAGAAAATCATTTCAAACCAAAAACCTCGTACCATTGCCCCACATGTACTTGTCCCTCCTCACCCTATCCCAGTCAATTATCCCCAAACCCTCTCCATAATCCAAAACGTTTTGATGAGACTTCCATCCCTTCTTCACCTAATACCAATCATGTTGAAACCCCAAATTCTCCTGTTTTGTTTCTGTTTCTGCCTCACCTTCTCTGTCATAAATTATTAATATATGTTAAATAAAGTTTAATTTTTATATTGTATTGTGAATAGTTTCCGTTTTCTTTTTTTAAAAACAATGTAGGTGTCCGCGGACAGTGCAGGTGTTCTGAAATGTTCATAAATAAACGAAAATGGAGGTTTCCTGAAGAACAATATGGACAGCGTCCTCAGGACACCCCCTACGAACAGTCCCCGGACACCGCAAGTGTTCTTAGAACAGTTTCACTTTGCTTGCGAACAAAATGGACACACATTGAGTCCTTAGAACACCCCCCAGTCAGTTTATTTAGAACATTTCAGAACACCTCTGATGTCCGTAAACAAATCGAACACAAAAAGAACATCTAACACATAAAAAACACAACTTTCATCCTATCTCATACACTCCCACCCTCCCCAAACACTCCTACACACCAACACACTCTACTAAGTACATATTTTGAACAAAGTTTCACCGCGCTGTCCGCGGACGTCCGCAAATCCAAGATGGCGGGCACTACCGAAAAATCTGATGCGCTTCACTCTCCATGCCGTCCAATCAGCGAACACGTTGCATGTCCGCGAACATCATGCAAGACGATTGGCCAATCAGGACACTGTCCGCGGAGCGAACAGGGAAGTGTGTCCATGAACCGAACACAGATATCACTATTTTTTTTTTACCTACTTTTTGGTCATTTTAAAAAAAACTACTGGACGGATTTTCACCAAATTTGCAAAAGCACGCTTTCGGGACCAAGCCGCTGCTCCTGGTCCAAATTTGGTGGAAATCCGTCCAGCGGTTTTGGCTGGAGGCGCGACCAAAATTTTTTTCCCATTCAGTCTATGGGAAAAAAAAAAGTTTTGGGACCCCCCCTATAACTTTTCCCCCCCTCGACGAATCCTCACCAAACTTTGCAAAAAAATTCAGAGTGACCCAAATACTTTTTTGCAAAGTTTGGTGAGGATCCGTCCAGGGAGAGCGAAGTTATAAGCCACCCAAAAAGTGCTCTTCCTATGGAAACAGCAACTTAACCATAACTACATGGCCACCACCGTGGCCATGTAATATATACATATATTCAGTGAAAACACTTTGTTAAAGGGACATTATGGTTAAGTTGCGCTACTAGAAACCTATGAAATTCAGTGAAAAAAATTTGTCAAAGGGATGTTATGGTTCCAAGTAAAACCGAAAAACCCTTGAAATTTGCCAGTTATGGTAAGCTAAGCAACCATAACTCGCGTCACCACCGTGCACTGCTAAGACTAACAACCAGGACATCAAAGATGACATCACAAATGTCATTGATGACATCACTGATGACATCACATGTGTATGTACTTTTCATGAAATATGTGTACAAGGGATTCTTATTATAATGTTGCAAAACAAGTGACAAGAATCACTGCAATAAATATCATACCCCAAATAGTGCATTGAACGATGCATTGATATACAAAGCATTCTATTATGGGGTTCTATCTAATATACTAAGCTACTCATACAGTAAACATAACATTGTGTGCAGCGTACAAGATGAAGGTATAATATTCGTAATGTTAATATGTTGAATAATGCAATGATAATTGTTTTCTTAATAGATTTTTGTGTACTGTGAAATATGTAATAAGTAGCTAATAAAACACATGTATTACATAATTGCATTACTGTAGACAAGTAGTAGCAGAAACAATTCATAACTTAACTGATTATTTTCATGCAAATAAATGATTGCTGTGTTTCAAAGCTGCTATTTACCCTATATATATGTACCACTTGATGTGATTGGACCCTAAGGAAAGTAGTGTGAGTACAATGTATACAAATATGACCATGTACAGGGAAAGTACAGCCATAAAAAAAAAACCAACAGAACTATCAGAAAGTGCTCATTAGTCTATTAATTATCTTTATGCACAAAAAGGATTGCTGGCTTTCAAGCTTCTGTCTTCCCGTATGTATATGTTTCATATGATGTGACTGGACTCTAAGGGAATTACTGTAAGAACCTACTTGAAGGATACGTCTACAAATAAAATAAAATCTTTAGTTTCGTACTGTTACTGAAGAAAACCAGGTGGCCTAGATATGTCAGCAAAAGAAAAAGAGTGAGCCAGACATGTGATGTCATCAGTGATGTCATCAATGGCATTTGTGATGTCATCTTTTATGTCCTGGGTGTTAGTCGTAGCAGTGCACGGTGGTGGCGCGAGTTATGGTTGGTTAGCTTACCATAACTGGCGAATTTCAAGGGTTTTTCGGTTTTACTTGGAACATAACATCCCTTTGACAAAGTTATTTCACTGAATTTCATAGGTTTTTAGTAGCGCAACTTAACCATAACGTCCCTTTAACAAAGTTTTTCACAGGTTTTTAGTAGCGCAACTTAACCATAACGTCCCTGTAACACATTTTTTTTTAACTGAATTTCATAGGTTTTTATTAGTGCAACGTCACCATAACATCCTTTTCAATAGATGAAGACCACTAGCATCTTAGGTCCTCAAAGTGGGAACCCCAGGTGGTAAAAAAAAGAAGATTTCCCTTCCTACACCGGGACATGGCGTCCCGGTGTAGGAAGCAAAATCTTTTACCAAGATGGCCACCATGGAAAAGGAAGGCGGGGTGTATAAAGAGAACACAACAGGGCATGAGCGGGGGGTGGAGGGGAAACAGGGCACAAACGGGGCATGAGCAGGGGTTGGGGGGAAAAGGAAGGAAACACGGGGCATGAGCGGGGGTGGGGGGAACACGAGAGAGACACGGGGCATGAGCAGTGAGTGGGGGGGACAGGGGAGACACGGTGTATGAGCAGGGGGTGGGGAGGAACACGAGGGAGACACAGGCATGAGCAGGGGGTGGGGAGGAACACCAGGGAGACACGGGGCATGAGCGGGGGGTGGGGAGGAACAGGGGAGACACGGGACATGAGCGGGGGGTGGGGGAAACAGGGCACACACGGAGCATAAACGGGGGTGGGGGAACAGGGCACACACGGGGCATGAGCGGCGGTGGGGAGAACAGGGCACACATGGGGCATGAGCGGTGGTGCGGGGAACAGGGCACACACGGGGCATGAGCGGGGGGTGGGGGGAACAAGGCACACATGGGGCAGGGGGTGGGGGAACAGGGCACACACGGGGCATGAGAAGGTGGTGGGGGAATAGGGCACACACGGGGCATGAGCGGGGGTGGGGGGAAAGGAGAGAGACAAGGGGCATGAGTGGGGGGTGGGGGGAACATGAGGGAAACACGGGACATGAGCGGGGGGGTGGAGGGAACACGAGGGAGACATGGGGCATGAGCGGGCGGTGGGGGCAACAGGAGACACACGGGGCATGAGCGGTGGGTGAGGGGGTACACGATGGAGACACAGGGCATGAGTGGGGGTGGGGAGAACAGGAGGGAGACACAGGGAATGAGCGGGGATGAGGGGGTACACGATGGAGACATGGGGCAAGAGCGGGGGGTGGGGGCAACAGGAGACACACAGGGCATGAGCGGGGGGTGAGGGGGTACACGAGGGAGACACGGGGCATGAGCAGGGGGTGGGGGGAACACGAGGGAGACACGGGGCATGAGCGGGGGTGGGGGGAACAGTGCACATGGGGCATGAGCGGGGGTGGGGGGAACAGGGCGCACATGGGGCATGAGCGGGGGTGGGGTGAACAGGGCGCACATGGGGCATGAGCGGGGGTGGTGGAGCAGGGCGCACACATGGGGCATGAGTGGGTGTGGGGGAACAGGGCGCTCACACGGGGCATGAGCGGGGGAGGGGGAACAGGGCGCACACACACGGGGCATGAGCGGGGGGTGGGGGAACAGGGCGCACACACAGGGCATGAGCAGGGAGTGGGGGAAAGGAGAGATACACGGGGCATAAGCGGGGGGTGGGGAAGAACAGGGGAGACACAGGGCATGAGCGGGGGGTGGGGGAAACAGGGCATACACGGAGCATGAGCAATGAGCGGGGGGTGGGGGAACAGGGCACACACGGGGCATGAGCGGGGGTGGGGAGAACAGGGCACACACGGGGCATAAGCAGGGGGGTGGGGGGAACAGGGCACACACAGGGCATGAGCAGGGGGTGGGGGGAACAGGGTACACACGAGGCATGAGCAGGGGGTGGGGGGATAGGGCACACACGGGGCATGAGCGGGGCTGGGGGGGAAAGGAGAGAGACATGGGGCATGAGCAGGGGGTGCGGGAACACAAGGAAAACACGGGGCATGAGCAGGGGGTGGGGGAACACGAGGAAAACACAGGGCATGAGCAGGGGGTGGGGGGAACACGAGGGAGACACGGAGCAGGAGCGGGTGGTGGGGGCAACAGGAGACACACGGGGCATGAGCGGGGGGTGAAGGGGCACACAATGGAGACGCAGGGCATGAGTGGGGTGGGGGGAACACGAGGGAGACACGGGGAATGAGCGGGGGATGAGGGGGTACACGATGGAGACACGGGGCATGAGCGGGGGGTGGGGGCAACAGGAGACACACAGGGCATGAGCGGGGGGTGAGGGGGTACACGAGGGAGACGCGGGGCATAAGAGGGAGGTGGGGGGAAAACGAGGGAGACACGGAGCATGAGCGCGGGTGGGGGGAACAGTGCACATGGGGCATGAGCGGGGGTGGGGGGAACAGGGCGCACATGGGGCATGAGCGGGGGTGGGGTGAACAGGGCGCACACGGGACATTAGCGGGGGTGGTGGAACAGGGCGCACACACGGGGCATGAGCAGGGGTGGGGGAACAGGGCGCTCACACGGGGCATGAGCGGGGGTGGGGGAACAGGGCGCACACACACGGGGCATGAGCGGAGGGTGGGGGAACAGGGCGCACACACAGGGCATGAGCAGGGGGTGGGGGGAAAGGAGAGAGACACAGGGCATGAGCGGGTGGGGGAACACGAGGGGGACACAGGGCATGAGCGGGAGGGGGTGGGGGGTAACACGAGGGAAACACGAGGCATGAGTGGGGGTGGGGGAACATGAGGGAGACACGGGGCATGAGCGGGGGTGGGGGCAACAGGAGACACGTGGCATGAGCGGGGTGTGAGGGGAACATGAGGGAGACACGGGGCATGAGCGGGGGTGGGGGGTAACACGAGGGAGACACGGGGCATGAGTGGGAGCTGGGGGAGTAACACGGGACATGAGCGGGGGTGCGGGGAACACGAGGGAAACACGGGGCATGAGTGGGGGGGTGGGGGTACAGGAGGGAAACACGGGGCATGAGCAGGGGGAGGGGGTACAGGAGGGAGACACGGGACATGACCGGAGGGTGGGGGGCAACAGGAGACACAGGGCATGAGCGGGGGGTGGGGGTACATGAGGGAAACATGGGGCATGAGCTGGGGGTGGGGGGGAACAGGGGAGACACGGGGCATGAGCGGGGGTGGGGGAACAGGAGAGAGACACGGGGCATGAGCGGGGGTGGCGGGAACAGGGGAGACACGGGACATGAGCGGGGATGTGGGGGTAACACAAGGGAGACACGGGGCATGAGCGGGGGGTGGGGGGAAAGGAGAGAGACACGTGGCATGAGTGGGGGTGAGGGGAGCAGGGGAGACACGGGTCATGAGCGGGGGTTGGGGGTTAACACAAGGGAGACACGGGGCATGAGCGGGGGGTAACACAAGGGAGACATGGGGCATGAGCAGGGGGTGGGGGGATAACACAAGAGAGACACGGGGCATGAGTGGGGGGTGGGAGGTAACACGAGGAAGACACGGGGTATGAGCGGGGGGTGGGGGGTAACACGAGGAAGACCTGGGGCATGAGCAGGGGGTGAGGGTAACACAAGGGAGACACGGGGCATGAGCAGGGGGTGGAGGGGGTAACACAAGGGAGACACGGGGCATGAGCTGGGGGTGGGGGTAACACAAGGGAGACACGGGCATGAGCGAGGGGAGGGGGGTAACAGGGGAGACAGGTCATGAGTGGGAAGTGGGGGGAACAGGGCACACAGGGCATGAGCGGGGGGTGGGGGGTAACAGGGGAGACACACGGGGCATGAGCGGGGGGTGGGAGGGAAGGGGAGAGACACACGGGGCATGAGCGGGGGTGGGGGGAAAGGAGGGAGACACAGGGCATGAGTGGGGGTGGGGGGAAGGGGAGAGACACACGGGGCATGGTTGGGGGGTGGGGGAAGGGGAGAGACACACGGGGCATGAGCGGGGGTGGGGGGAACAGGGGAGACACACGGGGCATGAGCAGGGGTGTGGGGAAGGGGAGAGACACACGGGGCATGACATGAGCGGGGGGTGAGGGGGAAGGCGAGAGAGACACGGGAATGAGAGGGGGGTGTGGGGGAAGGGGAGAGACACACAGGGCATGAGCGGGGAGTGGAGGGGAAGGGAAGAGACACACGTGGCATGAGTGGGGGGTGGGGGGGAAGGGGAGAGACACACGGAGCATGATCGGGGGTGGGGGGAACAGTAGGGAGACACGGGGTATGAGCAGGGGTGGGGGGAAGGGGAGAGACACAAGGGGCATGAGCAGGGGGTGGTGGGAAGGGGTGAGACGCACAGGGCATGAGCGGGGGGTGGGGAGGGAAGGGGAGAGACACATGGGGAATGAGCTGGGGTGGGGGAAGGGGAGAGACACACGGGGCATGAGCAGGGGGTGGGGTGAAGGGGAGCGGTGACACGGGGCATGAGCGGGGGGTAGGGAAAACAGTAGGGAGACACGGGGTATAAGCAGGGGGTGGGGGGAAGGGGAGAGACACACGGGGCATGAGCGGGGGGTGGGGGGGAAGGGAGAGCCACACGGGGCATGAGCGGGGGGTGGGGGGAAAGGAGGGAGACACACGGGGCATGAGCGGGGGCTGGGGGAAGGGGAGAGAGACACGGGGCATGAGCAGGGGGTGAGGGGGAAGGGGAGAGACACACAGGGCATGAGCAGGGGGTGGGGGAAAGGAGGGAGACACACAGAGCATGAGCGGGGGTGGGGGGAACAGTAGGGAGTCAGGGGGCATGAGTGGGGGGTGGAGGGGAAGGAGGGAGACACGGGACATGAGAGGGGGGAACGGGAAAGAGAAACAGAGCATGACGGGGTGTGGGAGGAACACACAGAGAATCTGTAAGGGGGGAACACGGGAGATACGGGCCATGAGCGGGGGGTGGGGGGAACAGGGCACACAGGGCATGAGCGGGGGGTGGGGGGTAACAGGGGAGACACACGGGGCGTGAGCGGGGGGTGGGAGGGAAGGGGAGAGACACACGGGGCATGAGCGGGGGTGGGGGGAAAGGAGGGAGACACAGGGCATGAGTGGGGGGTGGGGGGAAGGGGAGAGACACACGGGGCATGGTTGGGGGGTGGGGGAAGGGGAGAGACACACGGGGCATGAGCGGGGGTGGGGGGAACAGGGGAGACACACGGGGCATGAGCAGGGGTGTGGGGAAGGGGAGAGACACACGGGGCATGAGCGGGGGGTGGGGGGAACAGCAGACACACGGGGCATGAGCGGGGGGTGAGGGGGAAGGGGAGAGAGACACGGGAATGAGCGGGGGGTGTGGGGGAAGGGGAGAGACACACAGGGCATGAGCGGGGAGTGGAGGGGAAGGGAAGAGACACACGTGGCATGAGTGGGGGGTGGGGGGGAGGGGAGAGACACACGGAGCATGATCGGGGTGGGGGGAACAGTAGGGAGACACGGGGTATGAGCAGGGGTGGGGGGGAAGGGGAGAGACACAAGGGGCATGAGCAGGGGGTGGTGGGAAGGGGTGAGACACACAGGGCATGAGCGGGGGGTGGGAAGGGAAGGGGAGAGACACATGGGGAATGAGCTGGGGTGGGGGAAGGGGAGAGACACACGGGGCATGAGCAGGGGGTGGGGTGAAGGGGAGCGGTGACACGGGGCATGAGCGGGGGGTAGGGGGAACAGTAGGGAGACACGGGGTATAAGCAGGGGGTGGGGGGAAGGGGAGAGACACACGGGGCATGAGCGGGGGGTGGGGGGGAAGGGGAGAGCCACACGGGGCATGAGCGGGGGGTGGGGGGAAAGGAGGGAGACACACGGGGCATGAGCGGGGGCTGGGGGAAGGGGAGAGAGACACGGGGCATGAGAAGGGGATGAGGGGGAAGGGGAGAGACACACAGGGCATGAGCAGGGGGTGGGGCAAAGGAGGGAGACACACAGAGCATGAGCGGGGGTGGGGGGAACAGTAGGGAGACAGGGGGCATGAGTGGGGGGTGGAGGCGAAGGAGGGAGACACGGGACATGAGAGGGGGGAACGGGAAAGAGAAACAGAGCATGACGGGGTGTGGGAGGAACACACAGAGAATCTGTAAGGGGGGAACATGGGAGATACGGGCCATGAGCGGGGGGTGGGGGGAACAAGAGAGAGGCACGAGGGGCTGTGCCTCACCACCTTTTCGTGTCCGACACAGCCCACATCAAAACTGTGCAGGCAGCAGATCCCGCTCCGATAAACAAAGATGGCGGGCGTCTCTGAAAATAGACGCACTGCACGCTTCACGACAGCCAATAGGAAAGCACGTCAGATGTCCGCGGACATCACGCAAGCTTCTTGCCCAATCACCATCCTGTCCGCGAAACTAACAAAGATATCACTATTTTTTTCTGACCTACTTTTTGGTCATTTAAAAAAAACTACTGGACGGATTTTCACCAAATTTGCAAAAGCACGCTTTCGGGACGAAGCCGCTGCTCCTGGTCCAAATTTGGTGAAAATATTTTTCCCATTCAGACTATGAAAAAAAAAAAGTTTTGGGACCTCCCCTATAACTTCCCCCCCCCCCCCCCTGGGCGAATCCTCACCAAATTCAGAGTTGGCCATATACTTTTTTTGCAAAGTTTGGTGAGGATTCGTCCAGGGGGAGCGAAGTTATAAGCCGCCCAAAAAGTGCTCTTCCTATGGAAACACCAATTTAACCATAACTACATGGCCACTAACGTGGCCATATAATATATATATACATTCGAAAAGAAGAGAGGAAATGGCGAACCGCACTCCCGCGGGCCAGACATGAATTCAAGCTCCAGAAATCCAGACCAAAAATACACAGGCACCATCCACAAAGTATAGGTGTCTTTTAATATTTTAACAGTTTAGCAGTTTAAAATATGCATTGTGAAAAACCAATACAATGCATGGGCAGCAACATAGAGACGAAAAAAAAGCAGGACGCCGTGGTGTGCAGCCTGCAAAACAACGCGTTTCGTGCTAACTCAGCGCTTGATCACGTGGGGGGAGGAAGGATAGAAGAGTACAAATACACATGCGGAACACAGTCCTACCACTATGTCTGTGACAACATTAGGTAATGACTCCATGTAGGCATAGTGGCGGCCATATTGGAAAGGGGTCCAGATGTACAAAGACATAGTGAAAATGGTACAAGTACTGGAGCCCTATAAAGTGCAAGGGGGAGAGAAAAACCAAGGTACTGATGGCTACAGATTGAATGCACAGTGCACAATTTGACAGTAGAATTGGCAAAGAATTAGGCAAATACTGTATACCTGTACACAAAATCAATACAGCTCCATATTTTCAATACAATGGCATATAAATGACAATCATCCAGTGTTAAATCCTGAAAGCATAGAAAAGAAAGGACCTAACCATAACACAGTATGGCCGTCAACAAAGTAACACAGCCTAATAAAGGAAGCCAATTAGTGAAAACTGTGTCCATTATCCGAACATGGAAAAGAAACAGCTAAAATGTCCATCTGGTAATGCATAAAAAGGCTAATTAGATATTCTGTGTCCAAAAAGGTGCAAAGTGCCAATTCTTAACTAAAGTGCATTTAAAGCAGCAAGACAGCAAAGTGCCTGTCCAGCCTCATAATGATGAGGATGTACTAAAGTGCAAATGCATCAGCAGCAAAAACCATACTGGAGGATCCAATATCCTTATCTAAAGTGCATACTTAGCAGCAAGACAGCAGTGTGTCTATCCACCCTCATAATGATGAGGCTGTAATAAAGTGCTAGTGCAACAGCAGCAGAACACATACCCAGTTACCAATACCTGGGACTGGGGATGTCGATGGACACAAAATGTTAAAGAGCCCAGAATCACATAATGGAAAATAAATCAGAAAATAAAGCTGGAAAGGCCACTAGTTCAGAGCACAGTGAAAAGACCTCAAACAAATAATAAAAGTCACAGACATATAGAGGGCTGTGTATAAACCTTAAGTGAGATAAACATGACAGAACACAAGTGTGCCCCTCCCCATATATTACAAAATATACAGCTAATTAATAAATCAAGAAAAATAAAGAGACAGGATGCAAAATAAAATAATCATCCAAAGCTGAAGAAACCATACAGGAACATAAGATTAAAGTCCAATTGGACAAACAAATGAAGGAACAAGATGCAAGAAAAAGAGGCAATATCAAAATAGGAACAAAATTTCACATAAAAGTATGTGAAAAACGACAGATCATCGGGTACCCAGAAAGGTGTACAACTCCTCGTCTACATTGTGCCCCTTTGGATACTTATCAAAATCCAGAATAAATCTGGTTTCAAGTTGTCACAATTTAAGTACCCGATCACCTCCCCTGGGGTGAGGAGGTACATGTGCCACTGCAAAGAAGGTTAACATTTTCAAATTATTGTCATGTTCAGATTTAAAATGCTTGGCCATGGGGTATGCCGGGTCAGAGTTCTTAATCGTTCTTAGATGTTGCAAGATTCTGAGCTTCAGTTTACATGTTGTACTCCCGACATACCATCTCAAACATGGGCAGGAAAGCACATACACGACAAAAGTAATGACACAATTAATAGAAAATTTGATCTTTTGCTGAGTTTTCGTGACTGGATGTACAAATGATTTCTGTACAGTAGCATAGGCGCATGCCTTACACTTCATACATTTGGTAAATCCTGTTGGAGAGGCGGGGAGCCAGGTGGTAGAAGGCTGATTTTTACAGCCTGGAGGTAAAAAACTGGACACAAGTTTATCTCTCAGGGAAGGCACACATTTATATGTCATGGTTGAACGACTGGATAAAATAGACCTGAGATCATTGTCTAAAGTAAGAACACGCCAATGTTTTTCAATGATTTTCCGTATGTTATTGGAGGCAGTTTCAAATGGAATAATGAGTCTGGGATCATCATTAGCAGCAATTTTGGGTTTGGTGTTGTACAGTAATTTGTCTCTGGACATTCCACGTGCTCGAAGATAAGCCATTTCAATTGTTTTTTTATCGTATCCTTGTTTCAAAAAATCCCTGGCTGTTAGTGCACAATGTCGATCAAAACAGGCAATGTTCATACAGTTACGGCGATATCTGATAAATTCACCGTAAGGGATGGATTTTTTGCATGATACCGGATGACAGCTGTTGGCATTGAGAGGTAGACCAGTATTAGTTGGTTTCTTATGAAGTGCCGTCTGAATACCTGAGTTGTCCATCATTACGATGACATCCAAATAGACAATCTGAGACCGACTGTGGCATTCAGTAAAGGCAAGATTAGCGTGATTACTGTTTATACTTTTGACAAACAACAACCAATCACTCTCCAAACCCTTCCAAATAATAAAAACATCATCGATGTACTTCCACCAAAAAATGATCTGAGTCGGAAAGGAAGATAGTAATAAATCAGACAGAAAATTAGCCTCCCACCACCCCATCGTGAGATTAGCATAAGATGGTGCAAATGTACTTCCCATCACAGTCCCCCTTTCCTGTCGAAAAAAGGAACCCTCAAAAAGAAAAACATTGTTGTGTAGACAGAAAGAAAGCATGTCCAAAATCATAGAACTGTGTCCAAGGTAATTTAAAGAACGAGTGTCCAAATAATATTTGCATGCATTAATACCAACAGTGTGACTAATTGATGTGTATAAAGAAACTACATTTAATGTAGCCAAGAGCAAACCTTCCTCCCAAGGTGTATTAGTAACATGTTGCAGGAAATCCTTTGTATCCCTCAGGTAGGACGGTAACACTGATACAAATGGACACCGTGTTTCATCAACAAATTGGGCTAGATGTTCCAATAGTGAGCCACACAAAGTAACAATAGGTCTACCTGGGGGATGGTTCAGGCATTTATGTGTTTTAGGGAGAAAGTAGATTGTGGGTATAGTATAACATGCAGGAGTGAGGAATTTGATCAAATCATCCTCCAGTAGGTCTTCACTTGCCCACTTGGTACATAGGGCAATGAAGTCTGTCCTGATTTCTTCAAAGGGGTAATCTGACAGTTTTATGTAGCACAGATGATCATGTAATTGTCGATTTGCCTCCATTACATATTGTGTTTGATCCTGAATGACGATATTAGAGCCCTTATCTGCTGGTTTGATAACGATGTTAGATAACTGCTGTAACTCACCAACGGCCAGGCGTTGGGCAATAGTTAGGTTCTGTTTGGTGGTACTTGTGTTTTGACGGAGTCTTCTCAAATCATTCACACAAAGGTCATGGAATGCCTCGATACATCCCCCACTGGGAATTGTGGATTGAATCTTGATTTATTTTTAAGTTTAATACGTATGTCCCAGTTGGGATTAATGTCAAAGTCAAAGAAATCAACATTGGTGGGGTCATATTTGTCTTCATCGAGGCATGAGTGATGGAATGTCAGAGATAAGAAGATCAGTGCCACCAGTGCGTGGTGTTCAATGTTTTGCCGTGATGACAGTATTGGCAAAGAATTTCTTAAGCTTGATTTTACGCAGAAATTTATTGAAATCTATGCGTTCTTGTACATAGTCATAATTCTCAGTGGGACAGAAATTGAGACCCAGGGACAGGAGCGAGGTCTGAGATTTGGTAAGGACATGGGACGAAAGGTTAATGATTTGGCAGCTCTTCAAATTATCAGTTGTTAATTTTTCACACCGGAGCACATTAATCTGCCCTGTTGCTGCCCTTTTAAGCCGGTTCCCACGTCGGCCTCGGCAGATGACTTTCCTGCCTGTGATTTCTGTCTTCTTCCTCTTCCTTTTGGTTTGCCGCGACCCCTACCTTTTTTCTGATTTTTCCCATCCTGACATAACAGTCGCATTTCGTCTAAAAAATGTATTTTAGGTTTAGGCTTGTCGGTTTCAGATGCAGATATGTCCGACTCAGATGTTGCAGCCACTGGATCCCCAGACTTAGTAGATGCTGACTGTATGGCATTAGTTTTGCGGAGGGAGTCAAAACGTTTAGCAAAGGTGAAAACTCGGCCAATCTCATAGTCTGTTTTGTCTCTGAGAAATTTTCTATGTTTTCTTTGTTTAATATCATCATCATAGGAGATTAAGGCTTCATCAATTTTCACACGTAATTGCTTGCCTTCCTCTGTTATGGGAATTTTAGTGAGTTCAGACTCAACCTTGCCCAGATCTTTAAGTGCTTGTTCCCGGTCCAATTTGGCATATTTTACCAAAAATTGAAGAAATTTAGCAGAACAGTCCTTGCTTGCTTCACCCCATTCCTGAAGCATCAGTGGATCTTGATCCTCAAAAGAGGGAGTGGTCATAATACGTAAACCACGTGGTATTCTGCCAATGTCCAAATAATTTTGAAGGGAATGCTCCTCCCACCATTTTGATATCTCCTTTCTTCGTAGCTTCTCAAATTCCTTCAATAAAATCCCTTCCCTGCTGCTGTTAACATTAGTCTTTTTATTAACACCAACTTAACCATAACTACATGGCCACTACTATATATATAATATAAACATTAAACAAGCTAAAACAATGTTACAAAAATGACCTAAAGCTAACATCAAGGAAATATGTCTGCCAACTATTAAGTGATTCCAAAATTCATCAGCTGGCAGCATATTAACATTATCTACAAATGTTTAGAATAAATGTGCTATCAGATCACTCAAAGAAGAACAATTAATACACACATGTGTAAGAGTCTAAATTCTTATCTTACTCCAAGTTTTTCATACGTTCCTGGTAGTGTAAATCGCGATGTCACCAATATTCCTGCATAACACCTATTAGGAAAACACTCTACATAAGTTTAAATATCTCTGTATTTAGGAATATTTTTCAGATATTCCAATATACAGTGCACATTTGTAAAAATAGAGATACTCAGGCTTTCACGTTGACTTTGTTTGTGGCAGAGGCCAAGGATTCCCTGGGGATGATGCCTAGTCAGGTCATATCCCAATTTGAAGCCCACATGGATTTGATTCAAAGTTGTGCCATGAGGCCTCCTCGCTTCGCGAGTAGAATAGCACTGGGGGATCAAGAATTCTCACCAGCATCACTGTGACCATAACATCAGGGATAGGAAGAGGCAGCAGAAGGGATAATTATGTGCAATAGCAGGAACAGAGCCTCAACCCTTGACTCACAGGGCAAAGGTCAAAAGGGCTAATTTAAAATACAGCAAATGACTAAAGTGGCACAGGTACATACTGGAGTGTCGTTGATGGCAGGAGCTGGTGCTGCCAGCTACGAATAAGGACTACACTGCATTCTGGAAGGTTGTTAATGGCAGGGAGCTAAACACCAGAGATATCAAGGGAGTATCCGAGGCTGGATGGGTAATATTCATCCAGCAGATCCTGGGAGGAAGTGGGGTGGCCATGTCTAGTGGGCTCCAGGTGATGAATAACTGGGCAAATGACCTCGGCCCGAATGATATTGAAGGAATCATTAGAGCAAGTAAATCCTCCAGTGCACTGGGTCTAGATGGGATTTGCAGTAATGTCATCAAGGCAGACCCATCAGCTTGGGAACTGCTCTGCATCAAAATTCAGGAGCATTGAAGTCTTGCATTGCATACCAGCGTCATGGCAAGATAGCATCATAGTACCAATCCTAAAGAAGGGCAAGCACGATGACCCGAAGAACTATCACATACTGGCAATGCGGGATGCTTTGGCTAACATTTTTGCAAAAATCCTTTTGGAAGAATTAGAGACCTGGGAAGAAACTTTTAAAATCATTTCTGTTCTCCTGACGGGGTTCCGCAAAAATTCCAGCACCAGCATCAATACATTAGCCTTAATCACCACAATCTAACAAGCATGGATGGTGAGGAAAGCCCATATATGTGGCATTTATTGACTTAAGCACTGCATTTGATGATACCATTGACCATAACAGGCTGTGGAGCAGGCTTCAGGGTCTAAACTTTCCCCCGAGACTACTTAGGATGATTGTTCTACTGTACTCTCGGACCAGGGTCAAAGTTAGGGTTGATCAACACAGGGATTTTCTACTTGGATAACAACCTCAAAGGGTTTACAACAAGGTTGTACCTTGGCCCCAATGTGTAAACCTTTACTATGCTTACTTGGAGGTGGCCTTGCAACATCCAGCTTCCATCCCTACGAAGCTGGGATCTAAACCGCTCCAGTGGTTAGGTTATGCGGATGACTTGGGCATTCTGGACCTGACCTCCTGAGGGTTAAAAACGACCTGAATAAACTAAAATAAATATGCAGATGACAGCTCTTTGACCATTCATATCTCTAAAACTAAGATAATGGTCATTAATCCCCCTGGAAGAGGACTAAACTCAAACCAAAACTAGCAGAGGTCGTAAAAGTGTATAAATACCTGGGCATCCATTTGAACGCCAGGTTAAGTGGCATGGTCTACTTGGACTATGTCAGATTGAAATCTAGTGCCTTACTTGGAGGAATGTGTGTCTTTGTGCAGAGGGGTGGAGGACACTCAGGTGGTGCAATGTTACATTTATACCAAGCCAAGGTGGTACCTATGATGATCTATGGCATGGAATTGTGGGCATTAGCCAGAATTGAATAACTGGATAAACTGAAACAAAGAATGATTAAGAGCTTGTTGCGACTTCCAACTCGCATAGCATTCAAGATGATCTTGCTGGAGTTAATCTCCTGTCTGGATCTTGGATGCCTACATTTTTATTGGAAACTGTGAAATGCCGCTGAGGGATCTCAACTAAATGTAATTATTGAGGCACATAGGTTGTGGGCCTCACTTAAGCCAGGTAGAAACCTTTGCAAAGTATGCGTAGTGGCTGATAAATGGTTGAGGTTTGCACCAGTGAACATTGTGGGCTCTCCTTTGAGGCAATACAAACAAGACCTGAAGCGTATTGTAGGATCATGGCCTGGAACAGGCACTGGCTAACTTAGCCATGAGTAAGTTCATGCTCTACATCCAACAAAGGTTTAGTCCTCCAACATACATAGGGCAATTCCTTAGTAATTACCTGGTTCGGAACTCCCTTAGGCTGAAGTGTAATGTGGTGAGAACACAGGAAATTGAGAGGGCCTGCTATCAGGTCCCCGAGCAGATAAAGTCTGACGTCTCTGTGGGGAGGGACTATTAAAATAAGTAAAACATCTCTTGTGCCAGTCTGTAGCATTGGGGGCTCTGAGGTTAGTGGCAGGCACATCAGCATGTTGGGGGAAGAGCGTGTATGGGAGTGGGTTTGCGAAGAGTTCATGATGGGGAATAATCATGCTTGTATTGTTTTTTCTGCTTGTTTTGGAGGAAAATTGCAAACATATTGGACATGTTATCGTGGGTAAGGGGGGGTTGAGGATGGCTAAACATTCTCCTTTCTTCCCTGGGTTTTATTAATAGAGGTATTTAAAAAGAAAGTATCTTTGGTTTCTTGTTACATGACGTTTTGGTGTAATAATTTGTGAGTATTTGAATAAACTCAATCACAATTAAAAAGAATTGAGATAGATGGTTCTCCCAATCCAAATGCAATATCTTTAGCTTAATGTATTTCATGGAGTTCAAATTACATTTCAGTAGATATACAGTAAACTCTGTCAAGCAGTCTTTCATAAAATTCACAATAGCTAAACAGTTATTTGGTGAAAATGTAATTGATTATTAGGTGAATGCTGTGAAAGCCTTCGTCTAGTGGTGGCCAAAGGGGAAATCAAATGTGATGGAGAACCAATCCTCAAAGCCATGGAGCATTTAGATCAGGTAAGTGGAGATTTACATCCAAGGGGAGAAAGAGCACGGAAGAGTGCACAATAAGTTTAGATCAACACACAACAAATCAACAAATGAAGAGAGAGCATATGTCCATCAAAGAGAAACCAAGAAGGACTATGAAGTAGAGGTCACTCGGCAGTCTCAGAGATCAGTACAGTCACAAAATTGGAGGAGTACCCCAGGATCCACCAATGACAAAGTAGTTCCTACTGGTGAAAGGCTTCTTCAATGCTGCCAGTAAGATAGCTTACTGGGTTGATAACTCTTTGCTGTGATCTGTGTGTGATCTCCAGCTTACAAGTTCAAATCCTAACAAGGTCAACTCAGCCTTTCCTCCTAATAAGTTCAATAAATTAGTAGCAAATTCGGTTGGATGATAATTGCAGATAAATGTATCTCATGCAAAGCACTTTGGTGAAAGCGCCATATAACTAACAAATCATTCCATGTGAACAGAGGATAGCATAGGTGTTGTGTAATGCTTTGCTGTGTCAGATGTGCAATGTGAGGGGGGGAGATGTGTTGTGTATGGCTTGGCTTTGCAGAAGGAATGTTGTGATGTCATGTGGAGTGTTTATGCCTGAGTGATGGAATGCATGGGTGAATGTTCTAACCTGGTCAGTTGGTGAGCCCTCTGCCTGGGTGATGGGCTGCCAGTGTTTTATTGTCCTATATGTACCTTATATTTAACATGATTGACTGCTATGAAGATGCCTAAGAAGCTGGAAATAAACCTTGCATGTCAACCTAAGATGGCTGGGAGCTGCTTCGTTACAACAGGGGCAAGGCACTGGTCTTGGTAACAAGACCAAAGAGAGCAACTGAGGTTCAAATAACAGATACACGCTCAGAAGTAAAACTCAAGTACAGGATTAGGGGTTTTATAAAAAAACAATTTGATATTTAAATTACCATTAAAGCGAAGAGTTGTAAGTCATTTTCAGGAACAATTGTGTTTTTCTTCGTCTCTATGTGTGGAAGGAAGTTCATTTCAGAGACTGTCCCCAAAATGTTACAAAGTTGTGGTGCTGAACTCTTTCTCTTTGGTTGCAAGGCAGGAAGGCATCTGGTTGAAGTCGCATTCAGGAGCCAGGCAGGACAGTGGAAGGTCCAATTATTTTTGCAATACAAAGGTCCTTTGTCCGAGGAGGTCCAATTAATTATGCAGAGAGCCTTGAAGGAGATCTGTATATCAACCTGGGAGTTGGTGGTGGGATTTCAAGGCCCGCATATTGTGAACTTTAGGCCTCAGACCAAGGATAAATGTAGCCACATTGTAATTTAATATCCTGCAACAAGAGTAAAATAGAACTAGGATGGCCTCAGCAAAGACTATAACAGTAATCAGTTCCAGAGAGGGACACAACCAAAGTTTACTTCCATCTTTTTGAAAGATGTCAAGAAAATTATGGATGTGCAGAGAGCACATCAAAATTGACCCGCAGTTTCCAAACCCCAGGGACACAAGTAGGTTGAGCGCCCATGAAGGAGGCATTGTGGAGCCTAGGTACTTGATATTGGTTTTATATTAAATGAGGCACAGGCAAATAACAGACGTCCAGTTCTGAATATAGGTCAGGCAGGCCACAAAAGAGCTAGGGTACCCAATGATCTTAAAGGACATCTGTGTATAATCTGCTTAGGTCTAGTAGGTGCAGGATAAAAGTGTGATACGCTCAGTCAGAGTTTGGAGAGTAAGGAGCCATGCAGAACCCCATTGCTTTAGAGCATGACCGACAAGAAGAAATGGTCTAGCCTTGTCTGGTCCCTTCTATCATGGCAAAAGGAGATCGATGCCAAGGCAATGTTGATGCCAACAATTTCCAAGAGGTCAAGTGGGGTGTTATGATTGACAGTGTCAAAATTAGAGGAAACGCATAAGAGAATGAGGATAGTAATGCATCTGCTGTCATGTGACTGGAGGAGATATTCCCTCATGAAGAGGGGTCTGATTCAGTGCATTTAGTTGGTTGACAACCATATTGATGGTCGTGGGGAAAGTCATTCAATTTTCAGAACTCCTTTTAGATACATGATCAACTATTTTGCGAATTAATGGCAAGTTGATAATGGGATTGAACTTGCCAAGGAGAATTATACAGTTTGAATGTGTTTGAAGGAAATAAATAATATTTTAGAGTTCTTATGCTTGGAAGGAGCTGCTGCAAAAGCAAGCCAGCTCAATGAGTTAGAGAGTCAAATTTGTCTTTTATAGTCTAGCAGGGCAAGGGAGAAACTTGTTCTGTGGAGAGTTTCATCCACCTGATAGCATCAGAAGATTCTGTCGCGGAGACCAGCTTAAATATGGAAAAGGAGTGTTTACAGTTGTCTAAGTAAGCTGGAGGAAACCTAGGACAGTGTTTTGAGTGGCTAACCTACTTTGCCTGAGTCATGTAGATATTGTCACAGAAAAAGAATGACAAGTTCGCAGTCAGAACCAATGATGTGATAGGACTGGTATTGCATTCAGCTTTGGAGCTCATCTGCCTGTTGATACTGATGACCTTGCTGGACTTGTTAGTGGCAGGGTTCAGGTCTGGTAGTCTGTGAGGATGGATGGATCTTCTAATTTTACCACCCTCTGACGTGATGACACATCATCGGTAGCCGGTGTGAAGTTGAAAATTGGAAAGCAATAGACTGCAATCCCACCCAGGCTACTAAGGAAACACATAGGAGGTTAGCCAGAGTCTTAACAGTAAGATGACACAAAAAGGTGAAGGATGTCACCAATGTATGAGGGCTCAGAAAGGAGCTGGTAATTTGCTGTACCTCAAACCATCGAGAGGTCTGACTACAGAGGTCATACAACCCACACAATAACAGGCAGACACTGTAAAAAAGAAAAATAGTATGCAACAGGGAGTTCACACATAGCTCACACATACGGCACAAGGACACAACTATGGGACAGAGCAGACAGAAAGCTTCAGCAGTCACAACATGAACACTGAAGTTTAGGAGGGTCTGAATCAACATACAGGGTGTAAAGGCAAGGGTATTGTAACAGCAGGAGGTTGAACCTCAAGTGGTGTATGCATACTGTCAAAGAGAGCAGGGGTATATACCCCATATTCAGGGCAGAAGAAAAAAGAAAGCAGCTGCTGCTAGGTAAAGGAAGGCTAAAGAACCACTACAGCCTAGCCAACAAGCAGGTTAAGGAAACAACTGAGAAGTATAAGACAAGGTTTGGGATGAGTGTAAGGATGTGGATCTGTAGGTGGCCCAGTGATAATATTATTGGGCAAGACAAGAAACAGAGACTCCAGTCAGGTAAGACGTCAAGTAACAGGCTGTGGTCAGGTAATAAGGCTGGCAGTTTATCAGCATACAGGTGGCGTGGTCAAGTAACAGACCACATCTCTGGCAATGGAGATTTCAACAAAGGCAGGCTCAGCATTAAGATGTGTGGTCAAGGAACAGGGCAAGGGCCATTAAGTGTGAAAAGCACTCATCATTAACAACTTCTTAGAATGGTTTGTGATAGGCAGTGTCCCCTTGTCCACCACTTCATCATGCAGTAATTGCAGAGTGGCAGTGATAACGTCAGGCTCTTTACAGCATGGGCCTGAAACATTGCAGGCATGAGTGCTCATCAGTGTTGTAGTTCTTCTGAAGCAGCCGTCAAGAAGATGTCAAAAGATCCACCAACATCAGACAGCTCTGTTTAAGGGGACTCAGATTCTGACTGCAAGGATGATCTGTTATGTGAAAAGCCATTCTGTTTTCTCTGCTGGTTGTCTAGTAACCTCAAATCTGGATGAGGCATGCCCTCTCGTTATCTTTTGTCTTAGATGTATGCTAACCGTGGTAAAAAAACTATGCTTCTCTTCAAGCAATAGCTGTGTTGAACCATTTCTTAAATATATGTGTTTTTTCTTTCTTCATGACCCCTGGATTTTAAGACTTAAAGAGCACTGGTGAGCTCACTGTGGAGGATGATTATCAGAGCATCAGTTGTAGTAGCAGCAGGTTCAGGACAATGAGAGAAGTTGTTTGCATATGATGTGGTGGATCTCTTCATAGATCTAATAGGGATGAATTTCACATTGATAGCATGGGCTAGCGGCTGTGCTTTTATGGGCTTGATCTAGTGAAAGTGAGTAACAAGTGGCCACTCCATGAGAAGGCAGTGGTGTAGATATTATTAATCTGATTAGCAGTGGAAGGCCTACCATAATATGTATTTCCAGAAAAGAGGATGTTGATTCTGTTATCAGGCACGTCCAGGCAGATATTGATTTTGAGGTCTTTGATGATGAGGATATTGCTAGATATAGATTACATGCTTGAAATGTATTCTGGCCATTTCTTGCAGAAATCTCAGCAATATATATTGATAATCATATGGGGTGAGCTGGCATCAATAAGAAATGTGCAGGTTAAGCTCTCAAAGGAGATGGTACTCACAGAGACAATCATAGTTTTCAGAATGAAGGAAGAAAAAACAATGCCCCAGCCTCTTTGTTACACATATTGTTCACTGGCATTTAGTAGCATTCTGGTAGCAGAGTGTCGGAAGGGGTGTTGTAGTTACCTGGGAATCAGGTATCTTTGAGGCCAAGGAAATCAGTGTAATTTTCCTCCAGAGTTCAAGGGTGCTAGAGGGAATTGTATTGGCAGATCTGACATTCAAGATATTGATTTTGAAGAAGCAAGCTCAGATGTATTAGGACATTTTAGGGAGTGAGGTAAAGTAAGAGGTAAAAAGGGTAGGGAAGGAGGCAATGAAACGTCACAATGTCACATGGGGTGTAGTATGGGTCTCAGTTGATTCCAAGGAGTCAATACAGGCTGAACCTCAGAAAGTGTAAGCCCACCTAGAGCAGGGAGGTGGGTGCAAAGCCAGGGATGAGGGAGACAACAGGAGGCCAAAGGCAAGAGGGTTCTGGTGGTTTCTATGGTCCATGATAGTCCAATTGTTGTAGATGTGTATAACCATATTCTTGTGTGAGGAAGAGTCCTGCAAAGGGTCCCATCTCATTCCCCCTTTGATGTCAACTCACAGGGGGAAATTGTGGACAGCACGAAGGATTGCCAAGCAATAAGGTCAAGGGTGAAGAGCATAAATAATGTACATTACTTTCTCACAAGAAGCAACGTTGATGTCCATCAATTGGAGGACCTGTGTTACTTGTAGGAGGTGGTAAATTCCATATTTGAATGGTATATGTCATTGCGCAATGTGGGGGACAAACCTCTGTGAAGCAATTAGTAAAACAAAGGTAATTGATAAGTCCATGGTGAGTGCAGTACCACAGAGGCCAGGGGTCTACATAAATGAATGGATGCCCAGATCCATAAGCAAAGTAGAACCAACAGATAGGTGCAAACAGTAGATAAAAGAGTCACATGCATCAGATGGTAACAGGGTCACAACATTAGAGTGAATCACTCAAATGTGTGTTGAAGTTAGGAAGGAATACACAGTGCACAAAATGGTAACCACCTGTGTAGGGAGATCACAACACCATGTTACTTAGATGTGACCCCAGAGGGAAGTGTGAGATTCCTAGCACAGAGCCACAATACGAGGGGGTTAGGTTAAGAGAAAGACAAGGGTGAGAAGCAGAAATACAATTTCACTTGACACTGTATAGGCAATATGTCACTATCCAGTGCAAATGTAGCAGAAAAGCAATAGACGTACACTGACACTGATTAACTGTTAGAGGAAAATGGAAAATATTGATTGCAATGGTCCACTCTCGACTGGATTTCCCTCCTCTAAAATTCTCTTATCTCTATCTCTGGGCAGCATTCCAAGAAAATGCTTCTCTCTTTTTGTCCACCAGACAGATATTTGCTCTTCAGAACCTAAACACAGAAATAATAACAATATTTGCATTATAGACAAAGTAATCACTGTCTTGGCAATGGTCAAATCAGCTGACTCAACACTATCTCTTGAATGGTCATAGAGTCTTTTGATACATGGATCAGAAAGACATTGAAATATATTGTTCCACTCGAAATCTCAAAACAAAGAGGATAAATGGTAAACTTCACAGGTTTAATGAGACAATGAAGAAATCCAGACTTACCGAAGGAGCTCTAGAGAAGAAACAGGGGAGCAAAAACAACTTTTATTCTAAAGGTAGGTTGAGTTGACATCAGAGATTGCACACATATGATGTCAAAAAAGTTAAATCTAATTTCTACTCTGACAGACTAGTTAATGAGATCAATACAGAGAACATCAAGAGCAAAAAAATAATGTTATATCACTCTCTACACATCGGACCTCAATCAACTTTCCCTAGACTACCGGATAGCTAACCATTGCCACACCCACTAAGGAAATACTCAATTCTTCACTTTGCCTGGGAAATTATTATGTATTTATTTATGTATTTATTATTTATATAGTACCATAAGCCTGCAGGCATCGGGGTACCTGAAAACATGATGACACCTGGACAGAGATAGACAGAACAATGCAAAAAGTCAAACAGAGAAGTGAAAGATGCCGAGAGATTAAGGGAAAAGCAAGGTTTCAGCCCTCAGCAAAAGACTGCAGGATCTTTTTGTTGTCTGAGGTCACAAGGAAGGGAGTTCCAGAGACTGGCTGCAGTAGCAGAGAAGGCTTTTCCCAGACCATTAGTATGTGAATAGTTCACTAGATGAATCAGGTGGAGGGAGGAGGACTGCAAGGTTCTGGGGGGCTGGTATGGACATATCCGATTTTTGAGATAGATGGCACAGGAGTCGTATAGGAAAATATGAACCAGGGTGGCAGTCTTAAACTGTACTCTTTCCATGGCCGAAAGCCAATGCAATGATTGATGGCATTCTGTTATACAGTCCCTTCTTGTTTTCTTTTTAATGATGTGGACTGCATTGTTCTGGACTACCTGGAGTTTTTGTTTGCTCTTTTTAGAGGCTCCTCTTTAAAGGGTTTTGCAATAATCAATTATTTGGAGTATCACTGAAATGTATAAAGTTATTTAAGAGAAGTGCACTGGCAGGGTCACCTACATATCCATGTCCCTGCACTCCTTTACATATCTTCTACACCTTCTGCTAGTAGCTGAAGTGGCAAGAGTGATTGCTAATGCTTATTTCCCTTAATGGACTGCACAACTAGAATTCAAAGTAGCGTATTTTAAACCATACCAAAACAAAAACCTGCATAACTTCAGAACAATGTCCAATTATACATCTTGGTAGCTTGTTTTCTTTTTCATAATCTCAACAGGTACAGCACATATTCAAATTACTCCTGTTATGATGCAAAGATGTTCAATAATTGCCTTTCTCTTTACTAATGCGCACTTAGTGTAATAATACAAGACTCATGCACCTGGATCATTAAAAACGCTGTCGGGAATTTTATAAAACTGTGAGATTTTCAGATAGGAATTATGATCTTCCTTATATCTTGATAAGTTTTAATCGAAAATAGTAAGTGCAACAATGTATTTTGTTCCCCTCACAAAAGTAACATAAAATGAAATCTATAGTTTTACTGAGTTGTCTACTCGTTGGTGTGGTGCATTTATGTCTAATTAGTGTAATCTAACCTGAGCAATCAACTTTCTATATTAAAGAATTGGGTTAAAACTCAAATGTGATTGTGGGTCTTCATTGTTTGATATTAGCGCAGATGTCCTGTTAGTCTCTTTAGGTAATTCATACATTTCTTGTACCTCATTAAGCCATTCAAGATAACCAATTATAGTTTTCTAACATATAACTGTGTCCATTTTGGCAAGTTCCTCTATAGACATGAACTGTATAATATTATTAAATTCTTTTAGAGAATAACTAAGCCATGGAATCTTCAGGGCATTAGTACTTTTATTAAAAGCAATTAAAATGTGACACATCATAAGAGCTTTGGAATTCGTCCAAATAGACAATATTAATGAAATAATGTATCTCTTAATGCAGTCTTCCTGATAACACAAGTTGAGTTCTTTATGCGCAGAGTATGTTGGGGCTGATAAAGGGACACCAGCATTTTATTGCAAAACGTATTTTCTTGCATCTGTAAACATGTTGAACTCCCAAAAACCAAGTCTATGATGTGTCACTGATATGTGTTTGTATTCTAACCATGAAAACAATCATTTGTGTTTTATACAGATTATGGAAATAAGAAATCACGTAGATTGTTTTGATCATCCTGCATTACAACATTTTATAGTGATACTTCCCTTTTAATGTTTTATGAAATGTCACATCCAGATAATTACAAGTAGTTGTCAAAGCAATTATCAAATGTTCAATCCAAAATTAAAATTGGAATATGTTTTCCTCCCATTCTTTGTAAAAGCTACAACTGCTGACTTGTGGGCATTCATTTATAAACCCAGTATGGCCATATACTCTGTGTACCCGTTAATTGATTTATGTAGGCTATACGTTGTTTGACCTTGTACAACTGTGTCATCTGCATATGTTGAATTGTACAGTTCTCAAAGAAACATGAATTACCAAAATGTCACTTAATTCTCTATACAAGGAGATGCTAAAAGGATTAAAGAGAATGGGGCCAAAACACAACCTTGTTCGACACCAAAATGTACCTTAAAATTATCAGGTGTACTACTAGCAATTTTGATTCTTACAATCACAGAGTTATTCTAAGTAAATCTAGTGGAATGCTCATATTTAAAAGGATTGACCCAGGCTTTGACCTATTGAGAGTGTCAAATTCTGAGGCCAAGTCCATAAAAGCCACAAAGGTTCACTGTTTTATTTTTACATTTATAAAATTTATAAAATTTATACTGTTGATGTAAACTCAGTTAGCTAAAATTAAATTATAGATTTAGGTCCTGATTCATGGAATTATTTGCATGTAAAACAGGGATTTATTTGCCATTCTGCCTGAAAATCCCTGTTTGACAAATGGGAATTTGCGGACTGAATGGCACACAAATCCCCATTTTACATGAAAATTTCCATGAATCAGGGTCTTAATGAGTGTACACACACATTGTCCAATTCCTCATAAGATTGGTGGCATGATCTAATTGGCATCAATCCAATCCTCGAGTTAAGCTACAATTCCCTTATTCATAAGGTTTATAAAATACTAGTGACAAGGGATACAGGAATACAACAAGAAGCTGATAAGTTGTCTCACTTCATGAAAATGGGTCCGAAAACCACTACATCCCAGATCAATCGATAGGAATTAGAGATGATCATTGCATTAAAAGCATTGTATAGCAATGCTATCCTTCTTCCAAATTGGTGATACATATGTTGCTCCGAGAACAATCAAAACTGTGTGCCTCTTTCACATTTAACCCCCGTATAGCCATATCTACTTCTATTGAGGTGCATCTAACTTGTTTTCCATATTTACCAGTGCGTCGCTTGCACCATTCCTTGTGGCTCAGAACTTCTTCTCTATTAGATCTCCATGCAGTCACTTAAATCTGGATTTCTTCATCTGACATGCCACCCTTCATTCATTCTCCTTGTCTAACTGGCAGAGGTGGAGATGTCAGACACCTACTCCCTTCCCACCTCCTTGCCTCAGAAATCCCTAATGCCATGCCCTCTCCTTTCTCGGTTCAATTCACCATCTCTACTATTACTCTGCCTTACTCGGTTCACATCGTCTCCATCTTTCACCCTCCTGGGACACCTGGCACATTCCTTTATGAACATGGGCAACGCCTTGATTCTCTTTCCACTAAAATTGCCTTAATTCTCTTTAACCTTCCCCTTCCAACCACTTCTCAGAAATCTGAACATCAGTCTTTTCTTAGTGACCACACTCTCCACTCTACACAAAACATACCAACCCACATTGGGGTAACCATTTGAATCTCTTATTCATCTCTTCCTGTCTAGCAGCCACTAATAATTCAGTCACCATCCCTATCTGATCACTCTATTGTTTCCACCACCACCTACTTTCCACCATCCTCTTCTCACCTATTTTCTCAACTATTACTGAAAGTAAATTTAAACCTATGCCATGCCTCCCTTTCTCTCTGACCTACTGTTCTCAATCTCCTACTTCTCATCTAATTCCCCTTCCACTGCCTTCTTTGGCTTCCAATTGCTATTATATGACTCATTTTTCTCTCCATTTCCACTGCTACCTTTCACCCTTGAGTGTCAGCGTCTCAGCCATAGGTGGCCCTATTCATACACTGGCACATACATGCGTTGGCTGCTCCACAAAATGAGGCATACCCACTTGCATGAGGTCCTGCAACTCTGCCTTGAACTCTTTAAAGCCCTTTCTTGGCAGAGCACACAAAACTCACAACTGTGTCTTCAGCAAACCCCCTTCAGAGATGGCAGACCTAATATTCTCTTTAATCAAGCTATTGGATCTCTCGACAATATCATTTGTTTTTGGATGATAAACGGAACTAGTTTTGTGTTCTATACCATTTCTTTTAAAATCGCCCCTTTCCTCTGAGATTAATTGGACACCATTATCCATTATATTGGTGCGGAGATAGCCATCCCTTTGGAAAATCTCTTCAAGAAATCTAATGATGTCTCTGATATATATGTTTTGCACCCAAACAATCCCTAACCAATGTGACAGCATGTCTACTAAAACAATACAATTTTTGAGCAATTCATGTGACCTCTCAGGCCCTACAATGTCCAAACCCACTTATTCCCAAGGCATGGGAGGAATGGACATCAAGGTCATGGGTTCTAATCTCGTAGCATACCCTTTGGTGGTGCCATCACACTGTGTGCACTCCCAGACAACTGTTTCAACCTGGAATTCCATACCTGGTCACCAATTGCCTTGTCCTAGCAGTGTTTAGTTGTTTAGCTTTGGACATTCTTTGATGTCCTTCATGAGCCATCTCTAAGATTGATGCCTGAACTCCTATCTGAGGAAACAACTTGTCTCCCCTCAAAACACTTGTCTCCCCTCAAAACCAAACCTTCTTTTATTAGAGGTTTATTAGAGGTTCATCAAATACATGTATAATGGCATCAGTGATTACACCTTTTTTATTTGATTACTCTTTAAGCCAAACTCAAGTCTCTCCTTGACATTGACTCGCTACCCACTTCAGAATCCTGGATGATACCTTATCCAAACCCTTCATGTTGAGAATCTCTTTCAAAGGTTTGTGATCAGATTTCACTGTAAATTTCACACCCCAAAAAAAGGAGAAACATTTCTCAATCTCCCATTTGATCGCCAATAGTTATTTTTCAATAGTGGAATAATTTTGTTCTACACACCTCAAAACCCTTGAAGCAAAAGCGATGGTGATTGCTGCCATCTGTCATCAGCACAATTTTCCTCCCTGGATCAAAATTGCTCAATGTGGGAGCTTCTGCCAAAGCTAATTTTATCTGCTAAAATTCTTGTTCACCTTGTTCATTCCATTGGAACCTGACACCTTTCTAAACCAAACTTCTCATGTTAATAGATTTGTCTGCCAACCCTGGAATACATTTGTCGTAATATTCAGTCATGCCAAGAAAAGAGTCTATTTTTTCTTTGTCTGTGGGACTGGGAAAATGTATACAATTATTCACTAAACTTACTTTTGGTCTAATGCCTTGCTCAGAAATTTCATGACCTAGTACTGGATTATTGACTTGCTAAACTTGCATTTCTCCTTGCTCAAAGTCAAAGTCAAGCCAGTGTTCAGAAAAATGTCAAGCACTTTTCTCAACCTGGCATCATGCTTCTCTTGACTTCCCCCATAAACCAGAACATCATCTTGGAAGCATAGAGCCCCTTCCATATTGTGAAACAGTTGGTATATTATACGCTGAAAAACAGCGGCAGTGAACACTAAACCAAACGTCATACACCTGCACTGGCATAAACCTTCTGGAGTAATAAAGGCTGTAATACTCAGAGAAGATGGATGCAAAACAATCTGATGGTATGCCAA
The DNA here is from genome assembly GCF_040938575.1 of Ambystoma mexicanum. Taxonomy (NCBI): domain Eukaryota; kingdom Metazoa; phylum Chordata; class Amphibia; order Caudata; family Ambystomatidae; genus Ambystoma; species Ambystoma mexicanum. The sequence continues at coordinate 829,689,383 of NC_090937.1, read as the reverse complement.
TTTCAAATCTAAGATACTCATCACTTTTGCTCCTATGATGGTTCCTAACATTTCTGAAATATTGGGTAAAGTATGCCTGTCCGGTAATACACATTGATACACAACCTTAACTTACCGTTGGGTTTGTGCACTATCACTAAAGGAGAAACCCAATCGGATGCCTCAACTCTCTCAATCACCCTTGCTTTTCCATGGTTTCTAGTTCCTCTTTTACTGCAGCTCTAATCACCAATGGTACAGACCATAGTTATTGTACAATTGGAACTTGGTTGTTTTTCACTCTAGTTCTGTGCATGAACCCTCTCAAATTACCCAATTCTTCATAAAACACATTGTGTTGGCAGAGATCATGTACACTTTCAATTCGATAAACTTCCTCGTCTACATTAGGATCAATTTTTATCGTCTTCCTTTTTTGGTGTGACCAATTTAAAAGTGGTCTTTTACCTTTCTTCGAAACATACACTTTCCCTTTGGATGACCTGTTCTTAAATTTAATAATCGACAAAACCAACCAATTCAATTCCTTTACCACCATATGCTACGGGTTTGATGTCTACAGTATACAGTGAGGCCCTTTTTCATAAATCTGCTTAATAAATGGACTTGGGCAGTAGGGTATACTTTGCCCCAGAATCAATCACCATACTAACATTCAATCCATCAATCTCAATAGTGGACATAGTTTTTTCTATCTCCACATCATCATCTCCATCAGTGTGATATCATCTAAGGTGCTATTAACAAGACATGTACATTCAACAACATGTTCACACAATTCATCAATACAATCAATATTTTTGGGTCTAGTTTTGCAACATGACGTACAATGACCACACTGTCACACCTTTTGCACACAACTTTGATGGCTGGGCATTTCGCAATTCAACACAATATGAATACAACTGTCATAAAATGTGATCTGGAAGCTTTCACGGTAGTGCCCACTTACCACCTCAAGGCATTGCATCAGGGAACAGGTGGCTCCAAAGGTAAATCAGTCTCTTCTCAATTGCTTGCTCCAAGTGATTCTCTCTCACTTCACATATTCAGGCAAGTAAATCACAGGACCTTCCTGCAAGTGGTAATAGGGTCACAATTCCAATTACTATTTTCACTTTCACCTTAACATCAGCCCTGCTGGTTTTTGCAATGGTCGTATATGTGGTGGCATTTCACCTGGCGAGATGAATCATACATGTATTTCCTTATCTGGGTGACTGGCCGGTCAATGCCAATCGGCCACATATGGTTTATCTATACTTCAGGAAGATTTCTGAACAACTCAAATAGATTCCCCTTCAGTTTCAAGAAGCCCCATGTGTGTCATTCAAACAGAATTCAATTCTTATTGTCAACGTCTCTCATGCACTGCCTTTTTTCCAAATGAACACTCAAATAGAGGATTTGAGACTGCTGTCTAGTATGTCACGTGGTTTTACAAACTAGTCTAGTCCCAGAATCAAGGCTGAAAATGCTGTCCCCACAAAAGACCCTGCAGCTGCAGCAGTTCCTATTCTTTGGATGCTCTGATTTCATTTAGGTTCCAGCCAGTGTTAATTGAGAGCATAGATGGTGGATTTGCCAAACCATATTGCCCAACTTTTTGTCAGTCTTCATTACTGATCACTCTATTTATGGACTTATTTCTTGGTTGTTAAGGCACCAATGTGGAAGCCTTCCAGTCAATATCTACTGGGACAAAAATGTGTGAAATCTCCATATAAATCTTTTGGAACTGAGGGTTATCACGATTATCCCAGAAAAATGTTCACCCATCTCCTTTCTGCAGAAAAGTCACATCTCTTTGGTTCTGGAAAGTTATAACAGACTAACTTTTTGGGAAAGAGAACATGTGGATGCATGCCCAAAGCAGAATAAAATAAAACTGATCAACAAGCAGGAATTTATTGAAGAGATGACAGAGTCCATCTTTGTGATACTGTGTCTTCGACAAATCAATCTGTTTACCTCCTTTCAGAGCTTCAAATGATCTTGTTGTGTTCTGTTGGGGCTTGCAAGTAGGTAGTCTATGGTGGAATCCCCGAATTGTGTAGTGGCATTTCAATTTTGTGTAGGTTTTTTTGACAAAGAAAAAGAGGTTCGGGTGCCCACTCGGGAGTCTGCAGCCACATTTTAGCTCATTGTACCTTTCACAAAGGAGGAATATCCATTTGCATATCAGTCTTTGCGCCACCCACTTAAGCAGTCCCGCACCGAAATGCTAGGCAATCGTCCTTGGAACAAGAGTACCAACAGCAATCCCAGATGTGTGTTTCGGCCTATTCGATCCTCATCAGTGAGGTGGAACTTTGCGAATCTGAGCATAGTGAGCAAGGGGTGCACGTCTGGATAACCCTAGGTAACTTATGGTGACCAACCATAAGTTCCTTAAATATAGAAAAAGAGGTATGGGCGCCCGCTGCGACAACAAACATGGCTTAATGATTTGTTCTATGGGAAGGTGCCCACTCGAAGTGTCTTCAACCACATTTTAGCTCGCTGTACCTTTCAGAAGGAGGAATATGCATTTGCACATCAATCTTGGTCCCGCCCACTTGAGCAGTCCAGCACCGAAATGCTAGGCAATCCTCCTTTGAACAAGAGTACCAACAGCAAACAAAGACACGGGTTTCGGCCTAGTAGGTCCTCAACAGTGAGGTAGAGCTGTGCCTCTCTGAGCACAGTGAACAAGAGGTCCATGTCTGGATATCCCTAGGTAACTTAGGGTGACCCACCCTAAGTTCCTTAAACATAGAAAAAGAGGAGTTGGCGCCCCTCTGCGAGAATGAAATCGGCTTAATGACCTGGTCTATGGGAAGGTGCGCACTCGAGAGTCAGCAGCCACATTTTAGCTTACTGTACCTTTCACAAAGGAGGAATATCCATTTGCCTATCAGTCTTTGTCCAGCCCACTTGAGCAGTCCAGCACCGAAATGCTAGGCAATCCACCCTTGAACAAGAGTATCAACAGAAACCCCAAACACGTGTTTCAGTCTAGTCGGGCCTCATCAGTGTGGTGGAGCTGTGCTGGACTGCCTTTGGGTGTGACAAAGACTGATATGCATATGGACATTTCTCCTATGAGAAAAGCACAGTGAACTAAAGCGTGGTTGAGACTCTCCCGGGAACCATCCACCCAAGAACATTTTGTGCCGTTAGAGGGACTCCCAGACCTTCTTTTGCATGTGTTTTTGACAAATTCCCAGATTGGGGTGGCTTTGGATGACCATGATCCAGGCTGGACAAGAATCATACAATTCCCAGAGATACTGGTACATGTGTCCACCTCTCTCTGTCCATTTAAAGACAATCCTTCTTTCACTGCTAGTGGTATAATTCTTCATCCATTTCTGGCCAGTCTGAACCTTCACTGGCATGTCTGTTGAGAGACTGAGTTATAAGGCGTGGGACCTCTCTGAAGTTGTACTTGATGTGTCGAGTCAGCCTGTTGGTTACCCACTAATGCAAGTATGCCTCTCAGTGACCAATCTTTACCTGTTGGTACGTACTTAGTGTTTCAACCCATGCTTGTGCCCCATGAAATGTGTTCCATCTTTGTGTACAGTTAGCCATCAACAACACCCACAGGGGCAATTCGAAATGCTACTGAGCATGATGCGATCAAAAGTACACTCCTGCAGGGACCTTACAATGCATTTCTACTGTCATTCAGTGTGTTATATATTGGTTCACTCCTTCTCTACATTGGCCTTGCTGGTTCCATCTTGGAACTTGAACTCGGTTTGAACTATTTGATTGCAAGCCACTTTGAGTGGATGCATTCCTGTCTCCTGTCATTTTGACACGGAACATGGTTTTCCAGACATGAATTACTTCTGCACTCCATGTGTGAGAGCTTCAAGACCTGTTTGTGTAACCTACCCTATGTGTGCTCACAAGGAAGAATATACCCCCCCAAAAAGTAGTTTCTAAATTTCATCTTTCCCAAAAGATCAATCTTCCTCTGTTATAGTCCTCTCTACCGCCTTCTGTTTAATCATGTGAATGCACTAATCTTTTTTGTATGCCAATGACAATCAGCTGATTGTTGGGTGTACAACTAAATGTGGTTCTTGAAGGAATCAGGAACAATTTCACCATATATCAGGTGTTCTCTTCCTGGACTGTTAGGCTGATAATTATGGATGCAAAGATTTGCCAACTCTTACTGCTTTGAATCTTGTCTGGGTGAGACATCCATGTTGGATGCTCAACCTTGCAGAGGTTGCAGCCTAGAAAATCTGTTCTGCGTAGTGTACAGTAATGTATTCATTTGTGTATGTTTGCATTTGTATATTCGTTCTTATTTAGAGTGACTACTGCAGCAAAGATAGCACTGTAGCTTCTATTCTGGCTTTTCTTTGATAGTGAGCAAGGATAAGGACAATGTGGGAATAAGGTATTCATTAGAAGAACACATGACTTCTGTTTTTCTCTTTTAGTTTGTGATGTATACTGCTGCTTTCCAACAAATAAATCATTGCCATCTCTTTGCCAGTGAACTGACTGTAATCGCATAAGTCCTTGAAACCTGTGATAGTTTGGCCGATCATGTTAGCCTTTGCAGATCGTGGCGGACTGGGTGATACCAGTGGGAGCTTGTTGCTTCTGCCAGCCCCTAGAGTGCAGAGACAGCCGTATGCATGCATTGTGCATTGAGTCTGAGTACGACTGTTTGACTTCAGAGTAAAAGTTGTGCCAGCAATGTTTAATATTGTTGTACCATGGCCAGGGAATGCAGGCACATGGATGTAAACAGCATACAGTATTCAGTTAGGGGGATGGAAGGGCGTCGAGGTGTGGCCCTGTACGTATCATCCTATGCGCAAAAAGCGTACTGTGTGCTAGTCTGCCTTTATAGATACAGGCACTGCTAAATTTCGTTAGCTGTTTGGCAGCCAAATACATTTGATATGAGGTGTTGGGACAGCTAGAGTTGTGCAGCATGCACAGTTTGGCAGATTGGAACAGGAGGACCTCAGCCAGTGGGTTACCAGACATTTGGTTGAAAAAAATTGGTCGACTGGACAAATGGTCGAACCAATTTGGTCGAAAACCAAATGGTCGAATTTTTTAAATTATTTTATTTTCACCCCTTTTTTTGGGGGGTCCCCCCCACTCCCCACCCCGTTCTTTTTCTAAAAAAACCTGTTTTTTACAAACGAAAACCCGAGACTCTGAGACTCTTGGAACTGGTGGAGAAGGCATGGATACTCCAGGCGCCACATGGCAGGCAAACATGCATTTGAATGTGATTGTTTGAAAAACTGTTGACCGATTGTTATATGCAGAAATAAATATATCTGATGTTCTTTTAAACAATCACATCCAAATGCATGTTTGCATGTAGCATGGAGGATGGAGTGAGCATGCTGCGTTTCTGCTCCCAAATACGTTGGCACAGAGTTTCCTTATTTGTATTTATGTATTGTTCATTTGTAATGTGCCTATAGACAAGAGTTTCGAAGCAGCCATACCTAGCTTTAACCCATTTGTGCTAGTCAGCCATATCTTGCTGTTATCCAAATTGTGTAAGGTAGCCATACCATGCCTGTAGACCAATTGTGTAAGTTAGCCGTACCTGCATTCAGCCCACTTGTGTTAGACAGCCATTTCTTGCAATTAGCCTTTTTGGCTCAGGCAGCCATATCTTACATTTAGCCTAATTGTGTAAGGTAACCATAACTGCTTTTAGCCCATTTGGGTAAGTGAGCCATGTCTTGTGTTTGGCCTAATTGTGTAAGTTAGCCATATCTTGCCCCTAGCCTTATTTTGTAAGGTAGCCATATATTGCCTCTAACCTTATTGTGTAAGGTAGCCACACCTTGCGTTGAGCCTATTTGTGTAAGGCAGCCATATTTTGCATTTAGTCCTGTTGTCCAAGGTGCAGAGATGAAACCCAGGATCTAGACATTGATGTTTGTACATCTAACTGATGTTCTCCTCCCGCAAACTACACCTTTGTAACTCAATGGAAGGCAGAGGCTTCCACCCACCCTGCACTCACATATAACACAAACAATAATTACACAACAGCTCAGCCATAAGAATAAAGCTACCTTTAACAACAACCATTTGAATTGATGCTTCCCACATAATTCTCTGTCCCCTTAAACACAACCCACACCTGGTTAGTTCAAAGTGTACCCCTGCTGCACCCATGCAGACATGGGTGACTAGCAGGGTCTTGGCCACCCTCACATTACGTGAATGGCTGAAATGCACACACGCATAATAGCACCTCCCAATTTTCACAAACTTGGACTCTGGTCCTTTTGAGGGCGTTCAACAGTGTGTTGGGACCATAATTATGGTGAAAGGTGGTATATAAATGACAACATTGAAATTGAATGAATGATATATTGGTGGAGCCAGACAAAAAGTTTGCTTACAGTATCATCACTGTCATAATGTTAAAACAAGAAAGCAGACATGCATATGTTCTTATACAGGAATGCTCACATATATTGGTGTAGTCATCATAGACATGTGTAGGCACAGCAAGCGTGAACATGTCTTACACTGGCATATATGGTGGGCAAAGGCACAATGAAAATTAATTGAGGAAATGCTCATGTGCATGGTCGGTGAATTACATCTATTGGATTTTGGATTCAAGTTACCCTACAAAACCATTTGCAAACTGTAGCTTTTTACCAGTTTTTCATAGCAATTGTGCGGTATAATGCACCATTGTACTTCATCCCTCAAAAGTACTTTTGGGGGAGAACCCTCCCCGGAGTCCATTCATTCACACTCCCTCACTTTATTGTACCATTGTATGCTTTACTGATGTTGTGGGCAACATCAAAATTGAGAGTATTCTTACATGGAGGTGCTGAGGTTGACCAAACATTTGTGCCGTAGAAATAACATGTTTCTTTCCTGTGGCATGAGATGTGTATTAAGGACAAAGCCAACAAGAGAATGTTTTGTACATAGGAACACTGGCTTATACTGGCAGAGCCAGCATGAACATTTTTCTAATGGTGTCATTGCCATGTGTAATTTTACTGGCCATGCACAGAGCTAGCTGGGACATTTGGGTATCATGATTAAGGAGCCAGGCACAGCCCCCTTGTTTCTACATTTGGTGAATTCACGCTTGATTAAAACACAAACTTGCATACATCTTTTACCTAGTGCAGTGTTTAGCATGCCCCTGCTACAGCATGACCATCCTGGAATGTGGCACGACATGTCCTTTGTGGCAAAGCTTTGGGCGGCGTCTGTATTCATTAAGCCTCAAAGGGGGGCCCCCACAATGTGTGATACACCACTGCCTCTCTGTTTGTCATATTGCTCATATTGGATTGGGATCCGTTTCTCTCTTGGTTGCCAATGTAGAAGCTAAACCCATTACATTGATTTAGAAACGTCATCTAATTGGCAGCGTTATATTTTTCTTCTCCCCTAGAAAGAACAGATAGAAGATAACATGACATATTTAGGATTGTGTCAAGTTCTTATTTGCTTAGCCTGAAAGGCTTTCTTTCTTAACAAACAGAATAGAATAATATGCTTTGTCGTGTAAAGATGTTTGTACAAATGTGGCTATTTTATTATTCAATGGAGATAATGTAATAAGGAAAAGTACTACCTGTTGTGTAATGATCAGCTTTTCATACAGTATTATATGATTTTTATAGGCACAGGGAAGCACAATAAAAGAAGATACTTTCTTTCAAAGAGAACATCAACAGCCTATATTTATAACTGACAGTAATTGCAACATTTTTCTCCTAATTAGTCACTTTTTGATATTCCTTTCTTAATTTGATTGTTTGTGGTTGAATGGGCACAGTGCTTGAAACAAAAGCACACTGCATTGTATGAGAATCTTTCTGGAACATTCTACATTCTAGTAATATATCGATTCTGGTTAAATAATTACAATTTTCATCACAATAGTTCAAGAAAAACACTGTCATTGTTTTGGGGTTTTGTTCTCTAGTGTTGCCCTAGCAACAACTCCTGCAGGAAATGCAATTTGACGGATTGCGGTACATGGCAAATGCATATAAATACTCAACCACCTTAGTAATGTTTTATTATTCACTTATTTCCGATGTTTCTTGTATTCTGATTTGTAAAGAAAGTGCACCTTGAGGTCTGCAAATGGTTCCTCGGATGTCAATATATTCCAGCAGTCGTAGACATCCAGGCCAGACAAGTGTGTTGCTCTACTTTTTTTGTCTGAAGTGTGTGTTCGGTTTGGGGTGAAGCACTTGTAATGGTGCAAATTATATTCTTGTGCTTTAATCACGGAATGACTCATTGGGGCATTTGAGACTAACTGGACATTTCATAGTGAAAACCTATCAGTGTTACAGATACGTGTTTCTTTAAGCATTGCAATAAGTAACGTGATATGTTGGTTTTCAATCCTCTAACATTCATTGCATCGTAGCCGGATCCCACAGTGCATCAATTAGCACCTTCATCAAACCCGCGTTTTAAACAATTGTAACTCCACAATGATTTTCGCATCTGCCCCACGTGGTCTAGTTCCATAGCCGGTTGTGTACTATTTGACCTTTTCACAATTGACTTTGGGAGAATTGACCTCGGGAGAATTGACCAAATTTTGAAGGTCAATTAGGACATATATGTGAGGGAAACCTCCCGCAGTCCCCCACCCAATCCGGATCAATATAATTAGGTCAATTGTGCAAAAGGTCAATTGGAAAAGGTCAATTTGGGTAATAACCCATAGCCATTATCCTGCTGCTCACCATTTCACCCAAACGGGCAAATTGGTATCCCCAGCCCAAGGCCTTACTCTTTGCTTATTTCACTCAAGTTTACCCTAACCATCATCTGATGCATTATGCACAGCTCTTGCAAATGTAGCACCACTGAATGCATTTTTCCTAGATATGTATGCACTTTAGCTAGCCAATGGGCGTGCAAATAAAAGGTGATGGTATTAGTGCACTTTTATTTAAATGTCTGACCTTGGAGGCAAAGTGGAGGAAGAAAAAAAACCTGCACTTGGCCCTGTGGTTTCCTACACATTACCTCCATAAAATGGAGGATAAGCTGAGGGTTGAATTACTGCTCTGATAAATAATCTTAATATTGGATGTAGTTTTACAGATTCCATGAATCAGGACTAATAATTCATTATCACTACCATAATCAGGCATATTTACCACAAATACTAAAAGCTGTGAAGCTATTCAAGTGAAATGGCAATTTTATGTGAAATGCGTCTAAACTCATAGTGAGACCAAATAGAACAATGTCTATACTGTAAGGGTGTAGAAGGAGGAGACAGACACACAGGTAGCATGGTTTTGTGAAAAGACTTTTATTCTTTTAAGAGAGTAAAAAGAAAACCCTATCTTCACTAACACTAAGAGGAGATTTCCTGCCTCAAACAAAACACTAACGAAAATGCCAGAATATCTGGAAATAAAGTGTCCACTGTCCAGTGTCAAATTCCTACTTCTATCCCTTACACTTGAAAACTGACTAAAGGGGTTTACTGTTGTCTTGGTCCAAAAGAATGACTCCAGTCCTCTGGACATGTACAGTTCTATTTATCGGGCAGTTCCACAAAGTAGAAGGAATGTCCTCATTCCTGTGGCCTTTCTCAGGTTGGTGTTCACAGTTCCACAAGGTAGGGGGAATGTCTCCCTTCCCCTTGCCTTTCTCAGGCTTCGGATGAGCCTCTCCAGTGATTCAATTGGACAGACCTGGTATTCAACCTTAACAGCTACTGCAACAAAGTAGAGGGCTTGTTGAAGGACCGTGCCCTCATGCACGGTTTGGTCCTTGACCCTTGTGTATGGTTCACTGATTCTTCACAGTATCCCTGGTACACTCCCCTGCCAGGAATACTGCCTCTCTGTGTATATTTTACTGGTCCAACATAGTATCCCTGGTACACTCCACTGTCAGGAATACTGTATCTCTTTCTGGGGTGCTTGACCACTTCACACTGGCTTCTCAGGCCCAGACAACAGGCCCCTGTCTCTGCGTTTCTCTTTCTCGGGTCCCAGAGCCATTTATATTGGCTTCTAGGGTCCAAGACCCCTGTCTCTGGGTTTCTCTTTCTCTAGTCTCAGACCCATTTATATTGGCTTCTTGAGTGCCCTTGAGGCCCCCGGGGCTGCCCCTGTATATTCTGTATGGGCTCCCGGTCTCTCACCTCAGTCTTGGGACTCCTTGCATCTTCCGATGGTTATTCTGCCTTGGTTCCTGTTCACTGATTCCTGTATGCCTGGCTGCATGTACCTGCTGACAATCCTCCTCTGTGTTCTTCCGTGTCGGGAACCTCAGCCTATTCGGGCCTCTTCCAGCCTTCATTCTTCGGTCCTCATCCAAGCATGTAGGGACGCTGTCTTGCCTTTCATCACATCCCAGTCAGTAGCTGCAGGTTCAGTTCTTCCATCTGCGTGGTTGTTGCCTTGCTCACGGTGACTTACGGGAAGGACTGATAATACTGTTAGTCCTTCTACCCTTTTTAAGTTCCACGGAACACAAAAATTAGACTGCTCAATCAGATGGTCTTGTGAGTTCTCGTTCACAACTTCTTCCTCATCTCAATGTGACAGTTCAGCTGAGTCAGTCATGATCTGCCGCATCCCAGAACTAGTAGTACTGTTGCTATAGCATAAAAGGAAGGAAAAGAAGGCGAGGAAAGAAAGGTGGGTGAGGGTGTATTATACCCTGTTATCCCAACATGTGTTCCGTGTATCCGAGAGGAGGAATCCTCGTCGTGAGATCCACCCACTGAGTACCATCCCCAGGGGAACTATCAGGTAGTGGCCTCACATCCTTGACCTCATGGAGAGGGTCTCCCTCTCGGGGAGAATGGACGACATCATAAGATGGTCACAATACTTATATAAATAGTTGATTGTACAATATTATATACTTCCTCTATTTTTTGTTTTTGACATAGGTGGCACGTAAGCACCACCAATAAAGCATAGCAGTACAGCTGGAACAGAGTTGGGACAAGAGGAGGGACGCACATCCTATGGGTGGTGCTTGTTTTTTGTCCACCGACCAACCGCACATGGCATGTAATATGTATATATATCCCTTCCAAACCTCCACTGCCCCATTCTGATCGAAAAACAAACCCTCCTGATCTCTTCTAGCAAACTTTATCATGAAGTACTATCCCACTATGGGCTTTAAGGGTTTGGTATTATTATCTCTAAAAAATGGTATTTATAACTGAAGTTGTAAATGTGCTCCTAATGTAATAAACAATCTTATCCAAGTGGTGTATTCAGTCACTTGATTTTTAATTCATATGTGAGTCCTTAACATCTGTTCAATGCATTTTACAGCCAGGCAGTATCACTGTCGCAGTGACTGTTAAATGCCTGTCACACACCCACACAAAAGCCAAAATTGTTCTCTTTGCCAATGCTTGTTCTATTTCTCATGCTACCTTTTCATATTGTTTCAAAGTCCCAAAGGACATTGCTTAATCTTTTATATGTATTATTTTCTTCCAAGGTGAAATAATGCTATCCTATGCAAATTGTTGGAGAGTACTTACTAGACTGTATATTGCACACATATAAAAATGACTATACATGCATGCCAATATTCGACCGGTTCGCCTGAACACCCTGTTTGTATTAAATGTATGAGAGAAGCACTTCCACATCATAAGTAGAACAAATTGCCACTGAGCATGAAACATGCATTAAACAAGCTCTTTGTGTTTGTGAAGAAAGAGAAAGAAATGTTGAGAGCGCTTGAGGGGTAAGCAGATATGATAGTGGCGGAACAATACATCTACTATAATGTGATCAATCAATCTTAAAGACTACCAGTTAGAAAACGAAACATATGGTCATTCGTTTTCTTGGCAAAATGTAAGGCTATCGAAATGAAAATTGCATTGAAATGATTTTCTTCAGCAAACCATGCAGAATAACCTGCATGGTTACTGCTATGCTCGAAAGGCCGTTGACTCCAGAGTCGAGCCTCAGGGATGAACAAATAAATTGCCAGCGTATTCAGCCATGGTTCCGGTTTGTCAATTATTCCAGTTCTTGGACATTACATGTTTCTGATGCAGGACTTTGTTTTCAAAAGCAGAGTCTTCGTAGTCCAATTTTAGCTTCATGGCTTTCATCTGTAGGAAGTGCCATTCCATAAAATAGAGAAGCACAAAATGGCCTCTTATTCTGACATGGCTAGGTTTTACAGCTCATTGAAGTACCAGTTTTCAAGGGGGCGAACAGTGAGAGGCCGACCTTGCTATCACCAGAAACTCTTCTATTGGTCTACACAAGAGATTGTGAGCCTAATTCACAGAGCATTTTCCTATGGGATTGCACCATTAAAAATAAATCTTCTGTAAATCAGGCCATGTTCAAACGAAGAGGCCAGAAAATGAATGTTGGTCAAAAGCACAATTGTAACTAAAGGTTTTACAGCCCGAAAGACAGTTCAACTCCACAATCCTGGGATAAGAAAAAGGCTGCTAGTGATTAAATCCTGAATTTATTAAACAATAATGAATGAAAGTTGGTACCCTGACTTTATATAGGGGATGTCACCACAATACATAAGGTTTACATCACATTGGCGTATATGCGACAATGTCGGCAAATATAATACACACATTCAGTGACTAAACAGAAGTATTAATATTGTTTCTAACTATTCTAACCCAAAATTAACACATGTCCTCCCCTGACAGCACTTAATTCTGTGACCACAATGCTGCTAATCTACCAGTATGTAATAGCTCTTTTGACAGGTGTTGGCACCCATTCTTCCCTCTAGGGCAGGGAAACAACATATGAGATACCATGGCATGCTAGAATTCCCGTCATATAAGCAAACTAGCATAGGCCGGCCAAGGTACTATTAGTAGAATATAATCTTTTGACACTATTAAATAAGTAATGTGCTATATGCTTATAGAGCAGTGCAACAGGATGTATTTAGAATAGCATTATAGTGCCTTGAAGAGCAGGAAACACTAAAAATGCTAGACACCTGAATTAAACTGCATTTGGTTTTTATTTGTAAGACAACCTTTCAAGTGAGATTGGTGTTTTTAGGGTACTTTTTCACTTATAAATGAATGAGTAATACATACCTATTTAGTTCTGCATAGAATCCTATAGCTTGCAGATTGAACCAGCAAGGGGTACTGGCAACTTCATGTTAATTCCCCATGAAAAGTATTAGAACAACAGCCCTCCATAGATGCACTGCGCAAAGGGCTTTGCACTTTGTACATACAAGCATGTAGCTTCCAGTGCTATATGGGCACAGATGTAGGGACTGATAGAGCAAAAGAGATACACATTTTACTGGGCACAGATAATGTGGTTTTAGACACGTTGGGCAGTCTTTGCAGCAGATTGATAACCAGACAGACAAAGCAAGCATTTTGCGTGTGACAGATAAGTTGATGGACATCGAAATGTTTTGTAGGGTGTCCTGACCCACGTTTAAGCTACCCTGCTACAACATTTGGTGCTGTGGGCTTAGGAAATTCAAGATGGCGGAAAACCCACATGTGCGCCGAAATCCAGGAAAGCTGCGCAGTTTGTGCGCCCACCAAAATGGTTGCCTCACTTGCCACCCACCAGTGCGAGAATGAAAGGCCGGGTTGCCATGAGGGAAATGGGTTGCCAAAGGAAAAACAGTAGCGCCGGTTAGCTTCAAAGCGCTTTAAAACCACCATTGGACTACCCGCACAGTAGTCTGAAACCATTGGGAATGGCAATGCTGATTGCCAAATGCAACCTAGAAGTGTGGGGAATTCATTTCTTAAATCCCAAAAATGAGTGCAGTACCAGTACTCACCACTATCCAAAAGCCGGCGTTTTAAAACCACTCTGTGTGTTTCTGAAGGCAAGTCAAAATGCCTATTTCTAACAGTGCAACATGTGCAAAATATTTACTGAACACCAGCAGACATTGGCAGAATGGAGTTTTGTGTGCCTACAGAATCTGGGAAATGAAGATCATAAGACAAGGTTTATAACAAGACTGGCTGAGCTGTGGATTGCAGCAGTTTAAGTTGCACTGGATTTAAAGATACTAAAATCGAAAATGTTTAGATTAAATGAGTGACCTATGTTTGGTGTCACATGCCTTTGTAACTGTTGAAATGTCATAGTTTTGCACTTAGAATCAGCATTCTAGCTGCATGTGTAAAATTGCAAGTTAAGTTAAAAAGCAACAAAAAAACCTGCCAGTTAGCTGAAGGTCTGGCTTAAGGAACTTGATTTTGCCTAGCAACTACCCATCAGGAGTGAAACTTGAGTCACCACTGTGTTCCCAGGCCAACCTTCCTTTTGCTGCCCAAGCTAAGGATATGCCATCTATCTGATAATTGAATTATCTGTGCTCTGCAAGAGAGTGAACAAAGCCCTCTTCACTCAGGCAAAGGTTTTTATTACCGCAGTCGTAAATTGTAGCTTCCTCTTGGCAGGAGCTGGGAGGAGCACTGCCTGTGAGAGCAAGCTGGCTTGGCAGAACTGGAAAGAACCAGAAATTCAACCTTGTGCTGAGGGTAAACCACACCCCTTTGGAGCCAGAACATAACTTTAAAAAGATGAATAACTCATAGAGCGGACATGTGAAAATTTTATAAATGATACCATAATTCTTGTGATTTTTCTGCCCACAGTTTAAGACGTGGTAGGAACCGGTGGTATGTTCAGGGGGGTTTTAGCGGAAAAGTGGATATTACTCTAAATGTGTGCATGTTAAAAATCTGAAACTTCATCAGTTAATGTCCCTACCCCCTGCACACATGTATGTAAAGTTGGGTCCATGTCGGAAATTGAAAAAGCAGTTAAAAAGTCAATTATGTACACTCTTTGAATGCGAGCTCCTAGAATGAGCAGATTTGGACATAGACATGGCTAAATTCAGCCACACCATGTATATGTAATTTTAAACAAATGTGTACCTGTGCAAATATGTTTTTAGGTCAGATATAGATTGTGTGTAAAGTTGACAGGGGTGGGTTCTCTGTATCATAAACAGACCTCATCATGATGACACTTCATTTCATTCCCCCAATCAAGTAAGGAATGAAAATTTGACCAATGACAGGTGAGAGAGGCAAGTCTAGTGATGCAACACACACACCCATTCTCAAGAAACAGATAAAAGCAGAGAGTCAGGACACATAGGGACATTCAATTTCATCTGCCGCTGGAAGCCCTGCCGGAAAAATCCATACTTACCTCCATCAAACTCCAGAAAGCCAAACTAGAGACTTCAATCTATCCAGAGCAGAGACCAGACCAGAGAGAAAGCAGTGCTGTGCCCAGCAGAGACCAGACCAGAGAGAAAGCTGTGCTGTGTCTAGCAGAGACCAGA
Source organism: Ambystoma mexicanum (assembly GCF_040938575.1). NCBI lineage: Eukaryota > Metazoa > Chordata > Amphibia > Caudata > Ambystomatidae > Ambystoma > Ambystoma mexicanum. The sequence continues at coordinate 829,674,050 of NC_090937.1, read as the reverse complement.
CCAGGCGCTGTGAGCAGAATCCGGAAAGACCTGACCAGACTGAAGATCGTGACCAAGTCGCTTTCCTGTTCAAAATCTCTTGTGAGTACTTAGCAAAACTCAGAACACATCTCTTAGTTTAAATTCATCTAATTCAATCTATTTAACCTAAGTAGAACTGCCTCCTATCTGTCACCTGTCATTTCTAGTAAAATTTGTCATTTTGAAAAAGTGTGCGTTTAAAATTTACAAAACCAAAAACGACCTTTACTAAATTACTCATATCTCCGCAACCGTTTGGGCTAGAGACTTGCAATAACTTTCATTTGGAAGCTGAGATCCCAGGCTTTCCTAGGACCCCAAAACGGTAGAGATAGTCCTTGCGGTTCCTTTGTAATAGCGCTCGGCGCATCCGCGAATTTTGCCGCGATTTGCAATTTCTTCACATGTAAAAAAACTGCTGCTGCCTGATTTCATTTGCCAGAAATTCGTTTAACCTGCTAACTATCCCTGCATCATTGCTAGTGTGAGCCTGGACTAATATTAACTAGATACCACTCATCCTGAACCTCTAAAAGGGAATTAAGAGCGTTTCCAGCATATTTCTCATTCATTGCTAGCACCTATCAAAGCATTTGCCTGTGATTTCAAAACTCCTATCTGTTTTCTGTTGTCTAAGCTTGCTGGATTGAACTGATTACATTGATTGCATTTCTGAGAACTGTGTGCTTCCCTCCCATTTCCTTGCATTGCATAAAGAGGGGGGGAGTGAATAGCCAGAGAAAAGTGATTACATTGTTTGGTTGAAATCATATTGAGTATTTTCTGTACTGCATTCATTGAATATTGCATCCACCTGAGCTTACATAAAGCATTTTGTACCACCTTCTTCTTTTGTTCCTATTTACCAGTGTGCTACCTTATCCATTTCATCTCAACTCCTTAGTAATTATAAAGAAGTGTGCTAGTGCCAGATTCTCTGTTGTTAATCTGTATCATATCAGATTAAGTGTGATATTCCATTATTAATTTATTATAAAGTGTCGTATATATATCTATTGTTTAAATCATCAAATAAACCTTTTAAACTTGCAAAACAGAACTACTTCTTGGCTCAGTGGGGTCAGGGGGATTCCAAGAGAGGGGTGTTATATAGGGGTAGTCATCCAGAACGCATGAACTGGACCTAAAGATATATCAATAAGGGTTTTCATTCAGTATTATAGACTAGGCGTTGACTTAGCTGTAGTGTTGAATTGAATCCTCTTACAAAGTGGGGGCTCGTATCCGGGATTCTGGGTTAGAATACCACTTGTGCAGCTTAATACAGTGTGCTAACTGACGGGATACATACATCCAGTCGGATCACCACGCTGCATTACGCTGTGAAGCATTCCTCAAAAGGGACACTCCAAGAAAAGTTCTGTTCTGCAAAACTAAAATACTAACTTCTGTAAGTCAGGACAGAGACCAATCTCTAGAATGACGACCTTGGTAGATATGAAAATAGCCAGAGAGCACTTCTTGCACAAACTATTTGTGAGAGGTGAATGGACTCACCAGGACCAAACAGTCTGGTTGCAGGCCATCACGCAACAGGTCACTGAAACAGGGTCAGATATATATAGAGATCAGGGTCCATTACACGTGGCCCTGAGTGAACTATATATGGCTCCTAAGGCCAAAGATGAGCACGACAAGATTGTTAGGATAGCGGCATATTTATATTTATACATGGGAGCCATACAGGATAAATGTGCTGAAGGCCATGATCTGGCAAAAAGGCAACAGATGGCGTTAGAGAAGGCCCAATCTGATCTGGACTCTTCTGAGCAAAGGCTGCACAGAAGCCAGGAGTCAGAAAATGAGACCAGACAGTACATCACTAAAATAAAGGAGGATATGGATGTGCTGCAAAAGGAAAAGTCAGAACAGGATACCAGATTTCTGGCCTTGCAGAAGGAACACCAAGAAGGTTTGGACTCCCTACTGCAAAGCCAGAAAAAGCTGGAGCAACAGCTAGACTTCAATAGGGCATGTGCTGAGCAGGTAGTCACCCTGCAAGGCCACCTAGATAGAGTGAAGGAGGAGAGCAATAAACTGATTCTGAAAGACCTGGATACCCAGGCAGAGTTTGATCAGGAGCGCCAGAAAGCTGGTGCCTTCCAAAGGCAAAGGGACGACCTGGCGGCACAAATCCAGGCTCTTAGTCAGGAAAGAGACGCCTTAGGCCAGGAAGTCTGCCATTTAAAAAGAAAAATGGAAGAAAATCACCTGGCCCACCAGGGGCTGGGTGATCTCCAAAAAGAAAACCAGAACTTGGTAGAGCACACCAGAAGGGTGGAAGATGCTCTAGCAAGAAAGGAGCAGGCCAATAGGGACATTGCCCAGGAGGTAAACCTCCTGCAGCAAAGACTGGCCCAGTTCTCCAGGACCAACCAGGAAGCACAGAGGGAGAATGAGGCCCTCTGTCAACACAATGATAGGCTCCAACAGCAGGTAGCGATGCAGGAGAGACTGATAGAGTCGAGTAAGGCCTTAACAGAGGAACTGAAAGCACAAATGCAGGCTCTTGCATTGCAACAGGGAGCAGGGGCGGATAGAGATGAGGTCCGCTGGGAAAGAGAGACTCCTGACCATAACCGCAGGAGCCCTAACCCCAGGGGCCTTCATCTCCCCCAGTCCCTGGACTCTACCACCCCCATGTCCCCTGGCGCACATGAGCACAGGGCCGCAGGGATGGCAGATTACTATCCAGCTAAGAGTATGGGGCTCATAGGCCAGTACCACTCAGGAATGGAGGGGTGGGCATCCGGGTATGGGCACCCAAGTACAGTACAGTTCAATGGGGAACCCCAGGAGAGTAGGCCCATTAAGGGCATCCTGAAAACCTCTGCCCAGTTAGGTCAGTGGAGGGGGTACCCATCAAATCCTGGCAGCAAGGAGGAATCTGAAGACTCCTCTGAACTGCGCAGGACACAGGAGACCAGGTCCCCACATTCTGCCAGCCATTCCCAGGCTCGCAGAATCCGGGAAAACCTGGAAGAACAGACGGGAACCTCTGGGAGCAGTGCCTCTGAGTCCGAGGAAGAATGGACAAGGGTTACCCGAACCAAAAAGGCCAATAAGGCAAAAAGGGCCTTGCTTAAGGACCCCTTAAAGCAGATTAAGGCGATCAGGAGCGTCATCACGCCTTACCATAAGAACGCTAAGTATTCTGTTTGGGAGCACTTAGAGTTGTTTGAACAAATGATGGAGACTTTCCATTTGAAGGACAGCCAAAGCTGCATTCAATATGTAAAGTGGACCTTCTCCCCGGAATACTCCAGCTTCTTTGCGGGGCTGGAGGACCAAAATCATTTAAGATGGTCCACCTATAAGGCGGCCATCCTGAAACATTTTTCTGTTCACAGAAATCCTCAAGAGGCTCGCAAGGCAGCCTACAATTTGCAATGTGGGGAGGATCAGGCCCCACAAGAATTTGTGCAGGAGTTAAAGCGTGCTTTTGCACAGACCACAAGAAGGGTGCGCACAGATAGTAGAGAGTTTATAAATACGTTTTTCCATGCCTTGCCCAAATATATCATGACCCAGCTCGTGAGGGATTTTCATGAGAAAAGATCTTTAGACTGGGTCATTGAACAGGCTACCCGGATCTATGAGGTGCAGAAGCCCATAGAAAATAAAAGCAATGCCCAGAAAAACCCCAAAGCCAACAGCAACCCTGCTGCTGTCAAGGTGGCAGAGGTAAAGGTCACCCCCGTTTTGGATCTGGAGATGGGGGGGCCTAAAAACCTACCTGCACCTAATAATGCTAGGCCCAGAAGGTCCTCGGGCCAGTCACAGACAGGGAGCCAGGGAGGCAGCCCCACAAATGGGGTCCCTCGCTCTCCTGACTATGTAAGTCCTCGCTACAAAGGTAACAGACCCATCCTGGGTTATGTGTGGACTCCTCCAGCCCAAGGGGGGGGATCCAGCCAAGCACCTAACCCAGGGAACTTCCCTCCAAACTTCCCACAGGAGGGCAGAAATTTACCAAACCCTGGGCAGAACTTTTTCCCCAGATATCCTCCCGACTTTCAGCCCCAAAACCATCCATCCTTCTTTCCCCAATTCCCTGAGCCCAAACCACTGAATCCGGGAGAGGGGAGGCCAAGGGTGGAGGGGTACCCAAATCTTCCCAACCCGGGGTATTACCAGAGGAGGGACAGCTACCCTTCCCGGGATCAGCCCAGGGGAGAAAACAGGGCCCCGTATCAGCCTGAGCGGGTTTCCCAGTTAGAGCGCCAGGTTCAAAACATGGCGCGGGATATGGGTCATATACTGAGGGCGCAGCAGAACCCTCAGATCAGCATGCCGGCGCAGAACGCACCCAACTCTGGACCTGGTGCTCCAGAACAATGACGGGGGCAGCACCCCGATAACGCACCGGTTCCCAGGGAGGAGGCACAAGGGGAAGGGGGGTGTAAAGCCTTGGAGGAAGCTTCCTTCCTCACTTGTAAACAGCCCCTGGAAACCCAGGAACCGGAAACAAAATCTCTTGCCCCGGAAAGTCTGCCTCCTAAGGAGCAGAGGGGGGGTAGGAGAAACAAAAGACCCAAACAGACTCAGTTTGAGGAGGAGGTACAGATCTTCCAATTTGAGGGAGAGGGATCCTCAGAGGATCCTGGGAAAAGGATCTTCTCCTTCAGAGAGGGGGGAACTCCTCCCAAAGAAAAATGGGTCCCTAGGGATGCAAATCCAGACTGGGGAGATGTGGAGACTGAGCTACCGCCGCCCACCATCTCATCCCAGAACCAACAGCAAGAAAATCCCCTGGTTCAAACTCATCCTGGTGACTGCCTCCAAAAAGGGGGGGGCGGCCCAGAACCGGAGCCAGGGGAACCCACAATGGCTCTGATCTCCAGTTGCCAAATTTTTCTTTCAGATTCCCAAGGCTCTCCACAGAATTCTGCCCAAATCTCTTCGCTAGCGATGTCCAAAACCAGAAAATTAGCCCACCAGTTGTCCAAAAATGTTCATTATCTGTGCCCCCTTGAGGAGAAGGAGGGAAGATATTATGCCCCGGTACAAGTACAGGGGCAGGGTACAATCTCGGCACTGGTGGACACTGGATCTCAAGCTACCCTTCTGTCCAGAAGGGCCTTTGACAAACTGAATGCAGGAAGGGGAGAGAATTACCAAATTCCTCTCACCTCTCTTCCGGGACAACTACAGAACTTTGACGGGAAGGAAATTCCCGTTGAGGGGACTGCAGATTTGGACATTAAAATTGGGCGACACAAGCTGAAACACCCGGTCATAGTTGTGACCCCAGAGGGCACCCCTTGTTTACTAGGGAATGACCTCCTGAGAAGGTTGTCACCCCTAATAGATTGCGTAAACAAGGTCCTCTGGACCCAGACTAGCCGACCAATAAAATTAAAACAGAGTGTCAACCATGTTAGTTTAAACGGCACATGCCACATGGTTGAACAAAAATCTGACCAAGTAGAATTTCACTTCCAGAATAGCCAAATTCCAGACGTGACAGTAATAGCAGTAGGACAACAGACTGGTGATGGGGGGTCCTCTCTATTTCTGAAAATCAACCTTCCTTCCAGTCTAAAGTGGTACTCCACGCTGGAAGGAAACACTCTGAGATTCTATACTAATCCACAATCAGAAACTCCCACTCCTATAGTCCAGAAAGATGTGAAATCAGCTCAGAGCCAGGCTGATATTCAGCAAATTGGAGAGCAGTTGTTCATCCCTGTTCAGTTAAATGATGGGAAGGACTCTGTTCTCGCTCGAGTGTGTGTGAACAACGGTAAGAGCTTCATCAGCGAAGCCATGTTTCGCCAACTTCCAAAAGATCCAGCCATTCCCACATTCAAACTGATAGACAAATGGGAAATGGACCTGGAAGCACCTAATTCCAAACATCTCCTGCCAAGCAGGTGTATGCTCAAAATCTCCATTGGCAACAAGAGCATAGTCCATAATTGTTGGGTCGTGCGAGACGTCCCTGCCGCCTTTTACTTAGGCAGTGACATTCTCAATCGCTTTGCCATTAGTTTGGACCTAATAAACTTCAAAGCTTGGTCCCGATTAGCGGATAATCCCATGGGCTTTGACGATCCAGAAAAAGCATTTAGGTCAGCTCAATTGCTACCTTATGCAGTTGAAATTCAGGTTAAAGAGGAAGTCACCATCCCAGAAAGGACCCGACAATTCTCCCTGGAAGTGAAAGTTAAAAGGGGACAAGAGTTGAAAAACCCTGATGCTTACATACATCTAAATGCTTCTCTCCAACAGCAAGGGTTGGGGGTAAACCCAACACCATTAGTCAACATAGAACATGACACCATTCCAATAGAGGTGGATAACAGCGACTTAAAGATTATTACTCTAGCCGCAGGCACCATTATTGGAATGGCGGTTGATGACCGACATTTTTCCATCAACTTAGTAAATGAACTGTTAGGACCAATCCCCAAGGACTGTGTTGACAGTGACAGTGAGGACAATACAACACCAGACAGGATTTTTACCCGGCATGGGGGGAACTTCCTGGTGTACACTTCCTGCCCTTATGGTAAGGAAGATGTGACGTGTGACTTCAGGAGGGATGAGGTGATTTTCCAGGTCCATGAGGGCTGCCTTTCCCACCTGAAGCCTCCGGTCCAAATCAGCACTCTGACTAGGGACTTCTCCACCCAGCTGGAGGAGGCCGCGGAGATAGCCAAACCAGAAGTCTTCCCAGGCTTCAGGCAGATGGTGGAAGAGAGAGTCAACCTAGCTGATGCCTGTGTGACTCTGGAACAAAAGCAAAAGTTGAAACAAGTTTTCTTGGATTTCCAGGATCTCTTTGCGGTAGACTCATATGACTGTGGTCGCACTGACATCCACACAACAACAATCCCCACGGACCCTGGCATGACTCCTGTGTTTGTGAAGCAATATCGCTTGCCTCTCGCATCAATGGAGTCCCTTACTGAAATAATTAAGAACCTTGAGTCCCGGGGAATAATCCGTCCAGTCCACAGCACCTTCAATAATCCGGTGCTGGGGATATTGAAGCCAAACGGCCAGTGGAGACTCTGTGCCGACCTCAGGGAGCTCAACAAACGGGTCCATACTTCCCGATGGCCTCTGCCCTACATTGACCAAGGGCTGGCCCAGATCCAGGGGTCACAGGTATTCACTGCAATAGACCTGACCAATGGATACTGGACTGTGCCTGTCAGTAGGGAGGACCAATACAAACTGGCTTTTACCTTTGGGGGCCAGCAGTACACATGGACCCGGACTCCCTTCGGATACCTCAACTCCGGTAATGAATTCAACATTTTTCTACACAAGGCCATGCCTGACTTGGGTGCAAGGGGTAACCTGGCTTATGTAGATGATGTCCTCATCAAAAGTTCATCTGTGGAGGAACACATAGCGGAGATCCGTTATGTTCTGACACAGTTGAGGGCTGCCGGAGCAAAACTTTCCTTTCAGAAAGCACAGTGGTGTAGAACCCGTGTTAATTTCTTGGGGCATGAGATTACTCCTCAGGGTCTCTGTCCCCAGGAAAAGAAAGTGGAAGCACTTCAGAAACTGAAAGACCCCACAACTCTGCGGGAACTAAGGAGCCTCCTTGGACTGACTAATTACAGCAGAAAGTTCATTGAGGGCTACGCAGAGATCACCAGACCCCTGATTCATCTCCTGAAGGGGGGGGTCAAGTGGGAATGGGGTCCAGAACAAGCCGAGGCAGTAAAACAACTCAAAAGAAGCCTCTCACAAGCGCCTTGCCTAGCTTACCCTGTCAGAAACAAGGAGTTCTTCCTGGAGACAGGGTTCTCTAATACGTGCTTGACGGCAGTATTATACCAAAAGCATGACAAGGTCAATAAAGTAATCTCCTATGCGAGCAAAACTTTATCCTCTGTGGAGGAAAAATTCAACGATTGTGAGAAGGCACTCCTGGCAACGGTGTGGGCATTGAAGAATTACCGCCCGTTTATCCAGGGGGAACACATCATATTGGAGACTCCACACCAGCCTCTGCAATATCTCCAAAGTGACAGAATCCGGGCCGGAAATGTGAGTAATTCCCGAATTACTTCCTGGATTCTGTCAATGCAAGGCTTTCCTGTGGAGGTCAGATATGGCCAAAACAAGAAGAGTCCCCTCGCGCAAGGTCTGGCTGACTTGCATGATTGTGCCAGAGAAAACTGTCTCGAGGACGAAAGTCTAAAAATAAAGGACAACATGGAGGCATACCTTAATTCCCCCCACAAAGTCTTTGAAGAAGACAAGTGTGAGGGAATGCCCACTGTCTATGTGGATGGATGCTCTTACCATGTTGACAACAACGGGGAGAAAGAACTGGTGGCCGGCGTAGGGAATGCATGGGTGAATGAGTCCCCAGAACCCTCCGCTGGGTACAAAATTGGTCCCCGAAGTAGTCAGGTGGCAGAATTGATGGCTGTGCATCAGGCCATCCTCACTGCTGTCCAGCATCAACTCCACGAACTGGTCATAATCACAGATTCGGATTATGTACGGAACGGGTTCGTGGAGCACCTGGTTAATTGGAAAACCAGAGGCATGTTATGTGCTAACAACAAACCCTTGAAACATGGGAAGTTGATCCAAAACATTGATGATCTGGTCACCTCGAATGAGATGACCATCTATTGGAAAAAGATCAAGGGTCATTCCAAAGTAGAGGGACCAGACAAAACTGGAAATGACTTAGCTGATCAGCTGGCCAAAACCGGGGCCATCCAAGGGGATCTAATTGAGATTGAGTCCCTGTTGGGGGAAATCCAGGTCACCGCTATCACTAGGTCCCAGACAAATGCTCACAACGACCTTTCAATTGCACAATGGAGTAAGGAGACCCCTGATGCGGATTTGATTACTGCTCAGAAGGGGGATCCAATTATTGGTCAATTTTACCAGCACCTTGAGGACCCTGAGAACTTTCCCCTGACGGATACCGATTACATTGGGAAAGAGGACCTAAGAGTGTTGATGAAATGTCCAAAAATGTTCCGGATCCAAGACGGTTTGTTGGTAAGGAAATCCAAAGCTGGCCACGATCAGTGGGTGGTTCCTACCTCATTCCGAAGCCTGATGTTAAGTCACGCCCATGATGCGGCCACTGCCGGTCACAGGGGGTTTCACACAACATTGGAAATCTTAAGAGAGGTTGCATACTGGCCACACATGGGCCAGGACCTCAACCAATATTTGAAGGGTTGTCTTGTGTGTGCACAATTTCAGCCATCATCCCTCACGCACCGGGCGCCTTTACAAAAGAGGGGAATGACACTGCCATGGTCAGATTTACAAATCGACTTTGTAGGCCCTGTGATTCGCTCGGCTAGGGGGAATAAGTACATGTTGACTGTGACATGCTTGTTTACCAAGTGGGTGGAATGTCTCCCAGCCCCAAACTGCAAGGCAGAAACTGCAGCTGCCTTGATGATTAACCACATCTTTTCCCGTTTTGGTCTACCTCAAAGGATTGAGTCAGACAGAGGTAGCCACTTCACCAGTGAAGTAATGACAAAGATGTGGGAGATACTGGGGGTCAAAAGGAAGTTGCATATTGCTTATAGACCAGCTTCTTCTGGGGCAGTAGAGAGATATAACCGGACAATTGTGAGCATATTAAAGAAGTTTGTGGCAGATTCTGGGCCAAGTTGGGATATCCGATTACCTCTGGTCCTAATGGCCATCAGATCTACCCCTTCATCTGCAACCAAAATGTCACCATTTGAGTTGATGACTGGGCGCAAGATGGTGCTTCCGCAGCATTTGCTCTACAGGACCCAAGAGCAGACACTGATAAATGCCTCCACTACTCATGAGTATGTAGAGAATTTAAGGAAACACCTCCAACATGCTTTTGCTTATGCTCAGCGGAATCTAGAAAGATCGGCTGATAGCATGAAGACCCATTATGACCTGAAAACTTCCAGGAAGGAATATCAGGTGGGAGACCGGGTCTATCTATACAACTTCCAAAGGAACCAGGCCAAGCAGCGCAAATTTTTGCCTACATGGAAGGGACCCTTTGAGATCGTCGATAAGATCTCCCCTGTGGCCTACAAGATCCGCATCCCAAAGGTGGTTCGGCAGAGGGGGAAGACAAGTGGGTCCACATAAACCAGTTGAAATGTTGCCATCCCAGGCACACTCTGCAACAACTGGAGGAATCCTCTGGAATCCTAGCGGGTACTGTATCAGACTAATTCAGTTCCAATCATAAAACCTACCACATCTAGTCTCTAAAATATTGTGATTTACATGAAACTGTCTCTAGTGATGCTGTTTTTTTTTTTCAAAATAAGAATGTAATATTTCGTTACGATGAAATGCATATGCTGCCCCACTATCTCAACAGTGGTGGAAAAAAAAATCGTCTATGAGTAGATATTGCCGCTCTTCCTTTATCATCCTAGGAGAGATGAAACCATGAAGGATGACCAAGAAGGACGATCCGGAGACCGGGAGCAAAGACACAACGGGCCCGGGGTACCGCCCAATCTTCCCATCAGGACCGGCGAGGAGAACTGATCGATCTGACCGGATGGAGAAGAAGATGCTGAACTGTGCCATCTACAGAAGAGGAAGAAGATTATGCGGACAGACCGGTGCGTGGGTCAAAACCCTTGGGCACGCGACTCCCCATCGACCCAAACTCAAAGTGCAGTCACGTGGGGGGGCTTGTAGGGTGTCCTGACCCACGTTTAAGCTACCCTGCTACAACATTTGGTGCTGTGGGCTTAGGAAATTCAAGATGGCGGAAAACCCACATGTGCGCCGAAATCCAGGAAAGCTGCGCAGTTTGTGCGCCCACCAAAATGGTTGCCTCACTTGCCACCCACCAGTGCGAGAATGAAAGGCCGGGTTGCCATGAGGGAAATGGGTTGCCAAAGGAAAAACAGTAGCGCCGGTTAGCTTCAAAGCGCTTTAAAACCACCATTGGACTACCCGCACAGTAGTCTGAAACCATTGGGAATGGCAATGCTGATTGCCAAATGCAACCTAGAAGTGTGGGGAATTCATTTCTTAAATCCCAAAAATGAGTGCAGTACCAGTACTCACCACTATCCAAAAGCCGGCGTTTTAAAACCACTCTGTGTGTTTCTGAAGGCAAGTCAAAATGCCTATTTCTAACAGTGCAACATGTGCAAAATATTTACTGAACACCAGCAGACATTGGCAGAATGGAGTTTTGTGTGCCTACAGAATCTGGGAAATGAAGATCATAAGACAAGGTTTATAACAAGACTGGCTGAGCTGTGGATTGCAGCAGTTTAAGTTGCACTGGATTTAAAGATACTAAAATCGAAAATGTTTAGATTAAATGAGTGACCTATGTTTGGTGTCACATGCCTTTGTAACTGTTGAAATGTCATAGTTTTGCACTTAGAATCAGCATTCTAGCTGCATGTGTAAAATTGCAAGTTAAGTTAAAAAGCAACAAAAAAACCTGCCAGTTAGCTGAAGGTCTGGCTTAAGGAACTTGATTTTGCCTAGCAACTACCCATCAGGAGTGAAACTTGAGTCACCACTGTGTTCCCAGGCCAACCTTCCTTTTGCTGCCCAAGCTAAGGATATGCCATCTATCTGATAATTGAATTATCTGTGCTCTGCAAGAGAGTGAACAAAGCCCTCTTCACTCAGGCAAAGGTTTTTATTACCGCAGTCGTAAATTGTAGCTTCCTCTTGGCAGGAGCTGGGAGGAGCACTGCCTGTGAGAGCAAGCTGGCTTGGCAGAACTGGAAAGAACCAGAAATTCAACCTTGTGCTGAGGGTAAACCACACCCCTTTGGAGCCAGAACATAACTTTAAAAAGATGAATAACTCATAGAGCGGACATGTGAAAATTTTATAAATGATACCATAATTCTTGTGATTTTTCTGCCCACAGTTTAAGACGTGGTAGGAACCGGTGGTATGTTCAGGGGGGTTTTAGCGGAAAAGTGGATATTACTCTAAATGTGTGCATGTTAAAAATCTGAAACTTCATCAGTTAATGTCCCTACCCCCTGCACACATGTATGTAAAGTTGGGTCCATGTCGGAAATTGAAAAAGCAGTTAAAAAGTCAATTATGTACACTCTTTGAATGCGAGCTCCTAGAATGAGCAGATTTGGACATAGACATGGCTAAATTCAGCCACACCATGTATATGTAATTTTAAACAAATGTGTACCTGTGCAAATATGTTTTTAGGTCAGATATAGATTGTGTGTAAAGTTGACAGGGGTGGGTTCTCTGTATCATAAACAGACCTCATCATGATGACACTTCATTTCATTCCTCCAATCAAGTAAGGAATGAAAATTTGACCAATGACAGGTGAGAGAGGCAAGTCTAGTGATGCAACACACACACCCATTCTCAAGAAACAGATAAAAGCAGAGAGTCAGGACACATAGGGACATTCAATTTCATCTGCCGCTGGAAGCCCTGCCGGAAAAATCCATACTTACCTCCATCAAACTCCAGAAAGCCAAACTAGAGACTTCAATCTATCCAGAGCAGAGACCAGACCAGAGAGAAAGCAGTGCTGTGCCCAGCAGAGACCAGACCAGAGAGAAAGCTGTGCTGTGTCTAGCAGAGACCAGACCAGGCGCTGTGAGCAGAATCCGGAAAGACCTGACCAGACTGAAGATCGTGACCAAGTCGCTTTCCTGTTCAAAATCTCTTGTGAGTACTTAGCAAAACTCAGAACACATCTCTTAGTTTAAATTCATCTAATTCAATCTATTTAACCTAAGTAGAACTGCCTCCTATCTGTCACCTGTCATTTCTAGTAAAATTTGTCATTTTGAAAAAGTGTGCGTTTAAAATTTACAAAACCAAAAACGACCTTTACTAAATTACTCATATCTCCGCAACCGTTTGGGCTAGAGACTTGCAATAACTTTCATTTGGAAGCTGAGATCCCAGGCTTTCCTAGGACCCCAAAACGGTAGAGATAGTCCTTGCGGTTCCTTTGTAATAGCGCTCGGCGCATCCGCGAATTTTGCCGCGATTTGCAATTTCTTCACATGTAAAAAAACTGCTGCTGCCTGATTTCATTTGCCAGAAATTCGTTTAACCTGCTAACTATCCCTGCATCATTGCTAGTGTGAGCCTGGACTAATATTAACTAGATACCACTCATCCTGAACCTCTAAAAGGGAATTAAGAGCGTTTCCAGCATATTTCTCATTCATTGCTAGCACCTATCAAAGCATTTGCCTGTGATTTCAAAACTCCTATCTGTTTTCTGTTGTCTAAGCTTGCTGGATTGAACTGATTACATTGATTGCATTTCTGAGAACTGTGTGCTTCCCTCCCATTTCCTTGCATTGCATAAAGAGGGGGGGAGTGAATAGCCAGAGAAAAGTGATTACATTGTTTGGTTGAAATCATATTGAGTATTTTCTGTACTGCATTCATTGAATATTGCATCCACCTGAGCTTACATAAAGCATTTTGTACCACCTTCTTCTTTTGTTCCTATTTACCAGTGTGCTACCTTATCCATTTCATCTCAACTCCTTAGTAATTATAAAGAAGTGTGCTAGTGCCAGATTCTCTGTTGTTAATCTGTATCATATCAGATTAAGTGTGATATTCCATTATTAATTTATTATAAAGTGTCGTATATATATCTATTGTTTAAATCATCAAATAAACCTTTTAAACTTGCAAAACAGAACTACTTCTTGGCTCAGTGGGGTCAGGGGGATTCCAAGAGAGGGGTGTTATATAGGGGTAGTCATCCAGAACGCATGAACTGGACCTAAAGATATATCAATAATGGTTTTCATTCAGTATTATAGACTAGGCGTTGACTTAGCTGTAGTGTTGAATTGAATCCTCTTACAGTTTGTACTCCTGCATTAAGCTGGAGAGGAAGTACTAATTAGATTGTTGATACACATCACACCTTATGGAAGGACTTTAACATCCCTGTGACAAAGGTCTGCCTTAGACACATTGACCCATGGAGACTGTTCATCAAGGGGCATGTAAGTATTATACTTATGGGATTTCCATATAGAATGTATGTAAATGCCATGCACACATGAATGGAGCAAGGGGAGGGCTGATCAGATGAGACAAGCTGAGGCGGTGCTGTTGGATGTTCCTGTCACAAATTCCAGGCCACAGGGGATGTCCTGCCTGACTTAGAAAAGAGGCATCCAATAAGTTACCTTTCTGGGGAATATACTGTCTTAAAGGTGTGTTATTGCTGGTCATTACATTTGTTATATGGAAGATGGATTCATTAAACATTGTGGCTTCATTATCGCATGTTGCTTTTGATTTTTGCAATCTTGACATTTATGAGTGATTCATTTAACACCATTATTTCATTTTACTCTTGCAGAGGGATGTTATGATATATGTGTTTGTTGAGTTTGATTTTGAACCCCTAGCATTGACAGGTCTTCTTTTGACTTAGTTGGTAGCGAAGCTTTGGGATTTGTTAGGGAGAATTGTGATATGCATATGGGGGTATGAACAGAACAACTATGGGGTTTTTTGAAACATGGTTTCTTATAGCCTCTGCTCATTAATGTGGTGTGATAGAAATATGACCTATACACTGCAAGGGGTTTGATTTGATTTGTTGGTGATTCATTAAAGGGCAAATGGATATTATATTTTGTAAAATAAAAATGTATTATTTTTTTACAACAATAGCCATTTTTTGATTCAACGTGCACATGTTGTGCTGATGTATTATGCCATTCTGTTTGTTCTTCTCTATCCCTTTCTAAAATGCCTGTAAGGTAACACTTTCTTTAATAAGGTGTAAAGGTTGAATAAAATGTACTTATGTGAAAGGGTTGAAGGAGAGCACCTGCCTTGAGTTCTTATGAGACGAACAAACCCAACCAATCAGTATCAGTAATACCATACGAAGCAGGGCATAACATGGTGGTGTTCTCAGTCAAAGGAAAGACATCTTCTGGGATCTAAGCCAACTACCACGTGCTACTATGTTGCATGAATAAGGTGGTAGGCCATTCTGTCAGCTTAGCTGGAGGCAGAGGGATATTCTCCCCTTTAAAAGCCAGCATTCTTAAGTCTAGGCTGGAGGTTGCAAGGAACTTGCAACACGTTTAAGGTTGCATGGATACAACACAACTTTGCTCAATCATTAGCAAATCTCAAAACATTTTATTTTGTCCAGTGTCAAAAACACATGCAGTTACCAGAGAAAAAAGTCACACGTAAATGAGATTTAGGTGCACACATTTGCTTTTATTCATTCTCTTTGGTGTAAGTGGGGGTTTGGGTGTCTAGCTTGTGCATGCAATTGACTGCCAGCTGTTATGTATTGCATGCAAGTGTTTCAGGTTTGGGTTAGTGAATTCACTGACCAAACCTAGGAGAATGTTTTTTTTTCATTTTCTTAAACAAGGGTGAGTACCTCTGCCCAAGAGGGCATTTTTTATATCAGGATTATTTTAATGTGCAATCGTTATAGGATGACTTATTCCCTTTAACCTACCCATTCACTTCTTAATCCTATGGCTTTCACAGGTCTCAAGTTATCAATCAACTGTGGAAATGTGTTCACTTCCACAGTGTTCTCTATTTTGCACAGCCCACACAGCACAGGAAAATCATGTATGCATTTTTATTAAAGGTAATCTCCCTCAGCTTCAAGTACAATGCCATTAGATGTTATTCATAATAGTAAAGTACCATTTCATATTAACTTGCTATTAATATTAATGTATGCATCACTGCACTCTCTACACAGAATGTTACATTTTACCAAATGCAGTCAAATTTCAATAGGTTTTAAAATATCATGCAATTCACTGCTGCATTTCATCTAAAATAACACGAAGTGCTCTATTTGGAATGAACGCCTCCCAGTGCCCAACATTACATTCCCTACCAATCCAGGGACAAATCAGGGCAATAATTCTAGGGGACCTATCTAATTGCATTTTGGGGATTATTTGTATATTCACTTTGAACATGTTATTTTAAGGTTTGAAGACAGCAGACACACTCAAGAGTTCTCATGGAAGACCCAGCCAGCAGGCCTGCTCTAGTCCCTCCCCCTTTTTCCAGGAAAGCAGGTCTGCCTTTGGGTAAATCGATTCAGAATGCCTAATAGTTACATCCAATCTTCCATATAGGGTCCAGACTCATCACTCCTCCACTAGGGACAGGTGTTCTTCTTCCCTTCTATGTAGCTTTTGATCCAAAAGTCAGAATTCCAGCCAACTGTGTGTTCCTGCTCTTTAAAATGTGCAATATTCCCATGTGTATGTCACACTATTCAATTGGTCAAATATTTCCAATAGTCTGTGGGTAACCATACTTCCTATAAATGTGAAACAAAATAAACTGAGGGACAGGTTGCTCTTAATAAATAGGAATGCAAGGTCATCCTATTCCATAATTCATGGTAGCAATCTTTCACCTTAATGGAACATGGATTTCTCAAATTTGTTAACGTATGCAGGCATCTTGCTATGTGTCCGATCTATTTCAGTCATTTATTCATAGAGTTATGACTATTAATAATTGGCTTACTTATTAGAAATTGCAGATTGCAGGACATTTGAACTTAGACTCATCTAATTAGGAAGAGTCTCATTATGGCAAAACACCCTCGCTCATTCTCTTACATTGTAGTGTTGTCTATTTATCCCTAAACAAATTTTTGAGTGGAAGTATAATGCACATTTGAATGCCCCCTTTTTTTCTAATGCAAAAGTCACAGTATTGTTTATGTGGATAATAAAACCAATGCTAGGAGGCTTCTAAGCCAATAATTAAACTGATCTGCTCAGACAGGGCACTTTTGTTTGGGTTCGCATTAAGCTGTATCTTGTAGGCATGATTATCTCCAATAATGTCAAAAGTGACAATTTATGGCAATGAAATCTATTTGAATCTAGGATTTAGAAATGAAAGGAATCGATAGTTATGAATGAGCATAACACACTTCAGCTTCTAGTGATATATTAGTTTGTATTTATAAGGTCTTTTATTTATTAAATGTAAATTGCAAAGGTGGATGCTACTAATCAATTTGGATGGCCTGTTCAGACTGTCTTTTGTTTTGGGAAATGTTTGGGTTTTTCTTGGTATAAGGCAAACACAGGTTACGCGTTCCATATGGTCAAGACTGGTCGCGCACGAGTCTTATCTTCCCCCACATCGTAAACTGTATGCAGAGCTGAAGTGAAGTAGTTTATCAGTAATGTCAATGGAAAAATAACCAACATTGCCCAAAGCCAATTCAGCGCATCATATGTTTCTGTGTGTCTGAAAGGCCTATTCACTCCTGTAATGATGATTTGCAGGCCATTCCCATCAGACTTCATTTCAATAAAATAGTGAAATGGAACTGGATAAGGCTTCATTTTGAGCACATTTCAGAATTTTAGTTTATACAATGACACAAGAACATATAGGCTGGTTTTGTCTATCATGGAAGTAAGTAGCTGGTGAAAAACGCAGATAATTAAATTATGCATTATTTTGGTATATATCACTGCACATTGAGGCAGTTTTCATGTATCCCACTAGTTTCCATCAATTTCATGAGGCGGCATCTATTCACTTGCTTTGTCAGTGAAATGTTTTGTCATAAAATAAATTATATGTGCCTATTTGAGTGTAGCTTTTTAGTGACTCTTGCTATAGTTGCATGTTTGTGGGTTCCATTTATGGAGACAGTGGTCTGAAAAGAGGAGAGAGAAGGGCAACACATTGTAATTTAAGCATTGTACAGAAAATAGCAATATCTACTGAGGAGCTGTAGGAAGTTTAAGCGTGGGTAGATAGAGTTTACTAAAGATGATAAATGCTATGTGACAGATGGACCAAATATGTTCGTGGGACTCAGCTCAGGCAATGTACATGTATGTAGTAGAGACTGTAATAGAGACTAGATGACAGATGAAGAATAAAACAGAAAACATGACTCTTTGATCTTGGTTATCTTGTGCAGTTTGTACATTTATTCTGCTTATCATGTAGGATCAGGTGCTGAGTAAATACCACAGAAAGGATGTACTGCAAAACATTCCTTGTCACCAGTACAACACTACAGTTACCCTTCAAATGTCACACTTATCGTACCCCACATTGCTCTCCAGGGCCTCCTGCCACAATTGCAAGAAACTTGTAAAATGGTTTTACCTTCATACACCTTTTTCTAATTCCGACCCAAGAGAGCTGAAAATATAAGAAACAAAACATGTTGTATGTCCTGAATGACATGGGCGAGCAGGACAGACCCGAGTAACATGGTGGGGAATGTTATAAATCAGTAACATACTGGGGAATGTTAAAGATCCTTTTGGGGGATGGCAATACTCTGCAGTCCCTCTAAGAGGGATCCCTTGTCATTTACCACGAACTCAAACTTTCCTGTGAACACCTGAAAAAGTTCTAAAAGTCTTAGTTACTTTAACCTCCCAAATTTTAGGCTGTTCACGTTTTTTCCCACACTAGCTCACTCGTTACTAATACACAATGCAGGGCCCAAACCACTTAAAAATAGCACATCATGATTTAGGACAATAAATATAAATGTACAGTTTTCTTTCCTTTCATATTGAAACATCTTTTTTTAGAAAGGATTACTTATACATAAATGAGTTCTATCGCTATATAAATGTGTTCCATAAGACTGACTCTCAAAACAAATATACCAGTTAAAAGAAATTCTAGCACAAAATCGGTGATATTTTGAGAAAGTGGAATTATCATATGTATGGAATGAATACATATGAAAAAACACGTTATCGCAATTCAATTTCTGTCCTAAGTTATATTAAGTGAATATTCTTTAATAGCGCCACGATTCCTCCGGCCCGCTGAACGCTTTTTAAATCTAAATAAATAAATACATTTCAGAAAATGCAATATGCTCCAAATTAATGATGATATGGAGCAACAGTTTCCAATCTGTTCAGGTAATCTTCAGCAATTATTATATTCCAAAAGGAGAGTGTGAATGGTTAGATGTCATAATGTTACCTGCATTTTTCCAGTAGAGCTTGGGACTCTAGTAAACATCCGAATACAAGAAGGAGTCCTGAGAATCTTCAGTAACACATGCTCTTAAATTGTGTTGGTTCCATGCTCATTAGCTCTTGTTGGGACCTCGTATCCGTCATTTGAAAAGGAATACACACAAGGCATCCTCATGGGCATTCAATAGAATCCAAACTTAAATTTGGAGGTCACCAGACCAAGCCTTGTACCACAATTTATTTTCCAAAAGTCCACAACTAAACCACTGGGCCAGGAGCAAGCAGCATGTGTGCAGCAAACACAAAGGAGTTTATCCCTAGGCGGGTCGGCACGTCCATGTTTTGCAAAGCGCGTCCTGTGTTGTTTACTTATTCTAAATGAGCTTCTTGACTGGGGCCAAACCTCTGCCACAGTACTTTAATTTGGAAAGCTTTTCAAGTTTATGCTGGATAGGGACATGGAAACCATCTACTATTGTATTTGTTTGAATTAATTGTTACCACTAATTGATACATATTCTCTCTCTCTCTCCTTTTTTCATGCTGCAGTGGCAAACATATTATGGCGAGAGGAAGGTACTAACTCGTAATTGTTTTGTCTTCATAACAGATGTCATGATTGAATATTGCAACATGTACATGTTTTAAAGTATTTGTGAAGTTAGATTAACAATGCTTGTGGTTTCTTCTTTGATTACCTTTGTCAACTTACTGACGATGTGGGGGCTTTACTTACCAGGGTCCAAGAGTCTGTTTAGAAAAATGATACATAGGCTGCAAGTATATGAAATTAATTATGAAAGGAAGCATGCATTGAAACATGAATTTGCTGTTGAATGAAAGCTCACTTTTCTATACATTCAAATGATCTTCAGCACTTTAGCATTTTTGAGAATAATCAAACTTGTTATCCGCTCACCGAGCAGTTGATGATTAGTTATGTGTAGTGTCTCCTAACATTATTTTATATTCACATTTGGGAGGCGAGGTAGATGAGATTCACTGCTAACCAATAAGCTTGAATGTGTCGCCAACCTCATAGTATTCGCCAGCCTTCTGATCCCCTTTGGCAGTGGGAAGACGCCACCCTACCTCCTCGGTTCCAGGCACCAGCAGTCAGATGCAACCACCCTGTCACATTTGCCCTCCGATCCACCCCTCTCCCCCACCTAACTCCCCCTATCCATTCACCCCCATCTGCAACTCATGGCTGCACTCTTGCGCTCACTGCACGACGGCTTGCCTGCCTTTCCCCTACTCCTGAAGCTGCCAGCATAGACATGGAGAGGGGATTACTAATAGTTGCCTTTTCTATTATCCAATTTACAAAGCTCCCATGTGCTCAAACGTGTAGTTTGACCTCCTAGAACATATTGCAAATAGATATACAAGAGAACTGCAGCATGATGGAACTTCCAAGAGCTCATGGGCTCAGTGACAACCTAGTCTGATGCCCAATCCCTCAATTCAGAAACAGTGAGAGGCCAATATCCTTTAATGAGCCATAGCAAAGGAGATGCTAACTGACACAAACATACTAAAGAGGTTTAAAATAAAAAAATAAAAATGCTTTGAAATATCTAGATTCTATTGCAAGTTATTTTTTATGTTTTTTTGTGTTGCTGGTCATTGGACAATGTAACCTGAAGAGATCGATGAAAGTACTTTTAACTTTTGTGCTCTGATGGTGAATAAGCTATTGTCCAGCTCTCAATGAAAAACGGGAAAATGAAGAAAAGGACTTGTTTGTGAATCTGTGATTGTTCATATGATCTACGCTCAGAGACAAGCAGGGCAAAGGTGCATCACAGTCTTTGGATTGTCATAATGTCCTTGAATCAGTTTAATGGCAGAAAATAAAATTAAATCAGGAGCGCCCAAGAATGTTGTCATCAGGAACATGGATAAGAGAAGTGGTGAGATGAAGTGAAATGTATACGCCGAAAGAGGTGATCTGTGGAATGCTCACAAATCACAGAAGCTTTCATGGCAGATCAGGTGTGGGACGTGCTTTCGTCCAATGCCAGTGCCAAAACGCAGAATCCAGGCAACAGGTCAGTCTTACAGAAGCTCCTTCTTTCAGTTGTTTCAAGTGGCTCTCGGCTGAGTTGGTGACTTCTTGGTTTCTTCGTGTCATCTGGTAGCATTCAGGTAAACAGACTTCGATCAATTTTCCACTGTTTGTGTTCACACAACAATGTGAAGAGAGAACCTCCAGTGCTGGATAGCATCAGCGGAATAATACAACAGTAACAAAGACAATATATTATGTCCATGTGGTAACAAGGCATTGGGGGCAGGCCACCATGAAAAAATACTCCAAGACTTAAGGGCATGCCTTGACTTTCTTTGTGGATATCCTGACTCTTGAGTGGTGGTGTTTACTTATCTTTCTATGAGCAACTAAAGCTTCCCCAGCTTTGGCACTCACCTATCTTTCAAAAGTGTAGCATTACAAATGTATCACGTGATACACACTCTGGATTCGGAATGTGCATAACAGATACCCTGCATTTTCCAAAATAGACCTAGAGTGGAAACTGATCAGTAGAACCATTATTTATTCTTTAGGTCCTTTCACAGGCTTCTGAGACTGGAATACAGGAATAGGAAGATGGCATTTTCGCCAGGATGGTGTCACGGGCAGGGCACTATAATATGGAGGATACATGCCCCTTTCCACGGTGCATATTAAGAGAAGCAATACAAGATTACACAATATTAACAAGAAACTTGATAACCGGGCTCTTTGCAATATTCGTGTCCACTGCATCAGAGAAGAAACTTTAATACTCTCCTCAAAACCCACGTTTGGTGAAACATTTCTGAGAAAACAATGTTCTTGGAAGGATTTTAGAAATATGTTTATTTTCATTCTAAACATGAAGCTATTTGAGGGGGCCACTAGAAAGTAATACAATTTGCACATGGGTGACTTTGTGTGGAAACATGTGAGTCAGAGCCAGGCCTGCACCCATCATGCAGGGGGATATATGAACAGATACAGAACGTTTGTTTGTTTGTTTGTGTGTTTATTTATTTAGTATAGCGCGCAAAACCCAGAGGTAACAGGGCGCAACAGAGAACAGGAAAGATAAGATTACATAAAAGCTTAGTTGCAGGATAAGGCACACATGGGTATAGAGCATAGCATTACATTACATAGCATTACATTAAATCTAGTGAATGGACATATTTACATGTATACATACAGTTAATTACATTTTGCCAGATGAGTTAAGGAGTGTACATATAAACGGTCAGGTTGGCTATGGGCTGTTAGTGTGAGAGGGCACGGTTCAGTCATGGGGAATCATTGGATCGTAACCAGATGAGAGTGTTTTGCCTAAAGCTGTAGTAGGATTGGTCTGTTCTGATGTTGAGTCAGAGGGCGTTCCAATGTTGGGCTGCCATGACAGGGAAGCTACTGCCGCCAGTTTTCTTTTGCCTGAATATGGGTACTTGCAGACAGTAAGAGTTAATCATTCTGGTGGGGCAGGTCGAGTTTTTTTTTTTACTATTCTGGATGCGGGATGGGGGGGCTGCACATTTGAAGGTGAGTGATGCCATTTTGAGTGAGATATGGTCTCAGATTTTGAGCCATTTGTGTTCTCTTCTTTTGTTGGAGATGTGTTCCTTGGAGGGTAAGTTAAGGGCTGTTCTGAGTGCATTGTTTTGCAGTGTTTGAAGTTTGTTGGTTATGTATTTGTTGGCTCCTAGGTACATGGCATTACAATAATCAAGTCTGGAGAGTATTAGGGCATTGGCGATGATGATGCAGCTAGCTTGGGAGAGGAGTGCTCTACTTGCCCTGATTAGCTTGCACGTGTAGACGGTCGAGGATGCTAGTGAGTTTATTTGTTTTTTTTAGTGACAAGGCTGAATCTAGACGAAAGCCTAAGGTTTTCACTCTTTTGGCAACGGTGATGGTGTTGCCATCAATGTTGAAAGTCTTGTAGTTGGAGCTGAGTTTTTTTAGATTGGCGTTTCAGCCGAGGAGCAGGATTTTGGTTTTCTCATCATTCTGGCCATCCATGCCTGAATGATGAGATATATTTTGTTTACCAAGGCCGTATCTGAATCAAAGTTGCCCGAAAGGGGTATGAGGATCCGGGTGTCATCTGCATAATTGGTGTATGTGACACCCAGTCTGTCCAACTTGTCAAATAAGGGCTTGGTAAAGATGTTGTGGAGGGTTGGGGAGACACAGGAGCCCCGGGGTACAGCACAGGTTATTTTGATGGGGTCTGCTGAGGTTAGTGAGGAGAAGACTCTCATAGTTCTATTGTCCAAAAATGATGGATCCAGGATATGGCCTCTTTCAAAAAGTGGGCAGCCGAGGCCAGGTGTTTGCATAGGACTGTGTGATCCACCAGGTCGAAGGCTGCCGATAGGTCGAAGAGGAGTAGCGTGGCAGTGTTTCCTTTGTCGTTAATCTCATTGATCTGGGTTTTATGATCGATTAGGGCTGTCTCAGTACTGTGCTGTGGTCTGAATCCAGATTGGCGGGCGCCTAGTAGTTTGTGAGTTTCTAGATATCGCTGGATTTGTAGGTATGCTACTCTGACTATTATCTTTAACAGGAACGGCACCGTGGTGATGGACCTGTAGTTGGTGGGAATAGCGGGGTCTAGTATTTGCTTCCTGAGGAGAGGCAGTACCCAGGATTCTTTGAGATTACTTGGTATGGTGTTGAAGGAGAAGGATGCGTTGATCAGTTTGGTTATAAAGGGAGCTAGGTCCCTGGCAGCATCCTTGATTATCTGGGGTGGGCAGTTGTCACCTTTGCAGTTGGATGGTTTGAGTGAGGCTATAACCCTTTCTGTTTCTAGGATGGATATTTTAGTGAATCTGAAAATATTCGGGCCTGATGGGTTAATTATTTTGGCGTGATTGCTAGGATATTATTTGTTAGTGGTTAGGGAGTCTTTTTCTAGTGCGATTTTAGTTTGGAGAGTTTTGATTTTGCTAGTTAGGGTGTTTTGGACGCTAGTGCACCATTGTTTGTCTTTAGTTATTTTGTCTGGTGGGGATATGGGGTATTCTAATTCCCTTAGTATGGCAATTAGTTCCCTGGTGTTGGAACTGGATTTTTTGATTCTTTCATTGAATAGGTTCTTTTTTGTGAGTTAGATTTCTTTTTTGTATTTATTCGCGAAAAGTTTAAGTTGTATTTGTTCTCTTCTGTGGGGGTATTGCGCCATTGAGTTTCTAGTTTCCTTTTACGCATTCTCAGTTCAGGTGGGGGGTGAACCAGGCATGCAGGTGCGCTTGTTGTTTGCTGTTTTGCAGTTTTAGAGGGGCAATGATGTTTAGTCCTTTCTTCATAGCATTGTTGTAGCTTTCTGCTAGGCACTCTAGGTTCAGGTTGTCGGGAGAGCATTGAGGGTTGGCAGTAGTAGTGGTAGGAGATTGTAAGGAGTTATGTTTTTTTTCGCTCTAGTGGGCAGTGGTGGTGCCATGATTTTTTCTTTACTGACTTCTTTATTTAATGATAAAGTGAAGTCAATGAGATAGTGGTCTGCCCAGTGCTGAGGAGTGGTTTTGGTGATGGTGGTATCGCAGTTCAAGGTGGCGATCCAGTCCAAGGTTCTACCTTTGTTATGGGTAGGGGTAAGCACTTTTTGGATTAGACAGTGTTCAGCTAGCATGTTGGCTATAGCTTGTGCTGGTTTGTCATTGGGGTCGTTCAACCCAAGATTCAGGTCGCCTAGTAATAGTATTTGGGAGGTGTCTTTAGTGTTGTTGGCTAGGAGGCTGGATAAGTCTGCCTCGAATGAACCAATGGGGCCAGGTGGTCTGTATATTAGGTAAATGGTTAAGGTGCGGCAGTTGGAGATAGGCAATTTGTCTCTGAGGAGCTTGCAGGATTTGAGAGGTGATTGAGGCAGTGGTTTTAACTCGAGGTTTGTTTTTGCTATGATGGCTAGGCTGCCTCCTCTGTTATTGGGTCTGTCCATTCTGATTATTTGATAGTTTTCAGGGATGGCTATTGAAAGTGCTGGGCCTGCTTCTTTGTGCAGCAATGATTCAGTGATTGCTAGGAGGTCGAGGTTGTTTGTGGATGAGGTGTTTGCTATTTCTGAGGCATGGACCATGAGGGATCTAGCGTTGATCAAGGCTCTGGAGAGAGTAGTTGTGTTGGGTGTGTCCTGGATTGTTATAGGGATAAGTTTAGCTTGGGTGGAGTTATAACATGGTGTATTTAGGTTAGGGCAAATTTTAGGGTGTCATGGGGTAGGTCTCAGAAGATAATTATGGATCTTGTTATGGCAGATGGGCTTTTAAAGACAGGGTTATCTGACTCGAAGCCTGATGTTTCTTTTTGTGGTCGGACAAGGTACATTTTCTGCTGTGTACATGGTTAGTGCTGCAGACGAAATGGTGAGGTGTAATAAGGGTATTGTGAGGTACAGTAGAGTGGTCGTTTGATTCTTGCTGAGGCACATTACATGGTTTTGGGACACAGCAGGTAGTATAGGCAGGGCTAATGTAGCATCAACAACAGTAGTGAGGTGCAACTAGTATAGGCAGGGCTATTCTGGCAGCAGCAATAGTAGTGGGGTGCAACGACTGTAGCAGCAACAACAGTAATAAGGTGCAACTAGTATAAGGCAGGGCTATTCTGGCAGCAGCAATAGTAGTGGGGTGCAACGACTAGCATCAGGTAAGGCACAGCAGCTAGTGTAGGCAGGGCTAATGTAGCAGCAGTAACAGTGGTAAGGTGCAACTAGTATAGGCAGGGCTAGTGTAGCAGCAACAGCAGTGGTAAGGTGCAACTAGTATGGACAGGGCTAGTGTAGCAGCAACAGCAGTGGTAAGGTGCAACTAGTATGGGCAGGGCTAATGTAGCAGCTACAACAGTAGTCAGATGCATCTAGTGTAAGGCAGGGCTATTCTAGCAGCAGCAATAGTAGAAAGATGCAACAACTAGCATCCGGCAAGGCACAGTTAGGCACAGCAAGGCACAGCTAATGTAGCAGCAACAGCAGTGGTAAGGTAACTAAATAGGACTTCCCTTATATCAGAATGTTAGGAGATCTGTATTTAAGAGATTGTCAAGCAAGGTGCAGCAGACCACCCCGAGGGGTTAGTGTATTGAGCACTGTGTGGTCGAATTGGGTAGCAGAATGCAAACAATATAGACATTTGTATCCTAAGAACAACAGAATATCACATTATTTCAGCATAAATGCCTATTGTGGGCTGGGGAGGCCATGATATGTGCTTGCAGTGTACACTGCTAGCAGATAACAGAACGAACTGGTAAAACAGAGATACAATGATGGGAAGTTCTAGGTCCAGTATTTGAGATTATGTCAGCTATGGTACAGCCACCAAAGTGAATAATACAGCTTTTGCAATGATACGAGCACAAAACACAAGCGCTAGTGATTATAACTGTTAACAAGAGCAAGTGAGGTTACATATTGTTGAGCCGTATTGAGGGCAATGAGATTAAGCGAGAGTTAATTGATCACGGGCGTGCCGTAGGGGAGAGTGACTCAAAATGTTATAGCAGCTGGCAACAATTAGCGGCAATGAGTGGACAGGACTCAATGAATGTGAATACTTTTGTACGGCACAAGACAGGGAGTAGACGAGTGGCAGGGGCCGAGATACCTTGAAAGCGCTTCTTGGGATGTGCGCGGAATAGTCCTCAGTAGACAGGCAGGGTTTCTGGCTGTCGGCTGGCAGGCATGGACAGGCTAAGGACAGGAAGTAAGCCTTCTCTCGTGGGCCTTCCTGAATGTGCGCCGGCTTCGCCTGCCGGCTGCTGATTGGAGCAGAAGTAAAATCTGCTGGCCAATCCGGATGCGAGTTGATGGTGAATAATAGGAAGTCAGGCAGTCAGGCAGAGCAGCATTGGATGTAGTTAAACATGCCGGGCGGCCATTTCAAAGTGTAATACACCTCGTGTGGGGCAATGGCAGCGCGGGGGCACTCGGGCCTTAGTAGCCACGGGCGTGCACATTGGAGGGCAGTAAATGATTTACCTTGCTGATGCAAGTGGGTTCCTCATGCAGTGCACTTAACGATGCACAAGGTAGAACGTTGCAGAACGGCGTTATGCAGCTAACGCTCGTATCTCCGTTGTGTGGGGTTCAATCAGGAGCATGATGAACCTGTTCCTGCAGTGTTCGGGAGCTCCTGCGCCACCCAAACAGAAGATGTCTATTCACAACATCAATTTCAGAATTATATAGTGACGTGTCTTAAATAATATTCTTTAAAAATAATCAAGATGAGGAAATGTAGGGAAACCAAACATTGTATTTTCTTTTCGATCCACAAAATCACTTTGTTTTAGATAGATATCCGTCTCTGTTTTGTTGCATGGAAAGTTACATAGGTTGATATTTTGAAACTATATTAAAGCTCCTATGCATCACTTTGATATTAGGTATTAGGTATTAGGTTTAGAGGTAAGCTGGTAATTCGACTGTGAGTTCCTCCAGCACGTTTAGCAAATTAATTGAGAAGATATTCTGCATGTTGGATTGTAGGTCCCTAAAGGGCCCTCGGAAAGTGAAGTTATAAAAAATGGGTGCAGCCTGAAACTTGCAATACGAGTTTTTAGAGCACAATAAAAAAGTGACGTTCAACAAAACCAGTGCCTTCTGGAAACTGCAATGTGATTTGCTATAACACATTACAAAGTTGCAGAAAAACAGTGCATGCTAAATATTGGAACAGAAACGAATAAAGGCACTGGAGCAAGTGACAACAAAAACGAGGATTGCCTGCTGGAACTCAGTCAGAACGTCTGAAGCATATTGAGCAAGTGAGAGCAAGTGGGAGATAATACGGTGTAACACGTCTAGCAAAAAAATATGCCCAGTCAAATGTAAGGTCATAACTCACAAAGCAAAATAAATGAGGGAATTGTCAAAGAAAAGGTGGAGCGGAAGGCTCTGTCATTCCAACTCTGAACACTCAATTCATTATGCACCTGGCAAATATAGGTATACATCATCCACCTTGTATTAAATATTTAAATTATTGTATTTTTGACAACATCATTTCAATACATGGATAACATACATTATGGTGTCAGGCTCCTTCGCCAAACACTCTACTTTTGTGGATAAATCATGTTTTTCCTTTCACCAACATATTGAAACCCGTCAAGGAAAAGGAAGACTGCAGGGCCCAAATAATTCCCAGCATTGTCATGTTTTACGGGGCACCTTGATCACCTAAGTGTAATGAATTTCACTGCACGGTTCCAGCAGGAGAGTTAAATATGTGCTTGAGGAACTGTGGTACCAATTTAAAATATGGTGCCTGAGCCATTCATTTCTGACATAAAAGAACAATGCAACAATACAGTAGCCTCTTTAGTCATACACAAGGAACTTTGAATACATGTATTTCACAAATTAGTTTCCTTATTGCAAGATCTGGTATCTAAAAACATAATTCACAACATCATTTTCACAACTACAAAACATTCTTCACGGGTTAATGTGCACAAGACAGACTGGCATTTTTGTCATGCCATCTGATCATCAATTCTACAACAACATAAAGAGATTTTTTTTAGAAATTGGCATTAATTATTAGACGCCTTTTTGAAGAGCAGCTGAGCACTTACACAATGTAATTTCTTATTTTAACAAGACTTTAGACAAGAGAAACATGTAATCAAATATGAAGAAACTATATAGGCAAAGAAGATAAAATAACTTTCTGACTAATTAGTGTATATACGCAGAAACACAAGGTAGACACGACATATAGAGGCTTGCTGCAGAAGAAGTCATAACGAGGCTATGGCAGCCACGATGGAAAGATGGACATCAGACTCGTGTTGACATCATTCAAGCTATCTCAGAGACAGACCAGGGCTGCAGAGTCAGGAGATGCTGAAAAAACAGCTTTGTGTGAGGAACGAATAGGAGTCTATTGGTCTGGGATCAATGATGGTACATCAAGGATAATTGCAAGGCTCAAGGGAAGTCAAAAGGATAAGCTATCTTCGTAAGAAATATTACTCTTAGATTAAGGAAAGAAGAAAACATCTTCAAGAGCCAAGTATTGGACAATCAAGGATGTGAAAAGCCTATGTAATGTGGAGTGAGTAAGTCTAGTCTCTAGAGGCCAAGAGGAGTAATGGCACCCAGCATAATTGAAACAAATAGAATCAAAAAGCATTAAATAGTGATTCAAAATGAACACACTTTCGTGGTCCCCTCACATATGATTCAGAAGTCGAAAACAAGGGATATTCATTAAGCTCAAGACAAAGCTTATGGGGTACCGACACTCCCTTAAAATTCCCAGAATAGAGGACAAGGTCAACTACAAAACAGAATCATTGGCTTAGTGTCGGTGGGTGAGAGATGATGGACTCATTGGGAAAGTGGTGAGTAGTGTGACATTACTCTTTGCACCTATGTTCCATTTTTCTTACATGCTGCTAACAAGACGAAAGTCCAAGGTTGGACAAGCATGCCATCCAATCAGAGGCTCTATGTAGCAACATGCTATACAATGTTGCATGGGCCAATCTGCTGTTAATATTCTGCTATAATCTGTATTGTACATAGTTAGACGTGGCTCATGGCGTGTTCACCAGATAAGGGGCATCCAGTATTATTACTAATACATACATGATGTATAGGTATATATGTTCCCTTAACCAATCCCTCCCTTCAATAGGTTGATCCTTAACCAATCCCTCCCTTCAATATGTTTCACAGTTTGCCATGTAGGATGATGTCATGGTTGACACATATCAAGGTATACAACCTTTGCGCAATCAAACTTTGGTGTGAGTGTGTGTGTGAATGACGGTTGGCTGTTGACAAGATGGCCCTACTTTATTCTATGTTGATATTAAAGTAGTACTTTGCCATATTATTTGCCAATTATTTCGGTCCAAGATCATTATTGGTAATTCCATCTAGGACACAGGATGCTTCAAGATGCTGGAGCACACCTCGAGTAGTATACCCTATGCCCAATGATCCACTTTTACTTGGTTTATTAAATCTAGTACTTTGCCTAACTGTGAAAAGTCTGAGTCCCATCAATTGCACGTTACCTAGAGCTATACATTAAACACATGTACAGACATTGTTAAACACTATGATTAGGGTTATCATTCAGTTTGCAGTAGATACAACCAAATTGGATTCCATATTTAACAGAGGTGGTTTGAATCTGTGGATAAGAGCATGCCTCAGGTTCATCATGATATAGCTGACAAGTATTGTCAAACTGATCGGGAGGAAGCTGTCGCTGTGATGATGGGCAGTGAGGATATTGATGAAAGGCAGGTTTCACCTACCGTGTTCATCTTCTGTATTAGCATCATTCCCGTGGCCAGCAGAACATCCTTACAGAACTGTACCATTGCATCAAGAACCTGTTGGATCTGTAGATATTATACACAGGACAGGTAAGTCTCTCATTTTGAGGGACATTCGTACAGAAAAGTCTCAAATGTCAGCAATTACTGACACAAACTTAAAGGGTTTTATCTTGGACAAAAGGAACCTTATTATAACAAATGTGGAGAAGCCAGGGAGGAACAAGCATAGAGAGGCGTTAAGGAATACATTGTTAGCCTGGCTACACCAGAGAGTAGGGCGTGGATGTATTAGAGTGCAGGACCCAACATTTCTCCAGAGAGTCCAAATTGATGACTGGTGTACGTTGAGCAATAGCGACTGTATAGTTAGATGGTTTGGACAAAGTAGTCACCCTCAATTTTTTAATGCAGAAGCGTGTCTAATGTCCCATGCAACCTGAAACTCGTGTTTGATTTGTTAGCGGTCTCATAGTCTACTTGAACGTTTGTATTAAACGACATTAAATTAAATACAGGGGCACAGGAACAAAATAGTAAACCTCAAATGTGGGCTTACCATAAAAGCCAGAGAGATTTAAACTCAGAGCTAATCTACTTGTTTAGTCTCTATTTTTGCGGTGTTAACACAATAGTAGCAGCCCTTTCTAAAGAATGTGCCATCGACGTTTGCAAACTTAGCTGGCATAAAATGTGCTCTTTTATGTGATATAATGTCCTGCATATCAGCAAGCCACCTCCACATATTGATTTGCTTCCCAGTCATCAATATGTATACAGACAAGTAATGGTCTCTATGATGGGGCGCTAGACACAAACTATTCTCCAAATATGCAAGGATTACATTTACCCAACATGTGATATTATGCATTGCTCCACAGTGTAGGCATTAAATTCCATCCCCAAAATGGTAGTGCACCCTGAAGAAATGTGTGGAGTGTAAGTTTATACTTAGTTGTACACTCTTTCAATGCTTCACAACAAGAGTGTTGTTAGTTTAGAGGATTGCCAACAGTGGACGTGTGAGCTCTCCACCTCTCCAGCATTGCTCTATCTGTATAGTGCAATTGGATTGTGGTAGCTTTGTGGTTGTGTTGGCTCTGGCCCTGTTCCAGAAGACGATTCAAAGCATGAAAAGATGCAAAACACAGAAGATCACTGTGCTTAGCTCCTTGTTCAATGAATCATTTAACTCTAAACGTTTCATTGTTGATTCCACTAATCCTACTTGAAACTAGCTTTATATAACATTCTTAAGGGCGATGTTCATTCATACTTTCTGCATTGCAAGTGATGAGCTACCATGCTTTACTCTATAGATTCCTCTTACTACACAGTCACTGTAATGATCGGGTCAGAGATGCACTTCAAGCTGACAGTGTTTTATTTTTCAGTTGCCTGTACTATAAAACAAATGCAGTAATGCATCGTAATGATGGGAATGGCCCTCAGGTTGTGGATGTGCAGTGCTGTAAAGGATGTTCTGATGATGTCCTAGGCGTACAGCTATGATCTGTGATGTGAACAAGGTGAAATGGAACATGCATGCAAAATACTGAATTGTGACTAGTAAGGACCGGGCAGATGTGGTCTACACTGATGAAAGGGCCAACTCACCTGAATTCTTTCAGAGTAGCATTTCAGAAGAGAGGGCACCTGCCTGGTAAGCTGCAGCCAACATTTCTAGTCATGGTTTATGTCTAAGGGGCACCACTTATTGCCCAAGTCCCATAGTTACCATTGAATGGAAAATGTACACATATTTTCTACAAGGAGAACATTGTTGTTTGGGTTCTGGTGGCTCATGTTCAAAGCCTGTGTGTGACGACACCTGAAAACTCCAGAATGTTATGGGCAGAAGTCCATAACATTCCTCAGCTGTGTCATTCCTCGGATGTTGGGCTCCATTGAGTTCCACCGAACTAGAGTCGCTGACATGAATATTAAAGATTGTCATTGAAGTAGGCACACACCCAAGAATGAGATACAATGTTGAATGGGATAACCTGTTTTGCAGTAAAAGTATTTCCCAAGGATATTTGCTGCCTGACAATTTCCAATGTGACTGGGGAGCCTTGGGTGCTCTTTAAATGGCATGTGCTACAATGAATATGTGAGCCTGAATCTTCGTTACTGTACTCTACACTACATGCCTACCTCTCTGCCGTGGGCCTCTGCAGGTCAAATACTACAATGTATTTGGACTTTGGTTTAACTCACATCACATATGTTGCCAAACACATGCAAGATGAGGGAGCTGCTTATCAGTGGACATACACAGAAAAGTGCTACTAGTGGTCATTAAATATAAACTCCATCTCCCCCCTCCCAAACAGACCAAGAGGTCAGCTGGATTCTGTAGAAACATCCTCACAACCCCAATTTACAACCTACCCTTAACCCATTATAATCACATACTTGCCTACATCCCCATTCCATTCCTGAGGAAGCCACAGTATAGTACATATTATAAACCAAGAGGGATACGTTGTAGAATGCAAAGACAACTAAGTGCAGGCCCTGCAATACTTTGTCTCACCGAAGCTACGATGTCCCCATAAAAAGTGGTAGAAGTACCTTGATGAACATGCTAAGTGGGTGTTGTGGTGGCTTTGAAAGCCTGCATCTTGGGAAGCAGCCAAGGAAGAATTATGATCCTAAATCGCAGTGATATTGTTCAATGAAATACCCCTTTTGCGTGTGAAAAAAGAGTGCCATGTTCAAATGATGCCTTCAAGTATTAATATATTGCTCTATAGGTAGATGGCCTTTATTGTGGGTGAATACACAGGGGCAGTGTTTAGGCCCGTTTGATCCAAAGCCCAAAGCAGCCTCTATCCCTCAACAAGTTCATTTACATGGCATGCTTTTCTGTGCAGTGTTTGTGAAAACATGCAACTGCATTCACAGTGTGGTCAACACTGGTGACCATTTGATGCTTCGCACACTCTCCCACCATGGATCACCCATATCCCTCGCCTTTCCCTTGCTTGAATTCTCAACTACACCATATTCCTCTGCCTCGAAATCAACCTATTGACCATGCACATCCATTTCAACTTGCTAATCAAATCCTGTACCCTCCAATGCAAGCAAGCATGATTTTAACTTGAATCTTCTCCGAACACTGAGCTAAATCTACCACAGCCATACTCCTCCACATGATGTATTATGCTAACTCCCTCTACAAGAGTGTTTCCCAATCTCTCTTCACTTCAAACGATACAGAAAAAAGCTAAAAAACTGATCTTCAATCGTATAAGGCATGATCGCACTTCTACTGTTCTCACCCTAATGCACTGGCTCCTCGTCACCTCCTAAATCAAAATCCAGCTTCTTTGCTTGACTCACAGCTCTATCCACGGTCCTGATTACCTCAAGAAACTCATCAACGCTTAACAGCAAGCAATACCCCTCAGATCTTCATAGGCTGCCCGCTTAAAACATAGCAATATGTGAGAAGGTAAGTTCTCTAAGGAAGCAATGCCCCTCTGGTACTCACTATACTTTCATCAAAAAGACAATGACAGTTGCCTCCAACATTCCCTAAATATCATTCTTTTCTCAAGGGCATTTTAATGTCTTCCTCTTTTCTCCTCAGCTATCTTACCTTGCACTCTAAAGCAATGGTCTGATTGCATGGGTGTGCACTAAGAAACCTCAATAATTCAAATAATTGTGAAGTGATAGACTGTTGCATGGAACACTGCAGACCTTGGGCCTGATCACGACTTTGGCGGTAACCCTTAAATCCGGCGGTAATGCTATTACCGCCGGATTTAAGGGTCTGCCAAATCAGGACTTCGGCAGATTTCGCCCCAGTTCTTAGCTTGGCCGAAATCCGCTTGTGGGATGTTTTTACCCATGTATCCGAGCCCTACAACAAAAACTGTGCAGTACTGGCATTGAAAACATAATGATGGCCAGAGCTTCCCAGAAAATGCCCAGGGAAATGCATGAAGAATAGGCTGCCACCCATTTTTGCCGATGTTATGGGCACAGAAGGGCACTGCCTAAAACCACCATTGGACTACCCACACAGTAGCCTGAAACCATTGGGAATGGCAATGCTGATTGCCAAAAGCAACCTAGAACTGTGGGGAATTAATTTCTTAAATCCCAAAAATGGTTGCATTACCAGTACTCACCACTATCAGAAAGCCGGCGTTTTAAAACAACACCAGACATTTGTGTAAAACTGAATAAATGAACCCAAAGCAGGCCAAAGAAAGACTTACTAAGAGGTGGATACAATGTCAAGTTATATTCTGAAGTGACTTGAAGGTTTATAACAAGACTGGCTGAGCTCTGCAGGTCTGCAGCAGCTTAAACTGAAACTGGATTTAAAATTACCAAAAATCGAAATCTGTAAATAAACTGAGGGACAGACTTGTGACTGCCACATAGTTTGTCACTGTTAAAATGTCATAGTTTTGAACTTAGAATCAGCATTCTAGCTGCATGTGTAAAAATTGTTAGTTTATTTGAATGCAGAAAACTGGGTAAGTAGAAGTGACATTAGCTGGGGTCTGGCTTAAGGAACTGAATTCTGCCTGACATCTACCCCCACATGAGTTAAAACCTGCTCAGCCACTCTTCCCCTTGCCAAAAGGAGTTGTCACCTCTCTGATTAGATTAGGGGTGGAGCAGCTACAGGGAGTTGAACAAAGGCCTGTCCTGGGCCCAGGCAGAGGGTTTATTGGGGGGAGGCCATAAATGGCTTCCTCTTGAACAATGGGCCTTCCAGGGCCCAGGCAGATGGTTTATTAGGGGGACCGTAAAATAGCTTCCTCTTGGCAGAAGCTGGGAGGGGCAGGGTCTCTGAGCTTGGCAGAAACTGGATAAACTGGTTTCTGCACCATGTGACCTGGGAAACCACACCCCTTTGGGGCCAGAACATACATCTAAAAAGATGGATCATTCATAGAGAGGACTTGTGAAAATGTTATAAGTGATATCATTATTCTTGTGATTTTTCTGTGCACATTTGAAGACGTGTTAGGACCCGGTGGTATGTTCAGGGGGGGTTTTAGCAGAAAAGAGGATATTACTCTAAATGTATGTATGTTAAAAATCTGACACTCTAACACCTAATGCCCACATGCTTTGCGAACATTTGTGTAAATGCGGGGACAAATCCAATATTGGTAACCCGACCAAAAAGTGAAATATGTTGCCATTTTTGAACCCAAGCTCCTAGAAACGACAGAATTGGAACAGGGGCTACCATCAGTAAATGCATGATGTGTGTATGCAATGCCAAACAACTGTCTATCGGGGAAGTATGTATTTGGATCAGATATAGATTGTAAAGTTGACAGGGGTGGGTCCTCTGTATCATAAACAGACCTCATCATGATGACACTTCATTTCATTCCCCCAATCAAGGGGAAGAGGAGGAAGTGGCCAATGACAAGGGGAGAGGGGTAGGGCCTAGAAAGCTAGCCTCTCCACCCACTTTCAAAACACATAAAAGCAGACAGTCAGGACAGATAGACATTCTATTCCATCTGCTGCGGGACGCTCTGCCGGGAAAATCCATACTTTACCTCCATCAACCTCCAGAGAGCCAACACAGAGACTCCAATCTATCCACCTTCAGAGACCAAGACTTTACTTCAGAATTGGTAGCAGAGAGGGCAACTACAAGCTAAATCCCTCTTTTGCAGGCCTCAAATCATTGTAAACTATTCACAGCCAGGCGAGCTGTTTGAATTCTTTGCAAGAACTCTTGCCATTTGCCAGAAAGCAGTGTTGTATCCAGAGAAAGCTGTGCAGAAAGATCCAGAAGCAGTGCTGTACCCAGAGAAAGCAGAGCAGTATCCAGAACCAGAGGCCAGAGATCCAGAGTGACCCAGACCGCTGTTAGCAGAACCAGAGAGCTCACCCAGATCACTGTGAAGTGCCGAGACCAGAACCGGAGTCCAGTCCGAAAACCTGACCAGATCCATGGCAAGGCCTATTTCTAAATATATTGTGAGTACCTAGCAGAACTGTGCAGAACCAATCTCTTAGTTAAAATAATATAATTCAATCTATTTTAATCTAACCAGAAATGCCTCCTAACTGTCACCTGTCATTTGCAAAGCTGTCACTTGTCATTTTCTAGCTGCAAGCTGTAACCTGTCGCTTTGAACTTTTAAAAATTTCAAATCCGAAAAACTACCTTTATTTAATCGTCCGTATCTCTGGAACCGTTTGGGCTACGAACTTGGTTTAACTTTCCTCTGAAAGCTTAGAATTTACCGCGATTTGCGATTTGGTTAAAAATCCAGCCATGTGTGAAAACAGCAGCTTCATTGCTTTCCTTTGCCGAAAATTCATTTAACCTGCTAGTTACTCCTAGTTCCTTGCTAAAGTGAGCCTGAACTCATCCCAAGTATATTTCACTCACCCTGAACCTCCTAAAGGGAATTAAAACCATTTTCAGCATATTTCTCACTGCATTGTCACCATATTCAAAGCATTTTGCCTGTGTTTCAAAACTCCTATCTGTTGTATAAGATGCTGGGGGGGAATTGAACTGAATTCTATTTGATTGCATTCCTAAGAACTGTGTCATCTTCATCTCCTTACAGTGCATAAAAGGGGGGGGGGGGTGAATTGTCCAAGAAAGTGATTACATTACTTTTGCTGAAATCCTATCAAGTTATTTTCTGTACTGCATTTCATTCCACATTGCATCCATTTGAAACCATAAAAGTATTGTTGCTATCGTATCCATCCTATAACCACTCATCATTGATTATAAAGAAGTGTGCTAGTGCCGGACTATCCATTATTGATTACTGCTCAGATTAAGTGTGATATTCAATTATTAATATATTATAAAGTGTGATATATATATATACATATATATATATATATATATATATTGTTTAAATTATCAAATAAACCGTTTAAACTTGCAAAACAGAACTACTTCGTGGCTCAGTGGGGTCAGGGGGATTCCAAGAGAGGGGTGTTATATAGGGGTAGTCATCCAAAACGCATGAACTGGATGTAAAGATATATAAATAAGGGTTTCCATTCAGTATCCCAGACTAGGCATTGACTTAGCTGTAGTGTTGAATTGAATCCTCTTACACGCTGAAAAGTCACACTATTACCGCTGGCGGGAAATCCACCGGCGGTAAAAGTGCACATTTTCCCCATTGAGCCCAATGGGGCATGGGGCATTCCCGAATGGGCTCAATGGGGAATGGGGAATTACATTACCGCTGAACTCGTGATCCGGCGCTATTAGCGCCGGGGAGTTCGGCGGTAGGGCTAATACCGCCAGCGCAAATATTGCCGGCGTTACTGCCAAAGTCGTGATCAGGTGTTAAAATCCATTTGGAAAAGCTGCTACATACGTCTCTCACACATACTGAGAAACTGCTCTTGATAAACCCTACAATAATGTGGCCTGTCACAAATCCCAGAAGGATCAGCCGAACACAAACACGATTTTTTAAGACTCTGGGGGCCATGTTCTACCAGATGGCAATCGCATGCAGAGAACCACTGACAATTGCATTAACTTGCTGTGGGCTCTCCTGCATGTCATTTTCATCGCTCTCAAAGTGGAGAGTAGTACTAAAGATTAAAACAAGGCGTGCACAATTGCCTGTACTCGTCTGTTTCACTATCCTCTATTTCACTCTCATATTTCTCAAACTCGCTGTTTCACTCTCATATGTTATCATTGCCAATTGATACTTGATGACTGTGTGACTATTTTAACCTATGTTGTCCATAAGTCTAATGCACCCAGTTACCCCAGGGTTTGGACACGCTATACAAATAAATAAACTAAACTAAACTCTCCGCTTTGAGAGGAATAAAACACTGCCTTCAAATATGCTTTGCAGGCAGTGTTGTATAATGGATTCAATGGAATCCACCTGTTCATTAGCAGGTGATAAGGTGATGCGTATTGCATTGGAATCCCTTCTTTTGACACCTTCTTGAAAGTCGCATGCAGGCGTAAAACAAAGTGCTTGCTCAAGTCAGAGGAATAAAGCATGGCAGTTATGTTTTCTTCACTATGTGCCCCTGCTCAGCCTTGTGTTTAACCAAAGAAATGGGTTGGAGCGTAAATGTATTATCATGATATTCAACCATTATGAACCAACACTTTCAGATACTTCCCTACAGCCCCTCCTTCAGCCTGGTGCCCCGCCTATTAATGTACATGAATCTAAAGGTGTATGGCTTCTGAAATTCAATAAACATCTACATTCTGTCGGTTGGGTTAATTGGCAACACATTAGCGGATGTCTGATTTGTGTTTTACAAAGAATGAAAGAAAGCATCTTTGGTTGAAAATGAAAGATTTTCAGTTTTTCTGGTTAAACAAAGGATAAGACAACATAAGCAGATGATGGGTTCTATATAGTGTCCAATTTGCAATGGAAAATGCTCTAATTGAAAACATGGGGCTGTGAAGGATTGCCATCTGACAAGGCTGTAGAAGCCCTGACTGTTTGATTGTAGTAAAAAATAAACTGATGAGGTCAATCTATCTCAGAAAGAAAGTTCTGCCATATACACCCTCTTTGAGAAAGGTCCATGCCAAAAACAGAGTGTATACCTGTGACGCGATGCATCAGTTTCCTGATTTGCAGTTCCTGTTCTCCAGCAGCACAGAGCAGGTTTAGAGTCACAGTGCCTGCTTGACAGCTAAGTCACTGCAGAAAGAGATTTCCTTTAAATCTGCACCTATGTTCCAGAACCATAGTAATTAACAGGAACTAGCAGTCTGGTGGAAGTCTCTCTAAGAGGTCAGACCTAGTTTTTGGTATAGTGACTGATAGTTCACACACTTATTAAAGCCAAATTAGATTTGTATCCTACTCATGCCAACGGTGTGCACACAAGCAATCTCTTAAAAGACTGTGTGAATATGAGCCAGACTGCCTGTCTCTGTTCTGTCAATAGGGCAAATAGATAAGAATGCTGTATCTCTGTTTGATCCCTTGGGAAGATGGGTAACTCCTCTCCAGAGATAACCGTTCTTCTCCCCATGTGCTTTCACAGGTTACTGCTAAACTGTACTGAGTGGAATAAGTCAGTTCTTTTGGATATGACAATTGACATCAAGATAATGTGAAGACCATAAAATAACAGAAAGAATGTCTCTTACAATCCCTTTTTTCCTATCTTGGGTCATCACCTTTGCACTCTGATACTTAATGTCATGTTTCTGCTTGAAACCTATCCTTAAGGCCTTCTCTGCTACTGCAGACTATGCATCTAGGCGAGGTTTCTCTCTCTTGACCTCCCGCTTTCTTGGCAGATACTTCTGTAGATTAAATACAGTGGAGAGACCCCATCCAATTTCATCTGGTCCATAGTGGTAGTCGACATCAATGCAATGTTACATTTTGAGTCTATGTTCCCCTTTCAAGTAATGGCCTAGAACTCACAAGCAAGCAGCTGCCCGTGTCAGATTGTATTCCTCTTCTCTCTTTTCAGCCTATTCCTCTTTTCTATTCTCAGCCTCTTCCTCTCTTCTAAGAATCCGTCTCTCCCTTGACATTTCTTTCCCTCTACTCTGGTGCTATTGCTGCTCTCCTCCTTTCCTTTCATCTCGCCATCCTCACCTTGACTGATGTTATGCTCCCTCACATCCACTCCTTCTCTCTCTTCTCAATCTCTTTCTCCTTCACTCTTCAACAGCTAGCCTCTCCCTCTCTCACCCAGCATTCTTCAATAAGGCTTCTTCTCCAAACACCAACACACCATCTGAGTTAGGCTTTCCACTTGTATAGCTCTCAAAGGCCTCGAACTGAGGGTTAATAGTGGAAGTGGTCCCACTGGTGTGAATAATGGTGTCGAGTGTTTGATTATGCTAAGCTTTGCTGTGAACTTCACTTTTGTCAGATTTGCTCATTTCTATAAACTGCATTTCTGGACTGCTGGAGAAGGAATTAACTATGGCGGTTGTCATCTTGTAATCCCAGGTGGCAACCATTTAACACAGAGCAAATCAATAATACTGGCCCTCCCTCTCTCTGCAGCAGCTTTCGGTCTCATGTTTACACAGACCACTGCTCAAACCTCCACGTCCCACTTCCAGGTAAACATAGGAGGCTGCTCTAACTTATATTCTCACTGTCAGTGATTGTTACCTATTCTGCCTGATTTGCTATGCACATTTTGGGTAAAGGACCATTCACCACTTTTGAGAGCACTTCTTTGTAAATTGCCTGTGGTAGGATCAGCCATATGTAGAGCACAAAGCGCAATCTGAGTGATTTGGGCATTCGGAGATTGCATAGTACAGAGAAGCAGAATGCGGGAGCAGGAAGGCAGGATGAGGAGTAGGGCTGGGTAAGTGTAGGAGGAGGGGAGAAGAACGCTTGGTGGACAGGGGAGAAGGTGATGAGGAGCACGGGGGGGCAGTGAGGAACAATAGAGCTGGTGGAGGCACATACCAATGAAGAGGGGATGAGCAGTTTGAACAGGAAGTGGTGAAACAACAAAAAGAGGTTGGGAAAGAAAATAAGAAGTTGGAAAAAATTGAGGAGTGGTGCAACAACAGGGGTTGTGGTGAAATAACAGATGTGCATGTTTAATGAACAAGAGGAGGTCTAGAGAGAGCAGAAGGAGATGGTCAGAGGACTAGAAGAGGTAGCGCGACAACAAAGGAATATGGTGAGAGAATGGTAGGAGATGGTGAGAGAAAATAATAAGATGATGAAAGAACTGGATTATGTCCCTGTCGAATAGGAGGAGTGGGGAGACAGAAAAGAAAGGAGGAGGTGGCAAATCAGCTAAAGAAAAGGGTGGAAAGAGAAAAGGCCAAGAGCTATTCCAGTCTTTACTGAGGATAAAAAGACAGGGCATGGTCAAGCCAGAGGCAAGGTAGACAGATAGAGTGAGGCGTCTGAGACATCAGAGAAATAAACAGAAGGTACCACAGTTATTTAGCTCACCGGGTGGACCAGGTTGGGCGTATGCAAGGAGGTGTGAGTACATGGAAATGTGACAGTTTGGCAACAGGAGTTCAGAGTGAGGCATCGCCACTTTTAGAACACATAATGAAGCACTGCCGAATGAGATTGTGGTGCAGGTGCACGGAGGGTAGCCATAAGGGGGATTTGGACACGGTAATGGCAAATGCTAGCAAGACCATACTTCATACCATCCAACCAGCCACTGTCCAATGAGAAACCTGTGGCTTGCACTTGGTGACATCTAGCCCCATTCCTGTTGTCTTCCAGATCTCAACATTGACAACAGACTACCCATGGAACAAAGGAGAAGAAATCAGATGTCAGAGAATCGGCATCATTAAAGGTTTGGTGGTGATGGAAAAAAAATGTCAGTAATTCTGTTACTGCTACTTTTCCCATACTGCCAAACTACAGGTTTACAAGTTGAGTGACCCGATTTGCCTCCAGCCTAGAGCTGGAGGTAAATCAGGCACCACACTAGCAAGGAACAGCTGGCAATCCTCCCATATGGACTGCATGGAATGGGGAATTACTTACCATTGTCGGGACCTGTAACATGCTGGTATTTCCGGCATATCAAGCGCCGGTAACAGTAATACCATTTGATGGTATCCCGCTGGAATTACCAACAGCATACCACCAAACATATAAGGGACAATGTGTTGTGAAGTGCAGGTGACAAACAAGCACCCCAGACTGTGTGCTACTTGAACTGCTCAAAGGATTGCCAGGAAGTGGCTAGAAATTCGAAACTTTTGAAATCTAGCTGCTTTCTTTTGAGTTTATTTGGTTGGGCCTTTAATAGAAGAACTTTGTTTTGACTTACTGCTTTGTGGCACAAAGATGAAGCTATCCTGGCCATTATTCATGTTGACATTTCACATTATGTCTGAATTCCATCATGCTGCTGTTTGGCCAATGCCAT
The DNA here is from genome assembly GCF_040938575.1 of Ambystoma mexicanum. Taxonomy (NCBI): domain Eukaryota; kingdom Metazoa; phylum Chordata; class Amphibia; order Caudata; family Ambystomatidae; genus Ambystoma; species Ambystoma mexicanum. The sequence goes on along the minus strand of NC_090937.1, from coordinate 829,631,876 downwards.
CTTCATGATGGTCCCCTGCTCTCTCACTCACACTGGTTGTCCAGTGGCATTGCCTATATTGCCTTCTTCAAGTCATTTTCCTGCATACGTTACAACACTTGCAGGGGCAGCTAGGCTGTAGGTGCTAAAGAAAACAAACATGCAGCATGTTAATTCCATGGACACTTCATTTCAGTTACTACAGTGTACGGAATAATAAAAGATGGTGAAATCAACTGGTTTAGGATGGGATCCCTTTTTAACGTTGTAAATATCTTATTTTAAGCTGAAGAATGATTGACAGTAGGATGATTGATATACCTTCAATCTATGGAATATCTCTGAATTTCTAACATATGATTAGTTTATGGAGGAATGCCCCCAACGTAACACATTCTACCACAACAATTCCAAACCAACGTCTGGGACAACTAACATGCTGTTTTTAATCTGGGGGCTCATTTTCAAAAAACTGGACTATATTTGGAAAGAGCAAAATGCGTTTACACTTTCCAATTTCGCTTCAGCTCATTTTACTGCCATTGCTAGACACAGCAAGGTGGATATATCATCTGTGCTTTGCTATCCACCTCCCTCTCAGAAAAGCATTTGATTTTACGATTGCATGAGATTTTCATGCAGGTACAAAACCAAAGATGTGCATGTAATACGCCATGCGTTTACGCCTGGTGCGTAGCAGGCAGATTCCTTTGGAATACATTATGAAATAAAAACTGACGGCTGTCTGCTGCATGCAACTTACACTTTTCTTAAAATAACACCCTGAATATTCTATTTTTTTAATGTAATAAATTAAGAAAGTCACAATTGTGCCCTAATTTTGAATGCTGGCGAAGTCACTTACAATGTGTCACATAAATACAGGCAGCTTTTCTACAGAAAATAAAAATACCCTGCCTGCTATTAACCCGCTTATGTTTACATTCATAATGAACACAATTCGTAGACAAAACAAATTTGAGTGACTATTCTACACAAAAGATCCTCTCCAATATGAACATACAAATTACCATTGAATATCAATTTCAAATTTCGAAAACAACAAACTCTTTTTTACTAAACCTTAAACAATACAATTCACATAGTTTATCTGACACCACCAGTCATTAACTTAACTTGGCTACTTTATCTACAGGTTTTGGAGGAAGGGACGAATACTCTTGATTCATCACATAGCACCTTGCCGCTGAACTATCCTCCCGAGACAATCTGTAGGGGTCCGGGCATGTGGGACCTCAATGGGAGTGACTTCCCCATAGGGGACAAGGGCTCTCATTCCTATATGAACTCCTTAGATTGCCCAACATATTTGAATATATGGGAGTGTCTGCTGGGAAGGACAATGTAACATCTTTATATATGGCTGCAGGCAATGCTGAAGAAAATCTGTTAGAAAAAGGAAAAGAGGATGTCTCTTTAAGAAGAGACGTGTATTTAACTGAGACAAGTGGCGGAAGGATGAGGAGAGCAAGTGGAATAAAAGGGACGCACCCTGTGTGATTGCACCTTGTAAGTGCAGAATAGAGAGAATCCATGTAGCCTGCGGCTGTTGAATTAGCGAGGAACGCCCCAGTGAGACGCGGGGAGTCCCGCAAGAAGGGAAATGGGGAAACCTCTGCCTGAGAAAAGAGACTTATCTAGGAACTGCTGGTGGTGTGACCACAAGCCCCTCATGGTGGGTCTGGCGCCTGCTGAATGACGCTGAGACCATCATAGCTGGGAGCATGAGGAGCTCCCTGTCACCCGCATCTGTAGATGGGCAGAGCCTTAGGAGATGCAGAGAATGAGATGCCGTTGAAAATCCAAACTAGGCAAACCAACAATGGAAAAGAATACCCCAAAAGAAATGCAGGAGACAGCCGAGTACACAAAGAGTGCAACAAAGAGTGCAACTTGTCCGAGGAATACAGTTGTTGGATTGCCAATGTGAAAGACTCATAAACAAATTAACAAATAACCCCATGAGGAGAATTATGAGGGACTAGAGACAATTACCCTAGAATAAGGGAAAATGTCTTATGAAGAAGAGATAAATAGTGGATAAGAGTGGATAAAGCAAAGCCCAAGCACATCTTCTGAGGAATATGATATAAATCTATCAAGATAATGTGGAAAAAAAAGAAAGAGTAATAAAGAGAGAACCCAGGAGTGGGGGAATCTGAAAAAATGGTGATCAAGTCACATGCAAAGTTGGCAAGGCGAGTGATTTTTTGACTCGACGCAGGCGCGGAAGCGAAGTTGTGGATTTCTAGGACCTGGACAGGAGATTCTATCCTGGAGGAGTGACGCTCCTGCAGCGATTTAGTGACTACATCTGCCTTCAGACTTCTGGCTGTTTGTGGGAATAACTACTGCAGATGATGGCAGGACGTGTGGGAAAAGCTACACGCCCTTAGATACCAGTGTTTACAAGTATTGCGACACCTTTTCTTTGGTTTCGGAGCAGGATAATTATGTATCTACTCTCCTATACTACTAGAACGATTGATTCCTGATTCAGCTGCCATTTAGTGGGGAGAGTATTGTACCCCATTACAATTCATTGCAAGGATTATTCGCCCCCGCAAGAACCCCCTGAGGTCGTGCATTGTTTGTGGTTTTAACTTTACTCAAACTGGATGCACAATAGGAACTGCATGCACCCTATTTTTCTCCTGACGAAAGTTCTGTATTCAAGACATAAAGAACTGACACATGTCGAGATGAGTTATCTCTGTGGAAGAACAGAGTGAGAATAGAGACATCAATTGTCAAAGTGATTAATGATTAAGAAATATGATGTATCATTTTTCTGCATTTTTTCTATGCTCCAAATTGCGGTTTGGCCTATGAATTGGTTTGATATTAGAAATTTGTCTTCTGAATATATTCAATTTAATATTGGTTTTATATATGTGATTGTATTATTAAAATATCAAACAGTTTTTTTTACCAACCTGCCCTTTTAGTTCTATTTTCTTATATTTAATACTTTAGCCATTTGGATCACGCTTTATCTTCCTTTGTTTTTGGGGACTCCAGCTGCCTATGGCAACAGAGAGCTTCTCTTTGCATGTCTCTCTGCACACTGTTCTCAGTGTGCTTGCCTCCGGCATTCCAACCTCCATCAGCACAATCTGCGTTCCGCTGCAGTCCCTGCCTCTCACTTGTATTCTGTTCAGCTTTGTGTGTTTTAAACTTCCCAGCATTAGTTAACACTTTACTAAGACTAGAAAACTGTGTTTCCTTACCGCTTCTGGTGATCATCATTGTTCTATCCCTTTTCCTTGTCTCAACAATAAAAACAGGGGGGGTTGAGTAAATAAGGTTGTTGGTCAAGAAGACTTGGGAATTCTGTATCTGCCACACAATAAGCCATACAGGCATGTTACAAAGGCACATGGGTTTCATCAAGAATATAATCTGAAAGTTTGTTTTGATTCAGTGCTTTCCTTTCTCTCTGAAATTGGTCCTTCCCTATGTGGTCCTCATGCAGATGGCCACCACGGGGTCAGAGTCAGGTAGCTTCTGCCTTTCCCTCGCCACGTAAGAGAAGCGTCATTCCAGAGAATCAGTCACAATGTTGCTAGATTCATCACACTACTTACACCCACAAGAATCCCTTTTGTGGCTTTAATTGGCCCAAACTATTTGCCATCACAATCGAGGCCCCGCCATCGTCTCTCCCAGTCTCGCAACATGACTCTCAGAAATTGAGCACTGGATGACTGTCAACCACCTCGTACTCAGCCCAGGCAAAATTGAGATCATGTTCTGCAGGAAGACCTTCCTCTTTCCCTAAGACACCTTCCTCTTCTTCAAGACACATCATGGTCACTCTCTCTAGGCGCACCACCTCCAACACAGTAAAAATCCTTGGATGCATTATGGACTCAGACCTGACCCTATTACATCACATCAACTCTGTGATAGTGGCTGCTACCTACACATCTGCTGCCTTTTTCCCTATATAACCTGCCCTCACAGAGTCTCTGCAATCGTGGCTATCATCCTTTCTTGCTTAGACTATGCTAATGCCCTATCCCTATCCCTCGGGCCAAGGCATCACAGCTATGAAAACTCCAACGGGTACAATACACAGCTGCGAGGCTCCTCATAGACTTAGGCCATAGATAACACATCTCACCCAACATCCGTGTCCTTCACTAGCTTCTGATCAGGCAGCGATCCACCTTCAAGGCAATGTGCATTACCACTGAGCACTCCACAACACAGGATCGGATGACCTGCAGCATAAACTTTCATGATACAGGCCTAACAGAAACCTCAGTTCAGGAACAGCACTTCTCCTCATCATTACAGTGACAAAATCAACAATAATAGGGGGCTCCTCTTTCTCAGTCCAAGCACCCACCGTTTGGAACTCAATCCCTTTAACCATCCATCGCATCCAAGATGAGAGCGCCTTCAGGAAGGCTCTCACAAATGGCTATTCCCTTTGACAGTCTGACAAACTCAGCCCATCTCCTGGATGAATTATTGCTCACCCCATGACGGGAATGCTGGGCCACCTGAGGATCGAGAAGGGGGACCTACCACCACCCACATTAAATGCATCCCAGTCAAGCCTTTATGATAAGCTCTGCAAGATCTTTTCCATCCAGTTGTCAATCTCTCTTCAACAGAACATCATGCACGACATCACAAAGAAACATATCTGTATCCTACATGTGCACAACCAACTCACATGCATATCTCTCAATAAACACTGCTCGGTTACACAAATTCAAAACATGCATCACCCCTCGAATAGAACACAGCTGAGATGCACATACCATTCAGATGTTCAAATAATCGGACTCTTTGGACACTCCCACTCCCCTGACAATTTGTCACGGCATCCATTCTCTCACTTGATAACCAGGGGTTGCTGTTAGGGGCCTATCCACTACCTACCCAACTTTGTGCTGCCTATAAGTGCACACAGGCATTTTAGATATCCTTTCTTCACCTTTTACGTCTCTTACTATGCCCTTCTGAAGGGCATTCAACTGCACAGCGCTTCAAGACAATACCAATGGCAGTAGGCGCTATACAAGTGAAATGTAACATAAAATGTGATAATGGGATAGGTTTAATTGTGAGTCAGCCTTACCCTTAGTAATTAGGATCAAATTGGGCTGAAGCATGTCTTTCCTTATTGTATGACTTTTTTATTTTATGACGTTATTCATCAATCCATAGTTAAGATTTTCTGAGGTTATTATTAACAGAAGATATGTGCATACAGATATCCTGGGAACAAAGTCTTCATTTAATACTGTGATTTTCATGAAGCAGACACATAATGTATGATAATTGGTAATGCTCTTCTAGGTCAGGGTTCATGGTTTTATGTGTACATCTATTCTTCTACACTGGCCATTACTGGCCGAACAGACTACTGAACCTTGACCTTGTTCTCTTTCTAAAATGTATGCCATTATGCAGTTTTTTCTATTGGAATGTAGTTATTTTGCATTCATTGTACTTTCCATGCAAACCTTTTGTTCTGATTAGGTACATCTGTACTTATACATCTTTGTAGGTGAAGGAAAAATGTTAACTCCAAGGCAGATCAGATGAAGGTTAAGTGGCTAACTCAGAGGCGAGGAGGTAGGCTTATAGCTTGGTTTTGAATAAATCCATGTGGATTGTTTCTCAGATGGCTGGGGGAAGAGATTTTTGTGCAAATAGAGCAAGCAGAGAGAATTAGAGGAAGTGAGAGGAAGCACAGGGAGGGCGAGGAGCCACAAGGGTGGTTGAGGAAGCAGAGCAGAAAGATTACAAGAAGGCTTGCAGAGTTGGATAGAGGAAGATAGATAGGGTGGTGCCTTTTTGTAGATTTGCGAACGAGGAGAATACATTTAAATCTGGCCCTCTTTTGCCATCCAGTCTGGTGATGGTATGAATAAGTAGGTGTAAGTGAGGAAGTTCAAAGAAAGTCCTGGTAGCAAAGTTAATGATCTTATTAGTTTAGTTTAGTTTAGTTTATTATTTATATTGCGCAGGTATACCCAGGGGTATCAGGGCGCAGCATGTACAAGAATATGCAAAACTTGGTTACAAGGTGTAAAAGTACGAATTGGAGTGGGGAGAATGTACAGAACAGCAGAGAAATCAAGCAATATATACAATATATACACAATAGAAGTGGCATGCATACCAGTACGGATCACATGAGGAATAACCTTGGCATTTAATTGTCTGGGAGGTCCTTCAGTTTCAGCCATGAGATGACCTTAGAGCGGAAGTTCAGGTAGGGCATGTCTGCTCTAAGGTTAGGGGGCAAGGAGTTCCAAAGTTTGGCTGCTTTTACCGGGAAGCTGTTACCTCCTATGGTGGCGAGTTTATAATTTGGGACAGAGAGGCGGTCTTTGTAAGCCGTTCTGAGGGGTCTCACGGAAACTTGTCTATGGAACCTGTTAATCAGGTAGATCGGGGCAGCATTGTTAAGGGATTTGTAGGTGAGTGAAGCCGTTTTTAGGAGAATTTTATCTCTGGTGGAGAGCCAATTGTTCTGTTTACTGAGTCCTGATATATGCTCTCTTCTGGGGATCCCTAGGGCTGCTCTCAGGGCGTTATTCTGGAGAGTTTGTATCTTGCTAGTGGTGAGGATCCCAGGTAAAGGGCATTACAATAGTCAAGGCGGGATAGTATAAGGGCTCTAGCGATTGTAAGACAGCTGGTATCTGACAGAAATGGTTTAGCTGAGCGGATAAGTTTGCACGTGTATGCAGATGAGGATGCCAGTGAGCTCAGTTGTCTTTTGAAGGAGAGGTTAGAGTCTAAGTAGAAGCCCAAAGTTTTAACCTCCTGACCAACTTTAATGTTGTTCTCATCTATCTTGAAAGAGTTGTAGGCCGGGCTAAATTTCCTTAGACTGTGTGTTGTGCCCATGATGATAAGCTCTGTTTTCTCATCATTCAGGCATAGTCCGTGAGTGGCCATCCATGCCTGGATGATGATGTACACCCTATTTAGCAAGGCCAAATCCTTTCCATAATCTCCAGAAAGCGGAAGGAGGATCTGAGTATCATCTGCATAATTAGTGTAGGTGATACCAAGATGATCCAAATCATCGAAAAGGGGCTTGGTAAATATGTTGTACAGTGTAGGGGAGACGCAGGAGCCCTGTGGTACACCACAGGTGATGGGTATGGGATCTGCTGCAGCTGTGGGCGAGAAGACCCTCATAGTTCTACTGTTAAGGAATGAGGTGATCCAAGAGATGGCCTCAGGCGAGAAGTGTGCTAGTGTGTGGAGATGTGAGCATAGGACAGAGTAGTCGACCAGATCGAAAGCAGCAGAAAGGTCAAGGAGGAGGAGCAAGGCAACTTGTCATTTGTCCCTGAGTGTGTCAATCTGAGCTTTAAGGTCGATGAGTGCAGTCTCAGTCCCATGTTGAAGGCGGAATCCTGATTGTCTGGATCCTAGGAGGTGGTGTTCTTCCAGGTGCCTCTGTATTTGAACGTAGGCGACCTTGTCTAGGATTTTTAGTAAAAAGGGAACAGTTGTTATAGGTCGGTAATTGGTAGGTATGGCTGGGTCAAGAGTAGGTTTTTTTAGTAATGGAAGTACCCAGGATTGTTTTATATTCGTGGGGATGGAGCCAGTGGTGAAAGAGGCGTTGATCAGTTTCGTAATGAAGGGTGAAAGATCTCGAGCAGCTTCTTTGATAAGCTGTGCTGGGCAAAGTTCTCCCTGGCAGTTAGAGGGTTTCAAGGACAAGATAATTTTTTCTACGTCGAGAGTATTGACTTTTGAAAATTTGAAACGGGTGGGGTCTGTGGTTACGCACTTGTCTGGTCTTCTGGAGGGGGGCAAGTATTTTAAGGTCGCTTTTTTGCTAGAAATTTTAGTTTGGAGGGTCTTGATCTTATTGGCCAGGGCATTCTGAATTTCTGAGCACCAGTTTTTATCTTTGGTGCAGGTATCAAGGGGTAGTATGGGGGTTTCGACTTCTTTGAGAATGGAAAAGAGTTCTTTCATATTGGACTTGGCAGATGATATGCGAGAGTCAAAGGAAGTTCGTTTGGCCATGTATATTTCTTTTTTGTAGAGTGCAGTTATTTTAGATAGATTGAGTTTGTTAGCAGCTGAGGGACATTTTTTCCATGTAGTCTCGCAATTTCTCTTTTGTTGCCTCAAATTTTTGAGGAATGGTGTATACCATTTGTTGAGGTGTGATTTCTGTTTGTTGGGTCTGAGTTTGAGAGGGGCGATAAGGTCCAGTGCTGTGGCCATGGCTTTATTATATTCCTCAACTAGGATCTCTGGGTCTGTGTTGTCCGGAAGTGAATCAAGGATGGGGAGAAGGTTCGGGATGAGTCTTTCTGCGGTAATGCTTTTCTTGTTTCTGGTGAGGATAGGTGGGGCTGTTGTGGTAGGCGTAGGTGTCGGTCTATCGGTAGTTAGCCAGAATGAGACTAGGTGATGGTCGGACCAGATTAACGGTGAGATATTGGTGATGTTTGCTACACAGTTGTAATCGGCCACCCAATCAAGTATTCTACCTTTCGAGTGAGTGGGGGCCATGCTTCTTTGCACAAAGCCTAGTTCAGCAAGGGTGGTGGCGATAGAATTAGATATAGGGTCTGCTGGGTCGTTGTAGCCTAGGTTGAAGTCCCCCATGGTGAGGACTTGAGATGAGGTTTTAAGATTATTAGTTAGGATGGCGTTGAGGTCTTCATCGAAGGTACTGATGGGTCCTGGCGGACGGTAAATTAGGTGTATGGTAAGTGTTTGGGTGTTATTGAGTGTGACTTTGACTGACAGGTTTTCGCAGGATCGGACAATGTTGGGTGTAGCAAGTCTCATGGGTAGGCTGAGTTTATGTATAATAGCGACACCCCCTCCTCTGGAGTTAGGGCGATCTTGTCTCAGGATGGTGTACTTATCTGGGACTGCTAGCATGATCGTGGGGCCTGCTGCAGGGTGTAACCAGGTCTCGGTGATAGCCAGGAAGTCTAGGTCGTCTTTGAGGATCAAGTCTGCTATTTCTATAGCATGTGCTACTAAGGATCTAGCATTGATCAAGGCTCCTTTGATTTTAGGGCTGACTGTATTTGTAGTAGTAGTTGTATTCTCAGTAGTACTTGTGTGTCGTTTATCTTGAGTTGGTCCATGTCATGATCTCTGCTTCCAAAAGGTCAGGGTTTTCCCAACTCCCTTGGAAGCAGATCCATAACCCAGGTTCCGAGTGCCAACCAGTCCCAATTGGGACCTTTTGGACCCAGTCCTGGCGCCAGTGGCACCAGGCTCATAAATATGCCCAGTCCCAGCGCTGGAAGCGCCGGGCTCATAATGCTTGGGTGGACTTACCTGCAGCAGACCATGCTGCTTACTTGCCTGCCAGTTGAGCCTCTGATCCTCTTCTGTTTGGAACTACTTTTCCTGTTGGGTGGGGCTGGAGCCACTCCCTAGATTCAGAACACTGGAACTCTTCTGGAAGGCAGGAACTCTTTTCTTACCAGGAACTCTTTTCTTACTTAGGCGTGGCTGTGGAAGGAGACACCTAAGCACTACAGGAGGCTATTTAAACCACACCCGGTGGATGAATCTTGCTTTGCGTTATTCTGCACCCTCTGCAGCAGAACGCTCATCGTGTCTTCTGCATCCGGTCCTGGGCCTAAGGAAAAAGGCTTACCATCCTGAATCCAGTCTTCAGCAACACCTATAAAGACAAGAAAGAACAGGTTAGCATTCCGGCATCTGAAAGGCAAAGGCTTACCTAATCTTCGTGCGCTCCGGAGGTCTTCACACTGCATTCCGGCATCTGAAAGACAAAAGCTTACCAACTCTTTGCACGCTCCGGAGGCCGTCGGCGCTGCATCCCGCATCTGAAAGACAAAACAAGGTGCGTTTAAAGACATTGGGGAACTTTAATACTCACGTGCCATTACTCCTTTCCACATCTAACCCAGTGGGTATCCCGGCACCCTGCAGCCGCTCCGAGCTTGTACCTGCAAAATAAAAAGACAGTTAGAGCGCATCGTGAAGCTGGCAACAAGCGCTTACTTACGTGCTTCCAGGCGCTTCTATCCATCACACGGGCTCCATCTTCAACTCACTTCAGCCCGTCATCCGCCATCGCCGGAACCCTGCAAAACAAGAGACATCATTATTAAAGACTTTAAAGACATTTGAGTTACTCGAAACTTACCGTTCGTGCAGTAAACGACGGACAGCAGTCCTCTGAAGTCAAGAGGCCTGCGCTACCTATCCAGTGAAGAAACTGGTTACAGCACCCTGCCCCGAGGCAGATGGCGAGCTCGGCATTCACTTACCTAAGGTGAGAGCGTTAACCTGTGGGGGTCTACAGGAGAGGAGAAGGGGAAAGAGATAGGGACACCCCAATAACCCCAGTTCATTAACCCCGTATTTTCTATCTGCAGACATCTTACTCTGCACGTCAGGCATACAGGGCACAGAGGTCCAGCCCAAAGAGCCAACCGGGTGCTGCACATCACCTTTGAAGATACGGTAGTCGCCCAGTCAAGACCGGCGCCTCTGCGAGAATCAGGTGAGCGTTACAGAACGCAAAGCCTACCGCAAAACTCTCGCCCAGGCGCTATGGAAACCTCGGATACTGACCACCTAGCCCGGTTACTTGGGGAACTAAGGGCAGAAGTGCATGCAGCTCGTCAGGAAACGAACGCTCTAAGAAGGGAACTAATTATTTCCAAGGAGAGAACAGATGATCTTGCTAGACAATTGCTACAGTCACAAGCCGGACAGACCCCGCTACCCGCATCAGGGGCAAATCTTCCTTCAACATCCTCTATGAATCCAGTGCAGATCAACCTACCTGGGGATGTACCTCTGGCTCCGCCCGAACGATTTTCTGGTGACCCAAAGAGGTTTGCGATATTTATCAATCAGTGCCGGTTGCACTTCTTATGCCGGCCAGCAGCCTTTCCAACTGATCAAGCTAAAGTAGCTTTTGTACTTTCGTACCTTAGTGGCAATGCGGCAGACTGGTTGATCCCTCTAGTTAATCAAGATGATCCGGTTCTCCATGATTTTCAAGCCTTTCAGCTTAGTATGGAAAAACTGTTCGCAAGAAATGCACAGGGGCAGGCCTTGGACAATGAGCTTCTTTCGTTGCGACAGGGTAATCAAGACCTTTTGGCTTATATTGCATCTTTCAATAGACTAATAGTGGAAACTCAATGGCCTGAGGACAAAAGGATTACGCTGTTTTATAGAGGTCTACGTGGAGAGCTCAAAGAGGTTTTAGCCCAAGTAGTGAATCCCCCACAAGACTGTTCGGATTATATAGACTTGGTCGTTCAAATAGATCACAGACTGCAGAACAGGAAGGCCGATCGTTCCAAGTTTGATGCTCGAGTATTTTCCAAACCGCCAACTCCTTCCAAAGGAGTAGACTTCGGGGAACCCATGCAAATAGGGGGTCTGAAAGGTCCTCTAACACAAAGGGAGCGGGAAAGGAGAAAACAGTTGCAATTATGCCTATATTGCGGAAACTCAGGGCACTTTCTTCGAGACTGTCCGGTGAAACCTGCCAAGAAGGCAGTAGGAGCTGCAGTTACCACAGTTACAAACTCTGAGCAGGGAAACGACCTCGCCCGACAAGAATAGAGGTCCTCTTGCCGAGCGTGAAAACCAGTTCCGTGACCTCGCATTTCGTGATACCTATGGTCCTCATTAGCCCTGATAATCCGGATCGATTACATGCAATTGAAGCTTACGTTGACAGCGGTGCCATCGGCAATTATGTGGATCATGAAATGGTTTTGAGGATGAATCTAACTCTTTGTCCCAAGGCTGTAAAGGACGTCATTACTACGGTGGATGGTACGGAGATAGCCTCTGGGCCAGTAACGCATACCACTCAAGAGGTGACGCTAGTAAGTCAAGATGGACACCATGAGAAGATAGTGTTCGATGTGATCAAGGCCCCTCAGTTCCAGATTATTCTAGGAATACCTTGGTTAGAGAAACACAATCCTCTGATCGATTGGCGAGCAAGAACGGTCCAGTTTCCAGAATGTGTCTCTACTTGTCACCCTCCACCTGGTGTTGCACTGGCAGCAATTTCTTCAGAGACTCCCCAGTTACCTCCCGAATACCTAGAATACCAAGATGTTTTCCGGAAGGAGCAGGCTAACTCTCTACCTCCTCATAGGTCTTATGACTGCCAGATAGACCTGATACCTGGATCTACTCCTCCTTGTAGTAGAATTTATGCCCTCACCGAGCCTGAGAACCTTCACCTTCGACAATACCTGGATCAATACCTGGCAAATGGGTTTATTCGTCCTTCCAAGTCCCCTGCCTCTTCAGCTTTGTTCTTCGTTCCAAAAAAGGAAGGAGACCTTAGAACTTGTATCGATTATCGCTCCCTGAACCAGATCACCGTTAAGAATAGATATCCGTTACCTTTGATCCCTGAACTCCTGGACCAAGTCAGAAAAGCATGCATATATACAAAGCTGGATCTTAGAGGAGCTTACCACTTGGTACGAGTAAAAGAGGGCGATGAATGGAAGACGGCCTTCCGCACCAAGTATGGGCTATTTGAATATCAGGTCATGCCCTTCGGACTTTGCAATGCCCCGGCCGCCTTTCAATATTTTATGAACGATGTCCTCAGAGAGCTCATAGATGTGTGTGTTGTTGTTTACATCGACGACATTCTCGTTTATTCTTCATCGGAATCTGAACATCGAAAACACGTGAAAATGGTCCTCGAAAGATTGCGTCAACACAAACTTTTCGCTAAGTTGGAAAAATGTGTTTTCAACGTGACTGAAGTTGAATTCTTGGGATTCATATTATTACCTGGCGGAGTGCGTATGGATTCAAAGAAGGTCGATGCAGTTCTCAAATGGCCATCACCATCCTCCGTAAAAGGTGTACAAAGCATGTTAGGCTTCGCTAACTTTTACCGCAGGTTTATCCCCGAGTTCTCTCGAATAGTCCAGCCCATCACTGCCTTGCTAAAGAAAAACAAACGTTTTGAATGGTCTACCGAGGCGGAACAAGCTTTCCAGGATTTGAAGACTAAATCTATCTCTGCACCAATCTTAAAACACCCTCGCCCCGAACTCCCCTACATCGTGGAAACTGATGCTTCAAGCCTTGCCATGGGGGCAGTTCTATCACAAAAGGACCCGGTAACCAATCAGTTGCATCCCGTGGCATTTTGGTCCCGCAAATTCTCGCCTCCTGAAGTCAATTACACGATTACTGACAAGGAACTTCTGGCTATCAAGTCTGCCTTTAAGGCTTGGCGGCATTATCTGCTGGGGGCCCGACACACCGTTACTGTGATTACGGATCACCGAAACCTGCAATATTTGAAAACCGCAAAAGCCCAATCCTCTAGACAACTCCGTTGGGCATTATTCTTTGCCGAGTTTGACTTCATAATTACCTATCGACCTGGTACAAAGAACGGTAAAGCCGATGCCCTTTCTCGGATGGGAGTGGAAGAACACTTGATCAACCCTAAACCTGTACCAATCATTCTCGAAAAAAGAATTCTGGGTGTAATCGCCACAGAATCCATAGAGGAAGTTAAGGATAAAGCCAGGCAACTTGTAACTCCAGCAGACATACAGAATTGGCATCTGCAGGGAAAGGACTTTGCAGTAAAGGACAACTTATTGTATTTCCAAGAACGATTATACCTACCCAGCACAGATTTACAGAAAAAAGTAATCTCTTGTTATCACGACTCTTTAATGGAAGGTCATCCCGGTATAGCCAAGACCTCAGAAAAGATCAAGCGCTACTTCTGGTGGCCGTCTTGGAAAAAAGATATCAGAGACTTTATAATGTCCTGTGGAGTATGCGCCCAAAACAAGAGTCAAAAGGAAAGACCAGCAGGCCTCTTACGCCCTATTGACATCCCACCTCGCCCTTGGCATACGCTTTCTATGGACTTCATCACCGATCTACCTCCATGCTCCGGATACAATACGATTCTAGTAATCGTGGACTTATTCTCCAAGATGGCGCATTTCATTCCGCTCAAAGGCTTGCCAACAGCAGCAACTCTGGCCCGAGAATTTCTCGAAAACATCGTCCGACTGCACGGTTTTCCTTCGGTTCTAATTTCGGATCGAGGTAGTCAATTTATTTCTCATTTTTGGCGAAGTTGCTGTCGGTCGGCTCAAATTGATGTGAGACTATCGACCAGTCACCACCCTCAGACCGACGGACAAACCGAGAGGACCAATCAAACTCTGGAACAGTATTTACGCTGCATGCTGCAACAAACTGAAAAAACTTGGAAAGATATCCTTTGGATAGCCGAGTATGCCTACAATAACTCTGTCCATTCGGGAACTGGGAAAACCCCGTTTTTTCTTTTGTACGGCAGTCACCCTCGAACCTCGGAGTTGGATCCCCTCCAAGATCTTGAAACACCAGCAGTAGACTACCTGCATTCTACAATCACCCAAGCCTTTAAGGAAGCTGTTTCTCACCTTCAAAGGGCTAAAGAACAATACAAGAAAGGAGCAGATCAACATCGGAAGGAAGCCCCTCACTATCAAGTAGGGGATCAAGTCTGGTTATCCACCAAATATCTATCTCTAAAAGGGCCATGCACATTCAACCCAAGATACCTTGGTCCCTATTCCATCACTACTATAGTAAACCCAGCAGCGGTTAAGTTGGACTTGCCCCCGCACATGAAGATACATCCGGTCTTCCACGTCTCTCTATTAAAACCCGTGCAACCTCAAACCCGACTAACCAAATCTCCAAAACCTATCCTAGTTGATGGAGAACTCGAGTTTGAAGTCAAAAGCATTCTGGACTCCAGGATCTCCAAATCTAAACTATTCTACCTAATTGACTGGAAAGGCTACGGCCCCCAAGAGAGATCCTGGGAACCTGCTGAATATGTCCACGCTCCTCGCCTAATCAAAAGATTTCACCGAACATTTCCTGACAAGCCAAAACCCCCGGAGAAGCCCGGTTTGGGAGGGGCCTTGAGGGGGGGTACTGTCATGATCTCTGCTTCCAAAAGGTCAGGGTTTTCCCAACTCCCTTGGAAGCAGATCCATAACCCAGGTTCCGAGTGCCAACCAGTCCCAATTGGGACCTTTTGGACCCAGTCCTGGCGCCAGTGGCACCAGGCTCATAAATATGCCCAGTCCCAGCGCTGGAAGCGCCGGGCTCATAATGCTTGGGTGGACTTACCTGCAGCAGACCATGCTGCTTACTTGCCTGCCAGTTGAGCCTCTGATCCTCTTCTGTTTGGAACTACTTTTCCTGTTGGGTGGGGCTGGAGCCACTCCCTAGATTCAGAACACTGGAACTCTTCTGGAAGGCAGGAACTCTTTATTTACCAGGAACTCTTTTCTTACTTAGGCGTGGCTGTGGAAGGAGACACCTAAGCACTACAGGAGGCTATTTAAACCACACCCGGTGGATGAATCTTGCTTTGCGTTATTCTGCACCCTCTGCAGCAGAACGCTCATCGTGTCTTCTGCATCCGGTCCTGGGCCTAAGGAAAAAGGCTTACCATCCTGAATCCAGTCTTCAGCAACACCTATAAAGACAAGAAAGAACAGGTTAGCATTCCGGCATCTGAAAGGCAAAGGCTTACCTAATCTTCGTGCGCTCCGGAGGTCTTCACACTGCATTCCGGCATCTGAAAGACAAAAGCTTACCAACTCTTCGCACGCTCCGGAGGCCGTCGGCGCTGCATCCCGCATCTGAAAGACAAAACAAGGTGCGTTTAAAGACATTGGGGAACTTTAATACTCACGTGCCATTACTCCTTTCCACATCTAACCCAGTGGGTATCCCGGCACCCTGCAGCCGCTCCGAGCTTGTACCTGCAAAATAAAAAGACAGTTAGAGCGCATCGTGAAGCTGGCAACAAGCGCTTACTTACGTGCTTCCAGGCGCTTCTATCCATCACACGGGCTCCATCTTCAACTCACTTCAGCCCGTCATCCGCCATCGCCGGAACCCTGCAAAACAAGAGACATCATTATTAAAGACTTTAAAGACATTTGAGTTACTCGAAACTTACCGTTCGTGCAGTAAACGACGGACAGCAGTCCTCTGAAGTCAAGAGGCCTGCGCTACCTATCCAGTGAAGAAACTGGTTACAGCACCCTGCCCCGAGGCAGATGGCGAGCTCGGCATTCACTTACCTAAGGTGAGAGCGTTAACCTGTGGGGGTCTACAGGAGAGGAGAAGGGGAAAGAGATAGGGACACCCCAATAACCCCAGTTCATTAACCCCGTATTTTCTATCTGCAGACATCTTACTCTGCACGTCAGGCATACAGGGCACAGAGGTCCAGCCCAAAGAGCCAACCGGGTGCTGCACATCACCTTTGAAGATACGGTAGTCGCCCAGTCAAGACCGGCGCCTCTGCGAGAATCAGGTGAGCGTTACAGTCCAGGTGTACTCTGGCAAGGGTGTATGAGTATGCCGCTGGAGGTGAGGTTGTGATGTAAGTTAGCAATTTTAATATTAGGGCTGAGTTGGGGAGACTGCTTTGAGGATTTATGTAAGGTAGGCAGCGATCGGGCCAGTGGCTCATAAATTTTGGCTAGTCTAGCTCTAAGTGTTAGGTTTCTGTCTATGGTAGTACGGGGGAGACTAGGTAGTAGCTGAAAGTTGGCTGGCTCTGTGAGGGGTGGAGTCTGGTTGGTGAGGCTAGAAGGAGGGGGCAATGTGGACAATTGTGGTGCCATCTTACAATAAGTAGCGAGGTTCAGGAGGATGAGGACGGAGGCGTGTAAACTTATGGTAGGTAGACACATTCTAAATAGAGTTGGAGGTAAGGTCTTAACTGAATAGGTGCTAGTAAGGGAATGTGTGTAAGCCCTTTGAGCTTGGGAGAGAGGCTGCACAGTGAGTTAGGCACAAGGTTGCTAACTAGGTCACCTCGTGCCAGCAGGCTGAGTGCTTCTCTGTTTGACAAGGCAGTAGGTATAAGTATCTCAGAGTTAGAGATAGCGCAGGTTGGCTGAATACATCTTGTTTAAATCTTTGAACAGTATGTCTAAATATGACTAGATTCGAGAGCTGGTAACATGTCTAGATACATATAAATTCAAGATATCAGATGCTATTTGAGCAGTACGACAATTGGTGTAAATCTGACTGGATAGCAAGAGAACATAGTGGAGCTCTAATACAGATTTAGTACTCATGCAAGGAAACTGATTAGCAGCATGTCATATCTTACACATGTTAGGCACATGATGTAGATTCGGTAGATATTGTACATTGATTAGGGCGAGGCTTTGCAGAGTCTTTGCAGTTGTTGTCAATCATATTCACAGTGAGTTAGAGAGTGACCATTATTTTCGAAGTTACCTTATAAGTTATAGTGCCTTGCACTAGGGTGTCCGCGGGTTCTGAGCGAAGGTCGTTACTCTTAGTCTGCCACTTGAAGCGCCATGGAGCGAACAGGGGGCAAACAGGGGCTTTGGTGTGGGCCTTTGTCGGTGGCCGGCGTTTCCGCCTGCCGGCAGAAGGAGAAGTATAAAAGGCTTCAGTTGCCTAGCTGCAAAGCCGCGCGGCCAGAGCCTCGCTCTGGTGCTGCAATGCGCCCGCCATCTTGAAGTCAGGCGGAAGAGGTGGACAAGGTCAAGCAGTGCCTACAACACGGTGCGGTTCGGAGCGAAGATGAGGATCAAAGCAAAGTATGCTTAATGCGCATACCGAAGATATTACTGGACCAATCCAGCTAGTGGTTGCCTCACCCTTTTGGTGTCCAGGGTGCCGAGGCAATCCAAGGTGCGGCTGGGCTGTGGGTGATGGGTGCCGCTCAGGGCTCTCTGGAGGCTGGGCTCCTGCCCTCCTCGATGGTGTGCTGCGGATCGACTGAAGATGCAGGGGGCAAACAGGGGCCTTGGTGTGGGCCTTTGTCTGTGGCCGGCGTTTCCGCCTGCCGGCGGAAGGAGAAGGATAAAAGGCTTCAGTTGCCTAGCTGCAAAGCCGCGCGGCCAGAGCCTCGTTATTAAGATGACAGAAGGAATCGTTTGGGAGACCAACGAGGATGCTGACAAAGTAATCTAGTTTAGAGACGACAATAGTGGTTTAGAGATGCATGACAGTTTTGAAAGGAGTGAGGTGCCTAATTGCCCTAATATTTAGGAGGTTGAGGCAAGCTACTGTTGCAGTTTTGGAGATGAAAGTAGAGAAGGTGTAAGAAGGGCCATAGAAGACACTGAGGTTTCTAGCTGAAGAAGAGTAGGGCACAGTGTCAGACAAACACCAGGAAATAAGTGGAAAAAGAAAACAGACTAGGAAGATGACATGTATCATCTCTAATATCCACTGATAGTGTGTATGCTTGGCTGAGGAGTGCCCCAAGTGTATGACAGAGAGACCACATGAGACAAGGGAGTGTTCCGACCCCCAATTATGAGAACTGTCTACTCCGCTTGGTCTCAGTGAATTGGTAAGCAATATTGAATAGGGAACAAGCTCATTTGCTGTAGTTTATGTATAGAAAGCTCTGAATCTTTGTCAAGAGAGTTTGTCATGGTTGTGAGTGCAAGAGAAACCAAACAAGCTAGCTCTCTTCAAGCAAAGACCAGGGAAGCAGATTACCCCCCTGTCATTGCAAACACCACTTTAAAGGGGAGAAAGTCACATAACAACAGTGGATAACTAAAAGGTAAGATACTTACATCTTCCTGACAAAAGTCGGCAGGAAAAGACAAAGGAAGCAGATTGTCCACCTGGCATTGACGGGACGTCATGTGCAATCAAAAATGAAAAAGAGGATAAGTGGGCAGTACTGTGTCAGATGGAATGTGACACATTGATAGAGGAGAAAGGCTGCAAGAAGGCAGCCAGCATAATATATCCTTACCAAACAGTAATTTTTGCAGGATTAGAGTGTGAGGGTCTGATTTTGATTTTTGATGACAGTGGACATTATTTTGGACATTCTGACAATGACGAGTCAACTTGATAGAGATACGTCAAGTGAGGATTTTTTCCCATCCATTTTATTATTTAAATAAAAGCATTGATAAGCAACCCTACACTCTGTATGACTCCTTACTCTGGTACCCCACAATAGTTTGCAGTCATGTATAACCGCCAGAGAGGCAGTGCAAGATCGAAGAATCCAGGTTCCAGTGATAGCAAGACGTTCTAGGTGAGTAAATCTGTAGTGAAAGTAGTCAGTGATGAAGGAGGTTTTGTTGCATACAGATTGAACATTCCAGAGTGCAATGTTCAGTTGATGTGGTAATGAAGAGTATGGAAGTTGAGTCTCAGAGGAAGAGAGGGGAGGGTGGTAGGTGTTAGAGGAGGTATGGTTAGCTTGTTGCATTTGTATTTTGGAAGTACGAGTAAGAGACCTGGAGTAGTGAGAGTTTCAAGATGTGAGTTTTATAATAGGGATAGGAAAGATAGGTGAGTAGTGAAAGAAGCAGGAAGAGCAGGAGTGAATGCATTAAAGGTGAATACAGCACAGTGTGAAGAGAAAGCATAGTAGTTAGGATGGTTGGGAAACTCACAGGTGCAGCAGGGACAAAGGCCAAAAAGGCTAATCTGCGAAGAGGCAAAGGTTAGTCAATGGCTGGCCTTTACTATTCACTGTACCACACTTAACTGGGATGTGTCTGGCTGGACACCCTTAGAGAGTTCAGAACGTATGACAGACATTCTTGCCACCTGATCGCATTGTTGATCAATGGTTGGTCTCTCTGATATTATAAATGGTGTTGCTAGGTTGAGGCGATTTCTTCCTGATTGGTGATCCCAGAGGAGCCTCTTATGACTTCCAGCTGAAGATAGGGCTGATCCAAGATGGCCACGGGAAGTGATGCCACCAATCAAAGATGGCATCTGGAAGTGATGTCACCCATCCAAGATGGTCACTGGTAGTGAAGTTCCAGACACAAAGTGAAACCAAAAACCAGAAGGGTTGATGAACATGTTTGTCAACTGATCGCTTAGTATATCAGCGGTTGGTCTCTCTGATGTTGTCCCTGATGATGCTGAGATGAGACAATTTCTTCCTTATTAGTGTTCCCAGAGGAGCCTCATGTGGCCTTCTACTGGCGATAAGGGGGATACAAGACACCTTGACTCAACACATTAGGTATCTGAACATTGTCAATAGCATAGACTGTTATTGGTGCTCATGGGCATACCTAAAACCATGCCAATTAATAAATAAACAAATACATAAATAAATAATTGCATAGACTGCATCTACAGCTGCCATTTCACTTTACCAGGGAACAAGTATGTACTGCTCCTTGGTTCTAAAGAATATCATTGCAAATTAATGCCGAAGGCAGCCTTCTGTTGTTGCTGTTTTTTGTGGATCTGTCAGCTTACCTAACATAATGATAATAGAACTGTGATCCGGAACTGAAGTTCAGTCTTATATTAAAGACAGCCATCATCATTACACATAGGCAATCAAAGACCTGTACAGGCAACACACATGGATACATGGACATCCGTGCAAGGAATGTAATGTAGGACAACCTTGACAACCACAATGATGAGACATTAAAAAAAAAAACTCCACCACACTGCCACCCTCACATGCATACAGCCAGAGATGCACAGGACACCCTGCAAACCACACACATCTATGTACCAATCACATGGACATGTATCGACTAAATGCATGGACGGAGAAGGTCACAATGAATACATCTTCATATGTTGATCCATAGGTACATGGCTGTGACCCTGACACCTGCATACAGAACACATGTTGCTTTTTGGCAATGTGAACACATAACCCATAATCATACCTGCACAGTGAACAGATGCATGGGCAAATGCTCCACATAATCTTGTCAACTCAAAACAATCATAGGCTGAGTGAGGCGTCATGAATCCAGAGAAGTATACCACACAAGGTGCAGCATGCACCCTTCAAAACAGATCAGTGTGACATGCACAACAAAAGATGACTGCACACACACGTGTCGAAGAAAGTGAATTTCAAGGAATAAGACAAAATGACCCCATGATTCCGATTGAACCAAAGACACAACTGTATTGTAATGCAAACCAAACTAAAACCATGGACACATTAGGCCAAAACAAAATCACAGGAATCATCCTTCAAAAATAAATAAAACTGAGGCCAATTCATATTAAACAAAACATCCACAGTCACTGCAGAAGTTCAAGGTCCAAGGCTGCTTGTGTCTCTGCCTCCTCTTGCTGCAGGCAGGCCTCTGTGTTCTACCTGAGAGCCTGGAGGGCTTCCCGAGTTGACTGTTCAATTTGTTGTGCATCCCTCATTCTCTCCCCCAGAATTGCATTATGCAACTTTCCCATCCTTGCATGTGCTGCAGCCCTGCGTCTGCCTCCTCCGTAGCATGCAGCCTTTGTTCCTCCTGCTGCCTCATGAGTCACAGTTGGCATATGGTGACCACATGTATCCATTGCCTTTCCACCTGCCTCATCTGCCAAACTAATAATACCTGCTGCAAACTCCATGCCAAGAGCTGCCTGTATGTCTGCCTCTGCTGCTGCAACAGCTCCAGCTGCCTGCCAGCGCGCCTCTGGTGCTGGGACTCCCTCTGGATAGATGAATGACTCCCAGAGGGGAGTATTTCCCCACCACTTGCCTCAAGTGCCATGTTCACCTGCACTGTCCGAAAATGTGTGAATGACATTCCTGACCTTGGGACCACATGAATGTCTTCTGTGGCCACTTGCACCCCCAATGAGAGTGAAGGAGGCACCAGACTTGCAAATGTGTGGACAGGATCAGAGGAGCCTGGGGAGGTGGTCAGCATGGTGGCCACACCTGTGGGTTCTGGGACACAGTTGCTGAGGAGGAGGGTGGCACTTGTGTACCATGTGCCATTCCTAACAGACCCAGCGGTGCACAAGCGATTTGTGCGCTTATGTGGCACACCTGCCCGTGATGGCTCATGAGCTGGCCACGGATCAGGTCAAGGGCCTCAAAGGCAGCCACCTTCTGGCCATGGCCCAATAAGAGCAGGCATACCACGGCATTCCATATGGCCTCATCAGCACTCACTGCTAGGCTAGTCTGTATCGTGGCATAAACAAAAGAGTGTAGCCCTGTAAATGATGGGGCTGGGACAGTGTGAAGAGCTGACTCAACAACTGTGTCCTACACAACTTCCTGTCCCAGTTCCATGTCTGCAGCCTGCACATCTGATGATGTACCCCCACCAGACACCATGGACAAGCCCACAATGACACCCAACCACCACCAACCTGACCTTGACACCCCAGATGGCACATCTGTGCCAACTGGCATGTCTGTGGGGACAGTAGAATCTCCCTTCCACTCTCCCCCTGAGGACCCGCCCTCCATGTCCATGCCCGCACCCTGCACGTCATCCCCAGTGTCATCTGAAGATTTTCCCTCAGCAGTCACCTATCCTTCATATGAGGTTTATGATGGCAACATTAGTTGTGGTTTACACAGCCTCCTGGACAACCTTTGCCTGGAAACTTGCTCCTCCTCATTGCTGATCTCCTCATCTGTATGCAACGCTGGTTGAAAAGTGAGAGAGGAGAGGCAGTTCAGCATATGTGTGTACATATGTGCATGTCCGAAGATTGGCAAGGTATCATGCTGCCATCCCACATACAAATGCCACGCCCCAATCACATCACGACTTCAATGAATCACACTGAACACACAGACATGTAAGTTCGAAACATAAGATATCATCCACATTAATTGCATGCATGGATCTGCAGAGAATGAGCAGTCACCACTCCAAGGACAAAACAGTCACCAGGGCCAAATGGGAACACAGATGCGGCATACATGAGGCCTGGAGAATATTGGCAAGGCACACATCCATCATCATTGCACTATCAGCACCAACATCTCTCGACCTCCACTGACCAAGGACCCTCCTCTAGCACACAACCATGGTACATGGCCATGGGTAAACTGGACCTGGTAGACTCCCTGCTTCCCTCCATTGACTCCCACAGCTTACAGGCAAGTCAGCTATCCATCACCCATCCCAGTGAACACCCATCCAGGGCACACCATCCCCTCACAAGTATCACATTAGCCACCAGCAGACAATGCCCCTGCACCAGATGTATCACCCTAGCCCTCAAATCCCACAAAGGTAAACACACATCCTACTACGCAGATACCGGCCTGGGCCCTCACCCCTGACCACATGTGTCCATTAGTAAATAGACCACTGGGAAGTGAACATGAATGGTGAATATCCCTTTATCTGTAACACATGGCCCAACACCATTGACCCCAACATACATCTCCTCAAGGCCATAACGGAATACAAGGAACCCGTATGCACCTCCCCCCGCATCCCTCCCACCCATAGGACCCAAACAGAGTTTGAGCTTGCATGCACCATGGACACAACATTAATAAGCCATGCCAATGTCACCAGAACAAAATTACAGGCCACATTACGTTACATTAGATTGACATGTCCATCACCAGCATCCCCCCAAAATGCATTCCCTTCACATGGCATACGCATTAAGCCCCATTGAACTGACAGTGTGGACTCACCTGCAGCTTGGATCTGGGCCTGCAGGTTGAGGACCTGGGCATGAAGATCTGGGTTCATCCTTTGCAGGATCTAGACATGGAGAGGCGAAATCTGATAAAGCGCCCGCCACAGTGCACCCAATATACAAAAAAAAAATTAAAATGTTACAAGGAGCTGGCCAGTGCTGAAATTTCAGCACTGGGCAGTTCCATGTATCGTTTTCAAGTTACAGAAAATAGCATTGAAATGCTATCTTTTACATGTGTATTTCCATTGAAACTATATTTTCGATGGACTGGTTTAGATGGAATAGCACTTTTACATGTTGGACGATCCTTTTTTTTTTCGATATCACTATAAACCAAAGAACCAGGTCCTCTCTGGGTCAGTCCTTGGAGACACAGCAGCTTTCAGATCGACGAAGTAGAGCAGCAGCAAGACTTCTCCTCCAGCAGGGCTTCAAGATTAAGCTTCAGTTTCAACTCCAGTTTCTCTACAACTTCAGAACACGAATTCTAGCAGTGAGAGCCCCCCATATATACTAGTTGATCTCCTATTCATTCTGCTGGGTCACACTCAGGCAACCAATCGGTTAGAAGGGCATTCATGCAGGCAGCCATTCAGGTGCATAGTGCATTCCGGCCATTCACTTCTCTCCAGACACTCACAACAAGTTACGTGTATTGGGACAAGTACCCAGCCATTCAACACTCCACACTGCATTCATACCAGTTTCGGGCAGGGCTGTCTCAGTCATTGTGTCAAACAGCAGAAACCAGACATCCAAGTGCATATTGGTCACACACTCCATTCACCCAGGTCCCACCCACAGGGGTGTACCCACAACATACAGCCACTGGGAAGGTTCCAGCCAGTCTGGCCTGGACCTCACAACAACGCCATATATGGAACTTCCACCCAACAGCCAGTCACGGTGAAGGGACAGAGTCAGGGCTTCCCAGGACTTTGGGAAAATAAGGTAACAGGCAATAGAAAGCAGGAGGCCACAGGGGCCATCTTGTTTCCTATCAAGAATCAACTGATTTCAATGGCAGGGGCTGGGTATCCCAAAATGGAGGATACTCCGAGCACCTGTCAAATTCAGCATGGAGCTTCCACCAGCCCATACCATGCACTGTGGGCCACACACAGGTGCCCAAACACATACACTAGGGGCACCAGGTTGTACCCCTACCCATGGGTGCCATAAGGGTATCCCATGGGTCTGTACACCAAACCAAAGGAGAACTCCTGTGCGGGAAACACGACAGAACACATGATAAAAACAGTAAAGGACAAGGATACGGAGGCCCTGTCCCTCCAATGCATTTCCAGCATCACAAGGAGTATCTTGGTTGTAATGGCAGCACAGCAGCGATCATTGGCGGCACACCATTCCTTAATTGCAGCCAGGCCACCTGGTATGAGAGAAGGAGCAGAGGTGTGGCAGCCACACAACAGGACCAGGCATAGGCCTTGTTTGGCCAGGGACCCCCTTCTCATGATGATCCAAACGGTGGGTTTTAGCTGGGATTTAGCCATCTTATGCTATCTTTTATGTTCCCTGCAGTACGTTCTTATCTTGCTTCTCACCTTGCCACGCCCCTTCCTTATCAACCGTGCTGCCTATGTGCACTGTGATGGATTATTGTTTTGTATTTTTTTTTGTCGCTGTCCAAGTTGGACTCCTTTTCTTTGTTTGATGGACATTGTCATGTTGCACCACGTGCAGTTCAGTTAGTTCTCTCCCGGTGGAACTTTTCAAGTGGTACTGAAGGTGGCATGTTCAGACTGACATGTGCAGTGATGTTAACTTATATGCTGATTTACTGAGGGACATGATCGGACATTCAGGTAAACATTATGTTGACCCATGATGTGCATTATATGTGGAATATTTGTGACATGGTAGATGCACTCTGATGGACATGTATCTGTTGTAGTTTCAGGTCACTTTGCACAGTCAGCTCGCGCCCACCCTGTGAATGCAAATAAGATGTCCTCCTTCACTCCAATTCCCCCGTCCCTCTGCAGTACAATGAAACTCCTGACAAAGATGTAAAGCCACAGTGTTAGGTGGAGGTGGTGGGGATGCGTAGCGCAACACCTCATTCACCTCTATTGTTATGCCACAACGTGTGGCTATATTATGCAAGATGCAACATGCCAAAATGATTTCACATGACACAGCTGGTGCATACATCAGTACTCCACCTGAATGGTCCATGCAGCAGAGCAGTGATTTCAGCATTCCATTTGTGCACTCAATTATGCCTCTGGTCACAATGTGTGCTGCATTGTAGCCGGCCTCCGCTGGTGTGGTGGGATTTTGAATAGGCATCACCAGGAATGGTGATAGCAGGTATGCGCTGTCCACTGTAAATTACAATAATCAGTTTTTGTTATGGTATGTGATGGAAGGGTGGTTTGTATTGGATGTGACTCCCATTCCGTGTGTTTTTGTGTTTGTGTGCTGACTGATACTCACCAATGGGCAAATTGTTGCTGAACATTCCCAATGCTTGTGTGATGGGGAATGGCGTAATGTGTTACTGTTGTGGGTACATCCAGCGTAGTTTGCTTTCACATGCATGATGTGACCCTTTGCATCACAGATGTCCTGCACGTTCAGTGAATGCCAATTATTTCTGTTCTGATAAATGTGTTCAGTGGCTCGTGGGGGTTGCAGTACAACATGAGTACAATCTGTTGCTCCACGTACCCGTGGGAACTGGGTAACTGAATAGAATGTCTGTGCCACTCTTTGCCTTGCCTCCACGTTGCATGTAATTTCTATGTGGCTGTGCACAAGCGCAATGATGCAACTTAGGACCTGTTTGAGTCAGTGGGATTGTGTAGGCTGTGACATACCCCCAACAATGGCTGTGGTCCAGTGGAATGTGCCAGTCCCCAAGAAGTGAAGGGCAGTTAGGACTTTCAACAAGGGTTCTATTGGCTGAAAGCACATGGCTCATGACACCAGGTCATAATCCCACTCCCTGACGAATTCAAGGATGACATGGAGGGGAAGTGATATGTGCCACATATTTCCTCATCAGACATGCCGAATATCGTGGTAGGTTCTGGCCTTCCTTCTCCTTCCATGAAGCAGTAGGTATGCGAGCAATGCTGGTCGGACATGGTAGCGAAGTTTCACTACAATTGCATGGCGGGTTCTAAACCTGCAACTGCATGGTGCAGTCTCACCTTGCGCCTGGTCACGGGTGGAGGTAGAATTGTAATCCTTTTTTTGTGGATGCAGAAGTGAATCTGTGAATATGGGTTTGTTTGCACTGCATGGGTTGTGTTTTGTGCTTTAGCACATTGCCTCCCTCCCCGCTCCCATGTTATCCCTCATTTCTCTGCTTTAATTAGGACGTTTGAATTTCCACCCCCCTTCTCGGTCTTTGCGCTGGCCAGTCCCTCACGCCTTGCACAAGGCATGCAGACATGGCGCACAGAGCTTGGAACCTGCACAGAGGTTGGTCTATAAATCGGTGGAATTAGTTTTGCGCCACGCACAGTGTGTTTTTCTTGAGCAATATGCTAATGCTCCGCGCAAAACTTTCTGTAAATCAGGCAATTTAATGCATCAATGTACAAAATGCAAATTAAATCACTTGCTCAAACTGAAAATCAAAAACGGAGTCATTGTTTTGGATGTTTTAGGGCTGCATTGTCTAACGTTTGTTTGCGCCAGTGCTAAAAATTGAGCAAATGCATTTACTACCGTTCACCTGATTGTTGTATTCGAAATTGAGCGGCCATGTTAAGACCTAATAAGAACCTAAGACTATTGCGATGGAATGAAATGCCTTTTTTCTTGACTCGATTACATAATATTTTAAGTAAAGCAACGCAAATGAGAGCAGAAACAGATTAGTTTATTATTTTCGTTCATGCAAAAATATAAATATTGTTCAATTTTTCCAAAACGTATTTTTCCAAAATGAAAGATGTGACTTAGATGGTAAATTGGTTTCATTTTATGTCACATAGCAGAGAAAGTACACAAATTAGACTGCTTTTTTTGGGGCAGAGTCCAAAACCATTAGATAACATGGATGGAGGAAGAAGCTGCTTGCTCTTTTCCATGTTACACAAGTAGCAAATCTGCACCTCTGAAGGACTGAAGTTGGAGACTCAACACAAAGCAAAACAACAGATGCTAAACAATGCATGGCTCCTTGCTATATGCTGTGGCCGCTTTCTGCTCCATCAACAATTATCATAGGCTCCCTAGTAGGAGACTCTGGCACTGGGGCATTAGCACGGTTCATAAACATGTTGAAATGTATTTATTTATTTAGTTAATAATTCATTTTTTGGGGGCATGTGTAAGGCGCTTCTACATCAATACATTGGCCCTCATTCCAAGGGGCGGTGGTGGATACTGGGCACGGGTAAGGAGACCGGTGCCGGTAATCCCTTACCGCCCTACTACAAGGTCCCTTAGTGGGTCACACCATTAACGGCTGGTCTGACCAGCCGTTGTGGATGGGACCCTATTGGGGCTGAAATGGGAATGGGGAATGGCATTTTCAATGGGGACTTACCGGTCCTGCAAAGGTCGGACTACACCGGTAAGTCCCCATTGAACTATACCGCTGCCGGACCCGTTATTGGTGGCATTCATGGCGCAAATTGCGCCATGACTATCACCAACCTCGGAATGAGGGCCATTGCGTTTCAAAGAGCCCACAGGGCAAAGGGAAGGGAACAGCCAAACAATGGAATATAATATCAGTGATGAGCAACATACAAAAAGCGGTCATACTAGGCCTTGTGAACATTCGGAGCCTGCAAGTGCAGAGAGAGAGAGGGAACAGGGGAAGAGGGGGAAACAGAGAAACTAGTGAAAACATGTATTTGGACGAGATCTCTGGATAGATGGAAGGCAAGCATTCAATCCAATAAATGTTAGTCTCTGCCCTCTTTTTTTTTATATTATCATAGGTGTTCTAATCTCTGTTAATGAAAAACATAGAATGCTGTCCAACCTTAAATTCCTAATGAATTCTTCCGAACTGATCCCAGGCATTTCTTTTTGTTCTTAAGGACTAGGCATTGGGAACATGTTCTATGTATTCTGCGAGGATGGCATAAAAGTGATCCAGCCGATCGAGTGTGAATTTCAGAGGCACATTAAGCCAAGTGAAAAGCTCATTGGATCTCAGGTGAGACTTCCTTTAAATTAAGCAAGCTATTCATTACGTGCCAGCATTATTTTCCAGCGCTTCCATCTCTTAATCCACGTGCAATCTGTTGTCGAGTGCTTTATGTTGTGCATACCCAATGAACACATTGCACACACTCGTGCCGTTGGCTTGCACTTTCACAATGCTCGAATGTCTTTATGTATGAAATTTGAAGCCAAACCTAATGCCAGAGTACAATAGAGGCTTGTGTCAGGCTCAGTGAACTACTTTTATTTTGGCGGGCAATCACCTGAGCGATATCTCAGGGACTCAGGCACTAATGCCAGAGCTGCCTGTGCAACCTGCGAGCGCAGTCCAGAAACCCGGGAAGGCCGACTCAGCCCTTCAGCCTCATGGGGTTAATACTTTGAATACAATTAACTGGGCATTAAGAGCACATAAAATCCAAGTTTTATTTTGAATGCCTTTTAATGGATCAACGAAAAAACAGAGCTGAGTTGCTGCAAGGCAGTAGCTTTTGAATTCCAATAGAGTCTGCAAAGCCAATGAGTGACAAACTCACAAATAATGAGTTTATTCTGTTATCGTTACTCATTCGCTCTGCATCCATCATCTGATGAATAGATCCTTGGGACTTTGAAAGCTAACGCCTTGTACTATCTCAGCATATTGTTTTAGTGAGTCCAATAAAAAGGTATCAAACCTTGGTTTTTGTGTGATTTTTAAAATTGAGTAAAAGAGTGTCACCTTTCTTTGTACGGATACCACCGAGTTCAATTGCAGTGGAAGGGTTACAGTACGTAAAAATGTGACGCATATGTACTCTCCAGGCCAAACCGTTTGTATCTCTCTGCCTCTCTGCTTGAAGACGAATTTCAGACACCTGTAGAAGGTTCTAGAAGCACACCAGACTTTGAGCTTTTTTGGATTGTTCCTCTCCTGTTCCCTAACCTGTTTCTTCTGCCCTCTTGGACCCTTCTGTGAAGTGCTTCAAAGCAACTGACAAGCAGTGTTAGCATATTACAAAAACCATAATAACATAAAAGAGCAGGCTAGAGAATTTAGCTGGTAAGCTAGATCAGCAGGTTGAGCGCCTGCTGCTGCAATCTTTGTGTGATATGCAGGTCTCAGGTTCAAATCAAGAAAGGTCAATTCAGCATTTCATCTTCCAGGCTCCATAAATGAGTGCCCCTTCAGATGGGTGATAATTGTATGTACATTTTCTATTCACAGCACTTTGGCGAAAGTGCTATACAAATAATACATATTTTTTCTCTCTTTTGTTTTAACAATAACCAACAACAATAACAGACAAATAGAACATAACAATCACTCTGGTGCTTCTTCGTGGATTCGGCCTTTTCATTCTCATCATGGAGCAATTCTGCGACCATGCAGCCCCTGTCTCCCGTTGTCCGTCTGCTCAGTCTCAAGGTCCATATCTCAATAGTATGGTCATTATTTTACTTTTCTGTAAAAGATAACTCTCAGAGCTAGCACCTTCCAATAGTAGTGTTAGAGCGAATGGATGGGCAATGCGCACGAACGTGGAAAACATCGGAGGAGGAGTGCAAATATTGCGAGCTAGAAGAGGGAATTACAACAATGCTGAAACCGCATTTGCAATATTGGACCCAGTTATGAAAGCAGCATTTCAAGATCAATAAAGATAGGATTAAGTGTTCAAATGAACTACCATTTGGTATATGGTATAGCCGGTAGTTCTCGGATCACCAAAAGAGGATGCACATGGACGCATGGTATGGGACGTACTTTGGGCATTCCTATTTTACTGCACACATTAGCATCCATTACATATGAGGGTGGATTCACTAAAGTATTTCTGGAATTGCGATTACAAGTTCACCTCAAAGGGCACTATCACAGTCCTGGTGATATACCAGCGTTAAATCGTTGGGTTACCCGCAATGCAAATTGCGGTACCACAACGCTGTCTGCCGCTGTAAGCGATGGATCCCAAGTTGCGGAGGGGTGGCCAGTAAGTCCCCATTCCCATTGGGTCTGTTGGACCCAATGGGCCATTCTGGACACTATTACTGTGGCACTATTAGCGTCACGGTAATAGGGCCGCAAATGGGCGGATAGTGTGGAGATTTGTCTTCTGCAAAAAGCTGGAGGTAAATTTCCCACTTTCCGCCCAAAAACGGGGTTGGGTCGAGCGGTAATGCAGCAGTAATAATGTGACCGCCACATTTTTGCTGCTCCGCCCAGCCCGTGATGACCCCCAAAGTCCAGAAAGAAACTGACGTTGATATGATTTGCAAAAGAGAATTTGATGACAAATCATTTTGCATGGGAATATATTTACCACCTATAGAATTATGGGGGGTTCCTATGCCAAGGGATAGGAATCCACATCCATCAGATTCACAAAGAGATGTACTTTGGGACGTGCAACCACCATATTAATTTATCAATATATTCTTTCCCCTGTCATAGGAAAATTACAGAGATCCTGTGAAGAGTGGGATTTTTAAAAATATTTGGTTTATGTTTTTCTGTGGTCAAGTCCCCGGCATTGCCTTGCTGGATAATGGCATAGTGGGCAAGGAGGCGGGTGCCACTGCAAGACTGGTGATGCCGGCCCAGGTTATGAAAGAGTGTATTCTGTTTACCACCATAATCCCACACCAGGGATGCCAGGGCCCATCACATTGCCACTTCAGATGATCCTGTCTTTTTAAGGAAACAGAGGAAGGGGTATCCAGTGGAGACAGCAGCCCCTGTAAGTTTGGGGCCCCTCATGTAGGTGTAGAAGGAATACCCAAAGGGAAGGTGCTGGACCAGAACAAAGAAATAAAACTCAAACTGTTAAACAGTCATTTTAAACGGGCCCTACATGCATGCACCTACGGCCAGTTCGGATAACAGAGTCAGTCATTCCTCAGGGAAGAGTCAGAGTCTGGCAAGCAAAGATAGGACCACATACAGGGTAGGAATGACCCACCCAGAGAACCACATCAAAGATGCAAGCCATCCCAGGAGTGGGGGCATTCTGCCGATCCTGGGTCTCATCACAACCAGATTCTTCTGCAAAGGACGAGTGGATCTAGTTTTCCAGTCAGAGCTGCCACCTGCTGGAAAAACCTCCACATCCTACAACTTATTCAGAAAGAAACTCAAACCCGATCTTTTCAAAGTAATGCCTCCATACCACGACCGAAACTGCATCTGTACGTGTACCTTTTCAAGTAATGTCTAGATGCTTGCTTTTATGAATCTTGAAATAAATAAAATAAATAGCCAGGCAAAGATTAGTTACCTTGCATCAAAGAGAGGCTGCGAAGGTGGGACAATGTCCTAGCAAAGGAAGCAGTGGGAGTTGGCATCAAAGCTTACTTGGAGACATCTTGCAAAGAGAGCAGAAGAACCACAGGACACAGTCACAGGACAGACACAGGAATTCAGGCTAACAAAGAGGTAGGACACAAGTGAGAGGTCAGGGGTAGCCTAGGGAGAGAAAGAGTGTTGATGTTAGAAATAAACAGGAGTCTGTGGATGGACATAGAATAGCTAAGAGGTTTGGGAGAGAGATACATACTCAAGAGGCTCGGGAAAGAAAGAACCAGGATACTGCATTTCAGGGTAAAGAGGAGATAGGAGACAGGTGAGAGGACAAGGGGAGACGAGGGAGGGAAAGACACAGAATGCTGATGATAGAAATAACCAGGATTCTGTGGATGGAAATAAAATATCTAAGAGTTTTGGACGAGAGAGAGCTACTCAAGAGCCTGGGAAAAGAACATACCAGAATACTGCAGAGAGAGCAAACCAACATTCTGGAGAGAGAAGCACCCAAACAGGTTCAATGCAAGAGATTGTGAAGAAAACACTTGGTTACATCGGTGTTTTAGGGACCATGTGGTGAGAACTTTCAGGAAGAGTTTGTGACAGAAGTTAAGAATTAAGTGGTTTGAGGAATCATGAAAGAGGGTCTGAAGAATTCAATCCATGTTGTAGGGTGCCTGAGGGGGAGATGCCTAAAGAGAAGATGAGAAAAAGTCAGAACATGATTAAATAAAGGAATGATCAGAGTTTGAGAAATGAAGCAGACAATCCCCTAGAATATTAAAGTCAGGGGAGGCAAAAAGAAACATTTTGAGGAAATAGAAGAACAGGAGCAGGAGGAGACAAAGAGTAGATTCAATCAGAACCCTCATAAAGTTGTGGTGTCAGGGCAGTGCAGGAAAGGTCGAAGGAATAAGATGAGAAGTAAGCAACAAGAGACTGATGTTGTGACATTAAAGAGATGTTGGCATTGAATTCCATATTATGGAGACAATCTGAGAGGGAGGTGGTGGGAAGCCTAGAGAGGACCATTTAAAAACTTTGGGGTAATATTCTTTCGAAATAGTGCTCCAGGGCCTCAAAAGGTTAGCTCCAGGATGATTACCACTGCAGGACAATCCCCAGTTGCCCATGTCGATTTAAGATCCATAAGGAGGAGGCACCCTCCCATCCACTAGATGCACAAGAACAATGCTAGGGAAAGTCTGAACAACAGAGGCTGGCATCTTACTGAACGTGTGATGGGGTAGGCCACCAAGAGATCAACGGTGGCATATTATTTGAAGTTCTTTATGTTCTGTTTGGCTCAATTTGCACATATGTACATATGTACATCTGTTTGTTTGATTCAGCCGCTTGCAGACACCATGGCCCAAACGTAACAAAAAACGGAAGAACTTACCCTTTGAAAAGTTTTGAACCTGTCCAAGAGACTCTACCTTTCGAGGTTTCCCCGGAACTGACCACATCTTCGTAACATGACACAGATTAAGTAAATGAGTTGGCATTCTTGCCCCTAGCAAGTTGATTGGCTGTTCCATTGTAATACACCTTACTGAAGTAACAGTTTAACAACTCATTTCTCTCTGGCCCATGTTTTATCCCACTAAGGGCCATGACACTACCCTTACAAACTTGGTGGAAATGTAATAAAATACAATTGCAATGATCATCCCTTTAGGACCTGTCACTGTTAATGTGCTGTCTGCAGCCATACACGTTGGTTGCTGACCCCAAACCTTAACTAACTGCAGTTGACAAATGCATATGCACCTCTTGGGATCTTTCCAGGCACTTGCATGTACAAGGAGAGCCTGCCGCTTAACTGTAGGAACAAGCCGCCACCTTCATCTGCATGCATATCAGCTCTGTAAACATAGTGACTTGTGCAGGGAATTTTGACTGAAGAATACAAGGCACACTTTGTGATCCATATTCTGCATCCACCACTGTCTGTCAACTGGTCTCATTATATTTAAAACCCGGGAGGTGAAGACACCGAGCAGCAAGCTAGAACAAATGGTTAATATAAAACAAAGAAATGTTTTTTAAATATATGGGATAGAACCAGATTAATGATATCATTGTAGAAGTAAATGTGAAGATGGGGATAATATAGTGAGCATACATCATGAGTTGGCTATCAATGGAACATGAGCGCCTAAGGGAAGAGGGATCCCACACTTGCATTATTATTTGTAAGGAACGGGACAGTGACCAATCAATATTGAATCAAGTGAATACAATCCTGAACGAAAAACCATTGTGTGCATAACCATAACTATACATGAGCACTTAATGCATTACAAATATTGCAGTAAGATTTCAGCAAAGCAACAGAGGTAATATACATGTTTACAAACAATTGATTTTCTACAGGTTTACCACCTGTTCTGCAAGGCTACAGCATTTAGGCCAACTTACCAGTTTGAGAAATTGCCATCCTGCAAGGGTGTAAAGCCCTGGCTTTTTTTTTATTTGTATTAATAATTAAAATGATTCCATTTCTGAAAGGATAATCTACTGATCAGATTTCCCTTTCATAGCTCCATACCAAAAGCATAGTGACCTTGTGCCCTTCTGCATCAGTAGCTGGATCTCAAACACCAACACAGAATATGACCAAAGGTCACACGTGCCCACTGGACAGCCACATTGATAGCCAAGTCTCTGCAGTGCCGGTGCAACATTGTAGACATGCACCCCTGTATAAAAATCTACGGTGATCATAAGTAACCCATGATGGTTGCAGGGTAAACTCTAAAATAAAGCTATTCCTGAGTTTAGGCATAGTGCATGGTGCTACTCATGATCATGGCTGCCACATACAAATTGATATTGCATATGTGTCAACCCCCGAGAGTCAGCTCTGCTGTGGATGGTGATGTGTATTCTGGCCATACAGGTTGAGGCTGCCAAATGGAAGGACCGGTACCTAAATGGCCATTGTTCTTCTTTGATCTCTTTGTGAGGGCAGGTAGCACCCTCAGGCAGACACAACCGCACAGCAAGCCACAGTCCTGGGCCCAGGCCTCAAAGGAACACACCCATTAAAAAGGAGCAGCCTCACACCAAGGTTTTGCATCTCTAAAGGTCTTTGTTCTTAGTGAAAAGGGAAGGGGTGGGATCAGAGTAGGCAAGCAGCATTTCAATGGAGGGGAGATTTACACTATATGCACAATTATTTGTTCTCTCTGTCCCTCTCCCTCCTTCCTGTCCTCTCAGCTTACTTTGGAGCAAAGCACATTGGGTGTGATGTAAGAAGGGCAAGGTCTATGACTCTGAAGTACAGGTATTGGATCAGTAAGGCAGGTTAGCCATAGTCCAATCACTTGGGCACTCTTGCCTTTAAAAGAAGGGGTCTCTCAGCCCTTCTCGAACATCACCTGGGAAGAACTCACTGGACCTCCTTTGGAAAATGTGTACTGTCTGAAGACCTCATCCTGCGGTCAAGAAGGAGCTGTCCAAGGCAGAGGGGAGCTCTTCCCTCTACCCACTCCTTGGGCACATTGCAGTGACATTTGCTGTGGACCAGGACTTTCCACTCTGTGTAGGAATCTGTTAAAACTAGGAGAGCAGACCCTGAACAGAACCATCCAGTCCCTGAATCCCTATGTGTGGGCCTCACGGCATCTGGGGACCAGACCAGCTGAAGTTCCCTGTTCTGCCAGACCAAACGGTTACACCATGTTTACTGCACATAGAATGAGAGGGAATATGCTGGGTCTGGCTTTTCCCCTCTTCTACCCATCCAAACTATAATGCTTGCACCTAAAACAAGCACAACACTGTATTGTGCCCTACATGAGCCCGTTGCCTGCTAGGCCCAAATCAACTGCTTGATGGACCCTATCTGCACGTCCTGGAGAATTACAGGCCCAGGGTTACAACCATGGCTCGACCCGACTAGCATTCGAAAGAACACTTCATCGACTGGCACATTGGCGCACACAGGTCACCAATTCGATGACTGTCGCCCACCGTCTCAAACCGCTGGAGTGTCACTCATTGATCCCTCCCAGTACCTAAAGCCCAACTTGCCCATGGCCTAACCTCAGAGAGATCCCTGGGAATGCCTCGACCTGCATCACTGAAAGCCCCCCCTTTGGAACGCACAGTGAGACCACATTCATCCCTACTCAACACCTGCTTGCTGCTTGGGCCCAAACGATGAACCGCTCGCATCAATGCTCGACAACCCACCAAAGAACTAAAACCAGGTACTGTTGACCACAGACTGCCCCCTCTGTTCATTGGATCCCAAAGACTGGTTAGGTCACCTCGGTATCTTCTATCAACATTTCAGTTGGTATTGCCTATCACCCCTGTATTCACGAGTGCAACTTTCTTCATTCTGTTACATCTCTCTGTTCTTCCACAGGTGTGGCCTTTTGTACAGAGCGTTTCTATTAGTTATTTTGCAGATGCTGCGTTTAATTAAAGGAGATCTATATTTATAGTCAATTGATTAAACATTCAGTTTACTTATGACTATGTTACTCTGTAGTTTGGATCACTACTGAATCACATTCACATTCATAGCATATTCTTGAGTTGCTATAATAACTCCCTTTGCCCATGTTAGCACAAAATGCAGAGGAGCTATATATCTTAACTGTCCTTATTGAGGGCTGAGTGGGCATTTTTACCCCTACTCATTGTTGCACTCCTGTGGAGCAGAATCCAATTTGTCACAACCACGAGAGGCCTCTGAGTTGAAAGCTGATGGGCGGAACGCAAATAGAACTAAGAAAATATACACTTATGATAATACCTGTCAGCACTATAGGCACTCTTAGCTCCAGGGCAAACACACAATATATGCCCTAAGGCATTATTATGACATGCCCTATTTTAATGGACCACTTTAATCTAGACTAAGTGACTAACTGGTTCAGGATGATTCACCCAGTAGACCAGTAGACCCAGTAGACCAGCAGCAGTTTCAAAGGTTTGGGTGAAAGATTCTCCTGGGTTCTCTATACCCCACAACAAAAAGGCTGAGCAGATGATCCGCTCTCAGGACAGCATTTGTAAGCCATGTGATTGACAGTATGCAAAACCTCTCCTATTTCATCGCAACAAGCACACATCTCATTCGCCTTAGTGCATCGCACCTTCGTGGTAAGACACCACCAACACAATTCTTCAAATCTTTTGTGCAGGGCACTGTATTCTTTACTCTGACCCAATAGCTTCTGCTCGCCTGCCTCAAGGAGCCCTGATTTCAGTCTTTTGCCTTTCATGGCACGTAATCACTTCCAGCTGTCGGCACAACTTCCATTGCCCCGGTCGCACCATGATCAATCCCCATAGAAAGGGCTTATGGTACACTCCTGCATGTGCTACATTATGCGCAGAAGGGGCCAGCTGACATCAAAATAAAAACTAGCCACAGTGCATCTGGGCCTGCTCTGTAAGCCAGGCTATGTAAGCCAGCTTCTCAGACGCCATCACGTTGGTCCGACAGCAAAGCATTCAGGGCTCCCACCTGCCCCATCTCCCTACACATAAAACACATTGGCCCTCATTACGACCCTGGCGGAAAGCGACTGACCGGAGCGCCACAGCGTAAATAGCGTTTCCGCCATTGCACGAAGGAGCAAAGTGCGGCCCATTCCGACCCATCGGGCACGAGCACCACGGCATGGCGGAAGTGCAAAGTCCGCGATGGCGGAAATGACCCCAAAACGGCCCACACCGCCGCCGTACGGCGCCCTAGGTGCAATACCGCCACCCCTCTTAGCGGTCACCGCAGTGTGCGCCTACCGGAAAGTACGGTGCCCGGAAATATACGGAAACGGAAGTTAAAACATGGGCCCGGAACGGGAAACATCCCGGCGTACACCTATAAATACACTAAAACCACACAACCACTAAAATCACTACCCTGAAACACACCCCAACCCGTCAACCACCCTAGCGAAACCAAGAAAAATGGGAAAAGCAGCGAAGAAAGCGTGCGACCGCAAGCGGCAGGTCCACTTCTCCCGTGAGGAACTCACCGTGCTAACAGAGACCCTCCAGGAGAATGCTGCCGTCGTCTTCTGCACGCAAATGACCAGGACGGCACTTGCAAACAAGAAGGCCATATGGGCTCTGGTGGCACAGCGGGTAAGTGCGGTGGGGACCGCACCCCGCACCCCACAGCAATGCCGCAAGCGATGGGACGACCTGCGGATACGCGTCCGCAGCACACTCTCTGCCAACCGCAACATTGCCACAGCCACCGGGGGAGGTCCTGAATCACCCATCAAGTTGACCCCCTGGGAAGAAATCTGTGCCTCCACCATCGGAATGGAGAGCATAGAGGGAGTCGGAGGGATGGAGAAAGGAGTGCAGACATCCGAAGATACAGGTAGGTGGGCCAGATAAAACAATGCCAAATCCACACAGTCCATCCATGTGAAGTACCATGCGTCCACATAGTGCAACAGAAACACATGTCCAGGAGAACGTCCACATACATCGGCCTGATAGCGCACGTTAAAACCCACAATAAATACATAAATAATTAAAAACCCCTAATACACGCACTACACGTGCAGCAGGCACACCCTAACTGCAGGCTGCCAAACAACTGCACCCTCACTCCACACACAAATCAAAGCACCTCCAAGGCCCCGACCCAAATCACCCTCAGGTACCACCCCAATGCATGTGATACAATGCCATTCCAATTCCCACAGACCCATCAATAACCCTCGCCCTCCTCTACTCCACCACAGGGTCCGATCCAAACGACGAGCTACAGGACACCCCTACCAGCACACCTGCAAAGAGGGCCAAGACCAACGGCCAGAGACCCTCCACCTCAGCTGCACGCATCAAGACACGGCAGCAGCACAAATCAGGTGGCAGCACAGAGGAGGGAACATCAACAGGCACCCCAGCAGCCAGCATGCCCACAACACCACCACCACAGGTCCCCCCAATGGATGCCACAGAAGGCACTGCCTCTGGTGGCAGCAGCACCATAGGTGACACCCCATTGATGGCAGCATGCTCCGACACAGAAAACGGGGATGCCGAAGTCAGATCCATCCATGACCTGTCCCAATCCCCCTGTCTGTCCCATCCCGTACAACATGAGGATACCACGCAGGCGCACCCACAAGACGACGACTGGCCATCCCCCACAAGCCCTGTGGCAAGGCAACATGAGGACAACAGCCCCTCTGTGACACCCCCGCAAATGGCCTTGGCCCAGCAGAGGCAACAGTCCCTCGACCAGTTGATCGAACAACAGCAGCAACTGGCCACGCTCCTCAAGGACCATGCTGATGAATGTGGGGGCACTAAGGCAGACATAGAAACATCAACTGAGACACTTAGGGCACAAATCGAGAGTAGCACCGAGAGCCTGAGAGTCCAAATGGAGAGAAGCACCGAGAGCCTCAGGGGGGAACTGCATGCGACGGCCAAGGACGTATGTGCCGAACTTGCCGCAGTGCGCCGTGTGCTCACTGAGCTCTCGCAAACCCTTAGGGACATGCATGGACGTGAGCAGGCAGACACATCATCCGTTGCAAGTTCCGTCCAGGGCAGCCCCCAACGTAGATCTGGAAGGAACCTGCGCTCCACAGGCAGGGGTGCCCCTGATACCCGCAGAGGGGGCATGCAATAGCGACAGCCCACTGACAATGAGCATCTTTGGACACTGGTGTTCGGGGGGGATGTAGGGGGGTGGAGGGGGTGTGTTGGGCTCACTTGGGTGGCGGGTCGATAGGGTGTTCAACATGACATCACATATGCCATAAAAAGTGCACGATCAACCAATGAGATGTGTGGACATTGATCTTTGTGTACTAGGCCATCATAGGCGTACAGTCCATATTGTGCATGTCCCAGACACACGCAGTGCCACGAGTCCCGTGTCCATGTATCAGCCACCAGGCGTGAGTGCTAGAAGCATACATCAATGAGATGCTGACGAATGTCACGGGCCTCCGGTGCCTCGCAGACTCCATGAGGTGCTGCCACATCCCCACCCTCATCATGACCATCTTCAGGTGCTTGCAGTTCTGCGTCAGGGGCATGGGCACATTTCTACGTACGCACATGTTGTGGAGCATGACACATGCCATCACCATCTTTGCAACCTTCTCATGGCGGTACAGGAGTGCCCCGCCAGACCTGCTGAGGCAGCGGAAACGGCCCTTCAGTAGGCCGAATGCCTGTTCTATGACTACACGGGTACGTGAGTGGGCATGGTTGTAGTCCTTCTCATGCTGGTCCCGTGGGTTCCGGACTGGTGTGAGGAGCCATCTCTTCAGTGGATATCCAGCATCACCTGTATGTGGACGAGAAACGTATGATGTGGAATGCCATTGATACGTACGCACCCCCCCCCCCTTCCTGCCAGGTCATTGCCAATTCACATACCCCACATCATCATGCATGTAATGAGACTCACCGAGTAGCCAGGATCTGTTCCCTGCGTGTCGCTCCATGTAGCGTGGTATTGTAGAGTTCCTCAAGACCATAGAATCATGGGTTGATCCAGGGAATCGGGCACAACAATGTGTAATGATCCTGTTGGAGTCACACACCATTTGTACATTCAGGGAATGAAATTGTTTTCGGTTGCGGTACTGGGCCTCCATGGCATGTGGGACGACCAATTCAACATGGGTGCAGTCGATGGCACCAATGCAACCCGGTATGCCGGCAAGTGCATGGAATCCCACTTTCGTGTTTGTAATTTCCTGCTCCGAGCGTGGTAGGGAGATGTAGTCGTCTGCGTGCTGCAGGAGGGCATCGAGCACTTGCAATAGTGTCCGTGAGAACAGTGGCTGAGAAATGCCATGCATGCGTGTCATGTCCACAATGGCGGCTATGGTGTCCCGGTCCAAACGGTAGAGGGTGTGGATCTGCTCATCAGTGAGGTTGAACGGATGTGCTCGGAGGCGTGGGACTGCGGGCTGCCTGCGTGGTGGTAGTGGCTGTGCTGGTGGGCCTTGCTGGCCCTGCCTTGGCCTCCTCCTCCTCCTGCGTCTCCTCCGTGCTGCTGGTTGTAGTTGGTGTTCGTCTTCTTCTTGGAGTTGGAGCACTTGCAGTGCTATCAGGTCCCCCAGGGCCAACATCGCGAGTCCTGCCGGTAGCATTTCGGTGTGGTTGTGGGAGGAGACTGGCTGTGCAATTTATGTGTTTTCAGGCTGTATGGCCTCCACCTGTGGTGATTCATTCCACCTGTGCAAACTGCCCTCCCCTTTGGCCGAGCACGTCACGCGCACAACGCTGCAATTCGGGGAATGGTATCTTGCTATTGCTATCATGTATTTGTACCCGATGGCCGTGTAAGATTGGTTGATATGTTCATTCGGCTATGGTCCCATTGTTTCCCATTCTATCTGTGCAGTCGCGAACAGACTTGTGAAGGGTCAGTGGAACGTAGTACTCGAGTAACGGTGGGCCCTCATGCATCACTGTACCGAGTTGCAACGACGGGTGGGGCGTCCCATTCGTGGGTGAAGGCAGTTGCCATTTTCACACACAGCCGCACTCGATGGAATAATTAGTGATTTCAAACGGCCACAGATGCCTTTCCGACGTGGTGTTGCAAATGAGGATTTCGAAGGGCGGCG
The DNA here is from genome assembly GCF_040938575.1 of Ambystoma mexicanum. NCBI lineage: Eukaryota > Metazoa > Chordata > Amphibia > Caudata > Ambystomatidae > Ambystoma > Ambystoma mexicanum. Next base: position 829,590,377 of record NC_090937.1, on the reverse strand, counting down.
CTTTCGGTCTTCAGCTAGCGGCGAGGAGATGCCCACAGGTCTGACTGCAAATATAACGTTCTATTGTTCAATGTCCTTGAGACAGGGCCCATGGCGAGGGAGCAATGATTGATATGAATAGTTTGGGATGCGCAATAGCTACGTGGGCGATGAGGCCGGCCGTTCCCAAATACATGTTACTTCACAACACTGGAATTACGGGCTGGGGCACTGTGGATTTTGCAGGCTGCATAACGCACAGACTCAATGGATGTTTCTAATGTTATGTGAGTAATTATTCAGGCGTTTTGATCCCGGGATGAGGGAATGATGAATGGATGCATGGGCAGGTGATTTGATACAGAGTTTGCCATGTACAGGGCTTCTTGGGATCTATCCGCCTCCCCTACGCTATGTGATGCAGGGCTGCCATAGTGGGACCATCGTCTATCTGGCCTTGTTGAGCCCTCCCTGTCTCGAGGCGCCCTCAGACACTTGTGTCCATGCACGTTAACATTCCCATCTGATGGATTCTGTTTTGACAGACGCATGCACAGGTACACTCGTTTGTGATGGTGTTTGCACCTCGATATAGATGGTTATGAGTCGCAAGTGGTTTTGGGGTGGTGATGATCCTTTTGAGTGGGCTAGCATGCATATGGCTGTGGATTTCGTGTGATCATTGAAGTGAGTTGTTCGAATGTAGTTCTGATGGCCATTCTGTTCTTTTTCTTTTCTTTTGGTTGACAGGTATCTCCTCCCCTTTTGCCACTGCCATCTGTATGCCACTCCTGCAGATGGATTTTACTCCCGACACCTGCTGCTTCGTGTTAATCAGTGGAGCAGCATTACGATCTTATGGGACGATCGCCAATGGGCCACATGCCCTTACGCAGTACTGGTGGCTCGGAGCAACATTTCGGCCTTTCAGCTGGACTAGTGCCTCCCCATTGGGACGGCCCTGCGGTTCTGTGCGCTTCCATGTTGCCTTTTCGTACGTGAATGTGGCTCTGTGTACCATGGGGGAACAGGGCGACACACAAGTAGTGGCTGGTCATTTCTTGCGGATGCAGCCCACAATGGTGATTAGTGTTTTGGAGTTCATGGCCTGATGGCTGTATGGGCTTGGTGACTTTGATGTGCATAAATTGCTATTCTGATTTGGCCCGTGTAGCGTTTTTCTTTGCAAGTGATGTGGCATATGCCTATTTGGGGGGCGATGTATTGTGAGGAGATCTGCATTGGGTTCCAGCTTCGGGGTTTAGTTGCGTGGTACTGTACTGGGCGCGTTTGCCTACTAAGCCCGTGAGGTCAGGGATGGGGGCTGCCTATATGACAGTTTGAATGTTGTCATGCTCAGGGGCGGGGGATTGGGTTTTGTGTAACAGATGCCGGTCAGCCAGGTGGACGGGTGGAATGATGTGATTTTCGGAATATTGCTGGTCACAGGTGCCTGTGTTTGCGTGCGTTTCTTGGTGGGGGACTGTGGTCATGTCCATTGGGATGTCTTCTGTATTCGTGCCATCTGTGCCCTGCAGCTCCCATTGGCCCCTCTTGTGTTGCTTTTGTTCGTTGGCATGCATGGGTGACTTGTACATTTCAATGGTTGCATTGTGACTTCATTGCACCTACAGGGAGTTGTACTTTGTGGGCAGGGAGCGGTGTACAGGCACTCAGTGGGGCCGTTTACGGTTGATTCGCGATGCCGTACTTCTCGCCATGGCGGAATGGTACATTACGCCATGCCTGATGGCGTTAGGTACATGTCCGCTAGGGTCGGAATTGGCGTACCCTTGCGCCATGGTGGTGTTTGCGGTTTGGCATGGCGCGCGCGCGCGTGCTTGGTGCAGTTAGCGTTGGCGTTCACTACGGTGTCGCTAATGGCTTCGTACTTTGCGGTGACGGGTCATAGTCGCACCGAGCGCTATTCGATGGCGGTATTGCATTTCCGCCATCGTTTTTCGATTTCCGCCAGGGTCGTAATGAGGGCCATTCTCTGTAGGCGTTCCAAGTGAAAGTAATTGCAACACTGCACACAAATAGCTTGTGCTTAAATATACGATTGTGTGATGATCTACTGTGCCTCTGTGCATGTTCAGCTACACATCTACATCATGCACTTTACCCCATGCAGACATGCAGGCTCATCATGGAGCAAGGACGCATGGACCAATTGCTAAAGAAATAAAGAAATAGTGCAATTAATTAAAATGATCTTGCAACAAAAAAGGATATACAATGGGTTTGCCACACTTTAATCAAGCAATGTTGTGTGGTCCCTAAAGCTAATTTCACCTTGTGTAGGACCTTATATGGACGTGAACACAACAGACAGCCAAGAACAAAGTAGAAATAGTAAGTGCTACTACTGAAAGCCAGGTTATCAGAAATGTCATGATTCAATGTTTGACATAGCAAGGCAACCTAAACATAATTCATGCATCCATTCGAGCCAGCAGTAATCAGTGGTAGAAGGTGGACATTCACTTTCACTACCCAAACATACACCTGACAATATTGTCATATTTGAAAACAGTGCTATTTATCATTCTTCATCAGGTTTTAACAGGATGCCAATTGCCATTTGGTGAAACTGCTTTGATTGTATTGTATTGTACTTGTCATTTGTATAGCGCCTTTTACCATTACGATGGTCTCAATGCTCTGTTAGTCGAACGCCCTCGGAGGACCAAAGTTCAGAGGGTTGGAGGTCAGGGAGCATCTTTAGGATGTGTTTGTGCATTTGGCCAAGAAAGGCTTAACGGGACTGGCTAGGCTCCGGTAGAGAAGCAACCCATGCGGTCAGGCATGCAGATGATCCATGAGAATAACGATGTGATGTGTAAGTAAGATAGGGACAATGAAGATGATTAAGGAATAACGAGAAACACGTTGAAAGAATTCTTGCATAGACTGTCACATTAGGTCATATGCCAACTCTAAATTAGCAGGTGGTGTAAGATCCTAGACTCCAACAAGGCCTACCAACGACATCACATTTTGGATTTGGTTTGTGTTCAACAGTGCTTCGTTTGAGAAGCTTCAGAACCCAAATGTCATTTAGGAAAAGGAAGCTTGAAGCGATGCATAATTTCAAGACCAATGAAGCGGTTGACCCCCAAGACATGTATATGTGGCTGAACTGATGGCAAGACGGTTCCTAGTAGCTGATCTCTGGAACAAGTAGCAAGTGGTATCCGAGAGTGGTAAGACGGCAACCGACAATGATGGTGCTTGCAGTAGGCACGATGCAAGGGGTTTCAACTCATATCTCATGCCACTGTGCAACTCCATACATCTCCAGCAATTAGATGATTTTCTTAGAATTGTTTACAGGCTTAGCATTATTAAAACACATATATTTATCATGGAAACCACTATCTAAACTTAACTACATGAAAGCATACATTACAGCCCAGTGTATATAGTCTGGATGTTAATTTGAGAGTTATTCCATGACCTCATGCAATGCAAAAAAGCAAGGTTGATGCATGTATGCATTTAGAATTTCTTGGTACTTTAGCATATTTTATAAAACACCTTGGAGCTCATTTTCGATTTCCCCGTCGCGGAAATGCAGACGTTAAAGACGGGCGTAAAGGTGTTAGCACTTCTTTTCACGAGAGAAATTGTTGAGTGCTGCTTGTGAAGTGTTACAAATTGTACAAGAGGTATATTTCTAATTACCCCCTTTGTCAACCATCCACATTTCGGGACACCATTTACTGAAGCTGAGTATATTTTGCGTAGTGTTTGCTTTTATTAGCGATATGGGATGGTGCTACTACCAAAAACACTGTAGAACAGAGACAGTACAGGAAATCATGACCTCATAAAGGGATGAGGCTTCAGTGGTCGAGCTGAAAGACAAGAGCGCCAGGTGAGGGAGGAGAAACATTAGGATAGTCAATTGAGATGAGGCAGAAACCAAATTGCTGAGCATTCATTTACAGCAATGCTGAATATATAAAGTGACGTGGAGTTAATGACTTCAAGATCAATTACAACTACTAGTAACAGTAAATCCATTATTTATTTATATTCCCGTCCTCCGAAAGCGTGCACCACATGATAGAATTATGTATAAACGGAAAATAAAATATGAACAATAGGAAGATAAGAAAACCGTTTGTAAAACGCCCAGCTTTGAACAGAGTCCTAGATTGTGTAACATTGATTTTCGAGGGCCCGCTGTCTGTGCTGTGTTGTTTTACTTTTCGTTTGCCGGGTACAATTTGTTTTCTGCGTGGTTGCATTTTAAAAATAAACCACCTGTGGAAAGGCGACCTCCCTTGTGTGGGTCTAGCTGGATTCAGGTTGTTTGCCAAAGCCTTCAGTTGACGCTCTTGAAGGCCATCTGTATTCATGAGGGACCGCGTGTGAGACCTGTGTGCCCCGTCTGGCCCAGCTGCCACGATTGACTTCCCCAGCCACCTGCCAAGGCGGAATCAAGGAAAGGTTTGGTAGGAGCGACTCTCCGGTGTTTACAACTCTGCCTCAGCTAATCCTTTGGAGACTGGCTGGGCTGCACAGGCTTTCCGCATTAGCAGCTATTCAGATACGCTGTCTATTGATCTGATTAAAGATGAGTCATTCTGGCCCAGAAAGATCAAAAGGGGCACACATATTAAGTGCTATTAACTTTGCTACTTGCTCGGTTTTTCTCAAGTCTTCGAAGACTGTTCTTGTAAAAAGTGCACGTGCATAATGTCAATGAATCTCAAACACAGTCGTTTTTCTGCTCAAGCACATGATTTTCATGTGGTTAACAATTTAGCAGAACAATTATTGGACCTGTTAAACTATATAACAGAAACATTTACAGGACCCTCCTAATTGCCGCAGTACCCTGAACGGAAACAGTGAGTTAGGGCTACTTCTTTATAAGGCAAAAGGATTGCGTGTATTGTAAAGTATTGCATTAATTCCTGTGAGCATAACATGGGTACAGTCTCGTATTATGAGCTGTCGGTGATATAACAAGCACTATTAAGCACCCTGGCAGGGGGGATCCATCCAATCAGGTGGCTAGGAACGTGAGCATGAACCACCAGTGAAAGCCTGCCTTCCTTCCCACCTGATGGCTGGCTACCCCGCCACCATCTTTCTCCCACCATCCGTCCGTTATTATTTATTTTGTCCCTTCCCATCCCCACCTACCTTATTTCTGTGGAAGCGGCACTCCCCGCTGCAGTCGGCCTTCTTCTCCGCTACTGCAGGCCACTATAGAAAGTGAAGAGGGGCTCCGCTCCCTTTTCCATGGTGGCCATCTTGGAAAAGTATTTTCCTTCATTCAACAGGATGCAATGCACATCCTGTTGAACGAAGGAAAATGCTATTTTTTTAGCTCCCCGGGTTACTATTTTGGTAGCTGGGATGATAATGGCATTAAGCCCCTGTTCCAAGTGCTGGAACAAGGGGTAATGGCCCGGAGCCCTCGTTAATGGCCCTCGCTTCTCTCAGTCCGCTAACTTGGCTGCCATGGCATTACCCCCTGTCCAGCCGTTGGAACGCGGGATTAACGCCACATTATGGATCAGTGTAGAATTATTCGAATTAGGTCTCAATTCAGAGTAACTGACCTAGAATTGACTCACATGGCATAACCTGTGGTCTCTACAGTCCAGCTGCGATGTGTGAATCAGAGAGAAATGACTATTTGCACATGACGCACATGACGCATTAGTGCCTGAAATGGCATATCTATAGGGCCAGATTCATGGAAAGGTGCGCAGAAATCACGCAAGGGCCGGCTGCTGAGAAGGACACTGTGCGAGACTGCATGCAGAATGGAAAATGCACACCCTGCGTGTTCATGACGTTCACTGCACACAAAGTAACCGTATTCGCAAGTCGCACCCCAAACACCCTCAATACGCTCACATGCAAAAGATAAATAGCAAGAACAGCTACCTTTGTGCGCTCCGCAAGATGCGTCAACATGCACCCTTCAAACAGTGCATGGGGTTTCCCGCAAGCAGGTCTGCATCTCGGGGACCCTGCACAGGGTCCACTGTAACTGTTGGAACCCTGACAACATGCGTATGAAAAATCGTAACTCGGTCTAAACTCAGAAAATCTGCTTGCAAACCCCCATCAATTGTTCCTGCACACCGTTACACTGCTTAAATGCACCCTTAAGTTAGAACGGAACACCGGTTGCATACAAACACCCCTAAAGCCAACATGCAAACAGACCTCCACGCTGCAAACCTATGCACAAGTGAACTTATGCCTGCGCTCAGGTGGCGTAGTGATCGAGGGATTTACATGGCCATTCCTATGCTGAGAGACTGCGTGCTTGAATGTATTAATATGCCTCATGCTGTGCAATTGTGAATGTATTAATATGTCTCATGCCGTCAATTTTGGGCATGCGATGGACTGCCTTCGGGCTGTCCCTTGTAGCGCCCACTTTTTCACCTGTTCTTCCCAGTTTTCTGTTTTATGCCCCCTACTCCACCTTTCGCACAGGCCTTGCCCACGCTCAGCATGGGGTCTCGCGCAAGTCCTGGAAAAGAACAGCACATTCGATTCCATGAATCGATGAATGTGAATTTGCGCGCAGTTTGGCACGCAAGTACCCTATTTTCTGCACAAATTATTCCATGAATCAGACCCTTAATCTGTGAATAAGTAATTCAATTCGAGCACAATGAGATTTCAGGATAGTCCCTTTATCAGAAAATCCTATCATATCTGTAAACGGATTGACGTTCAGAATAATTAGCTCAGGACCAGTTTGGAAATGGTTAGTTTCATCCACATCTCCAACAGCTGACGTCACAACTGCCAACCAGGTGATGGTAGACATCAATTTTGCATGTAAAGGAACTACTATTTAATACTCTCACCAACTCTGACATTTATCAAACACAGAACATGAGAAACAAGTACAGCACAACAAAGCAATTCCTGGGCTGTGCATAGAATGCAAACTCATCTGTGACGTCTGTGACTCTTTGTTGATGATATTTCTTCCCAATGATAGAATGATGTAGGGGAGGGTGGTAAAGGGGAACAAGGAGAAGTACCAGTGCCAGATGAATGCAGGTGAATCTAGCTGTATTGGGATGCAGACGCCCACATAACCAGCAGGGGGTGGTGCAAGAGCTTGGAAGGGACAGCATAACGGTTCTGAGGGGAGGCAGCACACATAATCCAAGAAAGGCAGCCCAAATACTCTGTGCGATGAATTGACTTTTACCCTGCAGGAGAATAATGGTGTGTAGCGGGTAGAACGCCCACTCAGTCTTTACACTTCTACAAACCAAGAGCAAACACAACCATAAAGGTAAAACAGGTACAGTTAACAGATATACCTCCTTCGCCTGTTGTGTGTAAAGTGGGCCAAGGGAAGGCTATGCTCTTAAGTGGGGTGTACATATGATCTAGTACTGACCGAAACAGCAAAGCATACTAGTGCATACAAAAGGGACTATTCAATAAAGGTTCTATAAATGTAGATATACTTTAATAAAAACCCACTGTCTGCAAATTGAAAAACACTATACAAAACACACTCCTGAGGAAAGAACAGAGAATAAGCAAACGTAGCACAATTCAGCACTCGGAGTAATGAATAATGCAGCACTCTGAGTAATGAATAAGGGGTTTAAGGCAAGTAATAACCACACTGTTCTTAAAAAGTGTATGTTTCATGGATGCAAAAGGGGGATTAAGGACTTATCTAGCCTCTAGGGCCCAACACTGGACCAAGAAGACAGTTAATATAGCTTTATAGACATGTAGCGAGGGCCATAGCGGGTGTTATTGGCCCTGAAGACTGAGTTAAAAGCCTGAGCGTAGCAAGGGCCTCTAACGTGCTATGAGGGACCATAACGCCCGGTACAGCCCGAGCTGCAGGTTTATAAAGCTATTAGAACACTCTCAATATTTATTTAAATTAAAAAATACACATTACTAATATATGCTGCAGAAATTATTTTTTATTGGGAAAAGGTTTGGAGGGTGAAAAGGGTAGCTTTGTAAAGATAAACATCTATTTTAGGTTCAAGTGTGGTGCCATAAAAATTAAGGGAGCAGTTCAGAAATTGTCCATATGGAACAAGACCAGTGATTGCAGTGTTGTTTATATTTGGGGTTGAGGTGATAGCTAGAGAATCATGGACAGATGATGAGTTTGGTAGTTCATCTGGTAAAGTTACTTTGGTTGGTTATTCTGTGTTTTCTGTAAATGTCAGATATTTTTTCATTTTGTTGGTTGTATGTGTGTATATGATAGTAGTACAAGATGTGTGGGCCGATGCTGTCTTTGGAAAAACATCTGGAAAAAATCTGCCTGTAGGTTTCTGTGTTTTGAGTCAGTTCAGGATACTCCCTTTTCTAGGTTGTTGTAGGCTTATCTGTCTCAGGTGTTGTGGTAGAAAGGGAGGTGGAAGATTTGCTGTTTGCTTTTCCTCCTTCTTGTAGAAGTTTAGACATTCCCATTTCTCAGAGTATTGTGGGGTCCAGTAGATTTTAATTGATGATTCATTTTTGTGGCCAGTAACATACATTATCTAACGAGTTTCAAGACCTGCATTGGCTAAAATATGTACTATTTTCACATGCAAGTAGTGATTTGGGTATATTGTAGTTCATTTTGTTTTTTTAATGATGGTTTTCATCATTGAGCCAAGTGTATTTTTTCCAAATGGTCTGCAGCTATACAAGATGGGGTTAAGTTTGGCTTCAGGAATTGTCATTTTTATAGCCAGGACAAAGAAACATAGTGCATTATGAGGGAGGTTTTGTAGATAGAATTGTAAGGATTTAATGGGGCAGGCTTCCTCATCTGGAACTTGTTATATAGCACCACAAAGTGCAGCCCATTTTTTTTCTGTAATCGATTTGCAGTTTATTGTAGCTTTGTTGAATGTAAATTTGGCATATTTGCGGCCTGTTTCATCTGTGCAAATACAGAAGGCATCAATTGGCAGGACACGTTGTCCTTCTCTACCTCGTTGTGCAAAATGTAGTTGGATATCATACCACACTTTGTATTGGAGAGTTATATGATGGTCTCTATTGAAGATTTGACTTGTTTTAAGTGTGTGCAGATCAATATCAGTGATGTATGGTTTGTGTGTCGTTTGATCTGTGCACTCACTTCTTGCCTTTTTTATGTTGGATATTAAAACATTGTTGGCACTCTATGAGTCTTCACCATGCACCAGATTCACATTTAGAGAAAATGGAGGGTTGTTTACCTATCTATTTAGGCCAGCACGGATTGAAATTAGGCTTGCAGGCTGATATTCTGAACCTGATGAATGTCTTACTTCTGTGTAAAAGTTCCACAGTACGTTGTTCAAATTTGGCAGTGGAAGCTCTTCAAAGTGTGAGGATATTTTGCACTGTCCTAGCCAGGTTTTGAAAATAGCTGTGGACCATTTGGATGCACTTTGTCTTTTGGCTTCACATCAGTTAATTTCTAGTGCATTTAAATCTATATCTGATATCTTTTTGGGATGTCAATAGATTTGGTATCTGGTCTTTCCATCTAATTTCATTGCATCCAATGACATTCCATTTAATTCTTTCCATCTAAAAACTTTGCATCTAATGTATTTTTTCAGGGGGGGAGTTAAAGGGTTAATGTTTATTTAGGTGCATTATAAAGGGTAAAAAAAACAGGGGTAGGGAGAGGGGACCCACAAACGAAAATGCATCAGATGCAAAGTTTTTAGATGGAAAGACCATAAACCATTGTTTTCAGTATTTCCTCTGTATCTTCATTGAGCCAGTCCTGTAGGGTTTGATTTCCAAGTTGGTTCAATGATACCTGTGTCATTGTATTAGACATAAACACAGTGTATGAGTAAAAATACAAGGTGCTGTCCTACCAGGTTATTCCTGGTGTGGCTTTTTTATCTGGTTGTGGAGGTAATTAGTAGTGGGTGGGTGGAATATTTTATTGGGTAAAATGCAAGTGTGACTTTTTTTTTCAGGAATGTTTTTATGTCTGCCAATCTAGGGCAAAAGCAGTTACATATTAGTTGGAAAAGAATTATGAATACTGCTTTTTAATAACAGTTAGCATGTGGGTATTGCTGCTTTATGAGTGTTTGCAGCATTGTAGTGCAGCACAACACATGTACTCTCTTTCTGAGAGGGGACAGGTGCCACGTTATGCAGGGTTGCACAGCAAGCAGCTAATGAGTTGCTGATGTGTGATCCAGACGCAAGTTGCAAGTGCTGTGTGGGTCTAGGAGAAGTTTGGCATGCCGACTTAGTGTTCCAGCATATATGGGGCAAAAAGTATTGCCGGTGCGCACACGCCTTACAGGGACATTTTCATGGTGACAAAAACGAAAGCATTTGACCAGTTTACTTCCTTGAGAGGGCGGGCCACATCCGGCATGCTTCCATGGCAACACAGCACACTGAACTGTAACTGTTTGAGTTCTGGAATGTGACGAAGCCTTATGAACACTAACACTTTCATTCAGTTGAATAAGGAATGTGTGTTATAAAATGGCGGCAGCGGCAGCGGTAGGAAGGACCAATTCATTTCTGGGCTATAGTCAATCTGCAGGCTATATCAGTTCATATAGCCCACAGATTAACCAATCACGTCCATGGAAACACCAGAAGTGTCCTACTAGTCAATAGTTCATTCTTGTCGGTTTTCGGCTGTTGTGCCAGCGGGGCAAACCAAGTCACAGGTTTGTGCATTGTATTTATTCCAACCACTTACTGGGCATCAAACCAGGTAGAATACGGGTGCTCTGGAGTTCAAAGGCATCACTCGAGCTATGCAGGTTCGAGTGGTCACCAGAATCGGTTTGATGTCAAACCAGTTTGATACAGAGTAAGCGCTTGTTAGGATCGATGAGTGATACTGCAGCAGTTCAAGTCGAGATCCGGTATAGGTTTTAAGCTTTGACCCTGATATTTCATTATGCGGCTAAGTGAGGTGGCGGTTCGAAGGCGAGCAGGTTCAAATGTATTTATTTATTTATTTATTTATTTATTACATTTGTGTAGCACAGAGACCTGTGGTTTTCACAGAGTTTGAACGGGAATAGATAAGAAACACGACTTCACAAAGGTGCAAGTGACACATTTGTTTTGTTAGGTAATGGCTGAGTAGTTGGCAAGTGACATCACAGCAATTTGAATTGAGACCTGGCAAAATGAGCTGATTCGAGCCTGGCAGGTGACGGGCTCAGTGAGGTATGAAGCAGCGTTGAGGTGGTTCAACCGATGTGAGCACATCAGGTTGAAAAGTTAAAGTGCGGCAACAGTTTGCATCCTACCGCTTAGCAGGCGTCGAGTGGGTCGAGCAGAAGTATGTTGCAGTTCACAGTACATGAAGCAATGCAGCTCAGGAGGGCCATCAGTGTTGGTTTGACAGTCCAGGTGCCATGGCATGCTTCCATGGCAACACAGCACACTGAACTGTAACTGTTTGAGTTCTGAAATGTGACGAAGCCTTATGAACACTAACATGTTCATTCAGTTGAATAAGGAATGTGTGTTATAATGGGTGTCAGCGGCAGCGGTAGGAAGGACCAATTCATTTCTGGGCTATAGTCAATCTGCAGGCTATATCAGTTCATATAGCCCACAGATTAACCAATCACGTCCATGGAAACACCAGAAGTCTCCTAATAGTCAATAGTTCATTCTTGTGGGTTTTCAGCTGGTGTGCAAGCGGGACAAACCAAGTCACAGGTTTGTGCATTGTATTTATTCTAACCACTTAGTGGGCATCAAACCAGGTAGAATACAGGTGCTCTGCATTCAAAGGCATCACTCGAGCTATGCAGGTTGGACTGGTCACCAGAATCGGTTTGATGTCAAACCAGTTTGATACAGATTAACCGCTTGTTAGGGTTGATGAGTGATGCTGCAGCAGTTCAAGTCGAGATCCGGTATAGGTTTTAAGCTTTGACCCTGATATTTCATTATGTGGCTAAGTAAGGTGGCGGTTCGAAGGCGAGCAGGTTCAAATGTATTTATTTATTTATTTATTTATTTATTTATTACATTTGTGTAGCACACAGTCCTGTGGTTTTCACAGAGTTTGAACGGGAATAGATAAGAAACACGACTTCACAAAGGTGCAAGTGACACATTTGTTTTGTTAGGTAATGGCTGAGTAGTTGGCAAGTGACATCACAGCAATTTGAAATGAGGCCCGGCAAGATGAGCTGATTCGAGCCTGGCAGGTGACGGGCTCAGCGAGGTATGAAGCAGCGTTGAGGTGGTTCAACCGATGTGAGCACATCAGGTTGAAAAGTTCAAGTGTGGCAACAGTTTGGATCCTACCGGTGAGCAGGCGTCGCGTGGGTCGAGCAGAAGAATGTTGCAGTTCACAGTACTTGAAGCAATGCAGCTCAGGAGGGCCATCAGTGTTGGTTTGACTGTCCAGGTAATAGTGAGGATGCTGGTGACTGTTTACACAGATTAGTTCAAGTGGCTTGATGCAGTGTTCGAAGGTGCCTCCAAGGGTCTGGTCGACTGTCGATGCACATCAGCAAAAAGGATGCTAGTGGTTCGAAGGCAGTTTGGCGACTGCAGCTGCAGTGAAGTTCTTCTGGTTTGAGATGAATCAATGACTTGCTCATCTGGCGGGGTGCAGCAGTGAGCAGGTTTGAACATGTGCTACAGAGGTTCAAGGTGGCAGACGGCCCATATCAGCTGCCATAGGTCTGAAAGCATTGAACAGCAACAAATCACAGTTTAAAGTAATATGAATGATGAAACTGAGGCTTCCTGGCTGTTGTTGTCTTCTAGATGCTATGAGTCACAATTCAGTGGCTCAAGAATATGTTTCAGTCTTGCTCTCATTCTCCCAAGATTAGGGACGCTGGCCCATAACTGCACGGTACCGTCATGGCTAGCTGAGAGTCAGGTCCTGTCCCCTTTGATTCCTACTTCTAGGCCAGTTTCCTGTGGAGTGTCTGCCTTCTGAGGAGTGTGTTATCTGGCCTCGAAAAATGAACAAACAGTCAATCTCCAAGGCTCCAGGCCTATGAGCAGTGTCAAGGATTGCCTTGTCTGGGGAGAATACACATATTCCTTTCACAATTGAGCTGGGTTTACCGGGCTGACATATGTGATATGGAAATTACAGTGGATGTAGTAATTTTGTGAAATACCACTCACCATACCATAACTCACGTATGGCTTACGTTTAAAGATGTTTCTGCCACCAGAATAGTACACTCATAATTATAGAGTGTTGGTATACGGGAGCATGTCTTTAATTCAGCTGCTGCGTTGCAGAGACTTGTCTGTCACTTCAGCTTTAAAATGGGCCCCTGTGACCACGCAACCTGCTCTGTTCCACGGGTTTGAAGAAGGAACACTTCAATAAGGCCACCAACAAGACCCCATGCCCAATCACCTTGGAATTTCCTATCTTTAATGCAGTATGCCCCGATTCACACAAGACTTGAGGAAGGGACTCTTCAATATGGCTGCCAACAAAACCCAGTGCTGCTTGAGCAACGGAGCTATTCGAGTCCATATTTGTCATTGTAGTTATTTAATACAAACCTACTTTCTGAGGCATTCTGTATCTCTGGGTCGTGCTCCACATTGCGCGGCGTCCTTACTACTGACTATTCACCTTCAAGATCCTCCTGTACTTCTCCTCACCCCGCGTTTGATGCATCCAGCCGGTGCCGCACATTCACGACCGCTCCTTCACCAGGATTTTGATTCATTTACTTATTTGTGGGAATGCCTCACGCAGGCTTACTTTTATCGCTCCCAATGATCTGTTTTTATCTGACGGGTAAGTGTGACCATCTTCCAGGTCCCGTGGAGCTGCCAGTTGTAGTCACACTTCACAACTTGTTCTCTCACCTAGCAGATCAGCTCTGCAATGTTCCGGCGGCCATGCGGGTTCTCTTCTGCGGTCGGGTTGCTCTTTTCTCCCGACACCGCGTTAGTTATCAGTCCACTACGTCCATTCCTCAGCATGGGTGGACCACTGCTACTTCAATGCCAACACGGTTGAGCCTATTGCAGACATCATTTTGGAACAGCTGGAATCAACGTCAGCTTTCTTGTCATTTCCTTGATCGAAAAGATAACAGTAAGCTCACTGTGGTGATTGGAGAGCATTAGAGCTACATATCCCCAGATGAATGCATCTGCAATACATCAGGGAGAAAGTGAGGGACTCTGGAAATTGTAGATCAATGTACTTTTCCACAGTGTTCACTGTTATGTCCTGCAGCAGGAGAGAAGTTTCAAAAAAGACAGGGCCCTAACGTCTTAATTGTAGTTCAAATTGGGTTAGGCAGTGGAACTAAACTCAAAACAAGTGCTGGAACCTTATAAATCGAGGCTTGTATCTTGAATGAGAGCCGTGTCTTGTGTAGTAGTTAATTTATAAGTGCTTTTATTAGCCACTTGTGCCGACACAAGAGCCAACAGGGTTCTTTTTCAAGGCTGTGATGGCTGTGCAGTTTGGGTTATTGTATGATTCATCAAAGCCCCATGTGAAGGAGTCCAGTGAACATGTTACAAGTTGAACATGTGTGAAAATTGTGAGTGGATACACACATAGTGTCAAAACAGTGGCGGGTGAACACAGTGCCGTGCTTGGCAGTGAGCGTGACCAAAAGGAGTTCATGATTATAACAGGTTAATTCATTGTGATCAGATCAGCAAGTAACACAATTATATAGCATATTGTATACCGTCACAAAGCGGATGCACAAAGACGATAAGCACGACAAAGTATGTACCATGAGAGTATTGGCATTGTACAAGCAGAAAGGAGTTCAAAGGAAATTAGGTAGTAAAAAGAGAGAAAAAGAGGAAGAGTGAGGTTGTTGAATTAGGAACAGAGATGCCACCGGAACCTAGTCTGGTGAGCATAGTGCTTGGATAATACGTAGGAGTAACGTCTTACCGTCTATCAAATTGTCAGTGATAGTAATAGCGAGCTCAATAGCCAGAGCCTGGCAGAATAACCTGTCGGGTTGAAGAAGAAGGTGGCTGGCGATGAGGGTGTGGCAGATCGGGTGTCAGGCGCAAGCCTTCGCTGGTGAGCAGGATCAAGTGTACAACCCGGATGTGTTATTAGATTGGAAGCAGGGGCACTTAAAAGGTGGAGTGCGTGTGTCCTGGCAAGGTTGCAAGAAGCATGGTGCCGCCGGCACTAGGGGGCCTCACTAAATGGGTGGCTGAGAGCAGGCGCTACTTGCGAATTCGGTTGAAAGACTTGTCCAATGGATGTGAAGTGCGGTGCTGGGTGGCAGTATGGCTGCAAGGACACAGCATAAGAGGTCCATGCCTCGGGACGCTATGCAGTGCCTGATTGCTTAGTACAATGTTGCTAGGAGGAAAACTGGCATGGCAGATTCATACCTCCAGATGGTTAATGATGCCTTGTTGCTAGACGCTTCTAAAGTTTAGAAGGTTCGAGGTTTCAGAGGGGGTGGCGCTGGTAAGCGAGTGAGGGCCGCCACGGGCAGTTTTCTCTACGTTGTGGACTGCTGGCATAAGGAAGAAAGACGTTCCAAGGCAAGGGTGCTTTATCACATAGGTTAGGGTATCACGTCAAATTCAAAAAGTTTCAACCACTCGTGTTAGCTATGGAGAGAGACAAGGGGACGCTGGGGAGGGTGGAGAGTTGCCTCGCCGCCATAGTGCAACAAGACTTACCTTCTTGGCCACAGGGGTCACTGCAGCAAGTTGGGCGGCCACAGCGATCTTTCCCTCAAGGTCGCCATCTTGGTTTACTATTTATTGATGTAGTCAAAGAGAGGCAACATGATAGGCTGCTTGGGGAATGGGCATGTCCCTAAAGTAATTGGGTGCCACACGCATAAGGTATAATTACTGAAAGAGGTGTCTGTGTCAATTAAGATTTCCATAGTGCTTTGAATGCCCACGTTATAAGTAAACCGGCCCAAGTTAAACACAGGCTTAATGCGGTATAGATGCATGCTGACAATAAGGATGGAAGGAGCCAATGCAAAGGACATGGGTGTAGAATTGTGACGAGTAGTTAGCAAAATAGGTGTCTATGTTAGTTAGGAGTTAATTGGTAGTATTAATAATCATGTTCTAAGTTAAACAACCCAAGTGAGAGGCAAGCTAGGTCGGGTTAAAGTTGCGCATGGACAGTCCAGTTCAGAAGGAAATTGCCAATGGTAATAACGGGGTATGGAGCTGGAGTAAGGTGGCCAAAAGGTTTGATGTCATGTCAGTTGTGAAGTGAATCATGCTGCAGGGCCTGTCTCTGCCTGCAGTGGGTAAAGTGTGTCCTGTGTCAAAGACTGGGTGACCCTGTGCCTGAGTAAGGCAGTGCGGTAGGAAATTGGAAGGTGAGATCGCCCAACACTGGGAGATGAATGAAACATGGATGTAGACTGGATGGAGTTCCAGGACCAGTTTATCGCAAAATTCCAGTCGCAATTTACACAATTAAAGACAGAGCTGAAACAGTCACTACAGGCAGTAAAGATGTAGGTGGATAAATTGGAGGAGGGGGTTGGTGTGTCGGAAAGAGTAATACAGGACATAACGGACGACTCGAAGAAAACACCTCTCTAGACTTTCACATAACCTGGAAATCCAATGCGAGGACTTCGAAAATAGATCCCGGAGATCAAACATACGGATCAACAATCCAGCTGAGTCGGTGGATGACTAATCTTTGATGGACACACTGCAGCAACTGTTTGCTGACCTCCTTCCGTCCGTAATGATCAGATACATAGAGATGCCCCACGGCGACGAGACCCCGGCTCGTGTCCATGGAATGTGTTATCAGCGATCACTCCTAACACCCAGAAGAAGGCAATATTGAAAGCAGCGAGAATATCAGGCCCAATGAGCGCCATTGGCTTGGAAGTGCAGTTATTTCAAGATCTTGCACAATCAACACTGCAGAAGAGAAATGGGTCCAGTGGTACGATTTCTGGTGCTGAAGCAAGTCAGATACATATGGACCGTTCCATTCAGTCTGCTCTTCATTTGGGAAGAGTGGCAACATTGAATCACGACTTGCGATGAGGGCTTTCAGATTCTGCATCTTCATGAGGAGGGTGGTGTGGGCCCAGACAAATGGAGGAAACCAGAGAGGATGGAAAGGAGGGGCCAAAAGCTGTGGGAATGGAAAACGATGAGGAGAGATGATGGGTTAAGTCAGGGTAGCTCAGCGCTGCTCTGCTTCCAGGGTCACTGGGTGATGTGGAAGGAATAATGAGCCGGTCTGGGAATGAGGATACCTACACACTGGCAGAGACTTAACACAACTTTACACACAGGAAGCACATTAAGGCAAACATGCCAGCGGCCGGAGGACCCACGCAGTAGTGGCCGGTTGGTTGGAATCTTCGAGTGGGGTTTAGTATTCCCCATAATCTTTCTCTGGGTATTGCAATGGGCACTCCACCCAGGCGATCCTAGGGACTTTGGCCCCCCCTCAGGAAATGGGGGCAAGTGTGGGGGCTGGGGGCTAGGGGAGTGTTATTGTTGGGGTATGTTGGGTTGGTGGAGAAGGGGGAGGTAAGGGGGGGAGATGGGATGGTTCTGCCAAAGGGGGGACACAATAAGCTGTTGCTGGTTTTGGGAGGCAGCGAGAGGCATGGGACCCAAATGACAACCATTAAGGTCTTGACACAGAATGTTAGGGGCATGAACTCCCCCATTTAGTGGAAGAAATTAGACAGCTATATGAAGGAGGCCAAACCAGATGTCCTGATGTGTCAGGATGTGAAAACATAAAAATTGATATGAGGCTGGGAAGCCCTAAAGAAACACACCAACACAGGTTACAAAGGACATACAAGTGCTTTATTTAAAAGCTACAACAGTTACCAAAGTCAATTGACAAACGGATAGCTATTCGGCTCTCAGAGTAACGTAACGAACTTCAATGAGGGTTCGATGCATTAGTAGAGAGACCGTACATTTGGAATACTTGGGCTTTTATATCCTTTATCCAGCGCTTGGCCAACCCCCTCGTGGGTTAACCATTCTTGGGATCAGGCCTAGGGTTCCTTGCCAGGTCAATCCTATAATGTATGCATTTTGATCAGTCCCGCTGATACAGTTGTTCATTTACACATAGGTCAGAAATAGGACAAGGTCTCAGTTCGCTACCCCGACAAGTGTTCTGCAGGCATATTAATTATTCGTGTGTGCGGAGGTCACAACGGCCAGAATCTCACTCAGAATGTCATTCAGCCTCCATTTTGATGTTCAGGGTGACTTCCACATTACAAGAGAACCTAAAATGGTGGCTGAATCCAAGATGGCGATTTACATTACTTTTTGTTAAGGTCAAGTCTATTTACATGATATTTTAGACAACTTGGCGTAGGCCAATACACATTCAATTACTGCGATAGGAGGCATAATATTATTTCAATTCCAACAAGGAAACTCACATTAGAAAAAAGGACAAAGGGAGAATTGAGATAAAGAGCTTTACCCAGCTGTATCAAGGCAACACAGGAGATAAGACTGCAGGGGTGCTCATTGCTATTTGCCCACATAATCCAACATGCCCAAATTGAGCTTGATCCTCTCGCATGAATGTTCCACACTGGGTTTGACAGAGCCAACCCACCCAAGAACCAAAACCAGGTGCTATCTTTTTGTGGTTGAGACTTGCCTATCAACCCTGTACCCACACTGAGAGGGCTACTTTCTTCAGTCTGTTGCTTCCTCTTTGACTTTCATAGGGGTGGGGTTGTGCACAGTGTTTCTATTTATTCTTTTGCAGATAATGTGTCTAATTAAAGTATATATATTTTTATCTGAACCTTGATTGGGCATTCCCTTTATTTTGGACTATGTTACTGTGCTGTACTGTCCCAGTTTTACCTGTATGATTGTGTTGGGTTTTTGTCTGTAGAGGTGTGAAGGCTGAGTGGGCCAATTTACCCCTTCTCATCATTTTACTCTTGCGGAGCAGAATCCAATTTGTCACATTAGCACTCCACAGATGATGCAACATTGTGGTACCCATTTGGGCATTCACTTTATCGGTTGATTGAACAAAACTTCAGAGAAAAATCACATTTTGATAATGATATTTGAGGTTTAAGGTTGTATGGCCAAATCCATTCTCATGACCTTTTTACCTGTCCTTTTCAAACACCCATTAGGCCCTGTATGGCCTCATCATGACTGCGGTGCAAACAGTAAAAAAGGTAATATTTGCAAATATTTGTATTTTTGTATATTTATTGGTCATTTATATAGCACTTTACACCAAAGTGTACCTGTTTTTACTGTCTGGCAGTATTAGCATGTGTGTTATTCTGTATGAGTACTGCATGCTATAAATAACATCAGAGGTGAACACATCACATTTCTCCTTCCAAAGTATTTAAAAAAAAGAAGAAAAAAACTGTATACAGTATTTCGGCAAATTGCCATATTTTACCTCCAACCGAGGGTATTGCATATGATGGAATGGGCTCCTTGATTTAGAGCATGTGTTAAAAAGAATTAACACCTGTGGGAAATTCCACCAAAACCTTTATTGTAGAGTTCAATACTGAAATTCCAGTGGAAAGTTGAGGTCATTGTTATTTAGTTTGACTGGCCATTTGTACTAGATCTACCCTAAATTCCATATATTTCTCAACTGTGTTTTTTTGTCAATTGTTTCTAGCGTAAGTTAAGATTGAACAGTACCCCAAACAATCTTTGCTCAGTTCTGTGATGATAAGATGCTTGATGGGCAGCGTTGTGGACCTTGGACAGAGAGCTCCTCTAAAATGTTAGGTTGCGGCAGGTCATATTTTTTATTTCTTTTGTGTTTATGTTTACTGTGTCAGTTTACATTAAAATAAAAGTCCATTGAATAGTATTTTTGTATGGAATTCATCTATCTGATCTTGTGCTTCCCGGCAGAAGGGTGTTTTAGTTTACGATATTTGATAGGAATAGCAGGGTTGCAATAGTTGGACAATATGGTAGGTAGAGGTGGACTTAAGTCCATAGTCCCCTAAAAACGTCCCCTAATACACAGAGGGCCTCATGGCAGGTTAGGCAGAGTCCGAGGGGTAGATCTCCTGGAATACCACCCAAAGCAATTTACTGCCACTTGGTACAGGGGATTCCTGCTGTATCACAAGTGGCGGTGAAGGTGTAAGTCCCCATTTTCTTTGTGTCCATGGGACTCAATGGGGCATTTTCTGCACAATTACAGCAGCAGTAATTGCAGTGCGATAATTGCGCTGAAAATGGGCAGAAAGTAGCAGATTTACCTCCAGCTTTCCGCCCAACTTGTGATGAGGCCCTAAAGTGCTGGAAACCTTCAGAAAACGACTATGGTTCTGTTTTGATGTGTGATGCCAAATGATTTTTAATTAGAAAGAATATGGAAGTTGCTGTACTTTGCACACTGGGCAATAGTTCTGTTCAGTAGAATCAATATTAGCTACCCTATGCAATGCTGCGTATAGATAATGAAAACAATTTTTTTAACCTGTTGTGAAGCATTTACTTCAGTATGTTATAGGGTTCCCAGTTCTTTAGGCCCACAAACATAACATTTATTTTAATTCCTTTTGATGTGATCATACATAGTCTAATCTCTTTAACACCTTTAGATTTTCTTTTTCGTAAATCCAAAGATGGTTCATATAAGTGGTGTTCCACCACAACTTTATATAGTCATGTTCCCACAGCAGATTGTTCTATTTCAAGCCTTCTGTAAGGGGTCAATCATTGCTGCTGTGACAAGAGTATTGCTAGCAGATAGTTGTCAGCTCTCAGAGTGCTTTGTATGCAATACGTTGGGTGTGGGCACATGAAGTGTGCATGTGACATGACGAATTTCCAAGGTAGTGAAACCCTTCATCAGGACTCATTTTCTCTCCTGGGCTAAGCATCCCCTCAATGTCTGCCTTACATCTAAAATACTTGAGTCATTATCTGACAAGAGTGATTTACCTAGCTTTGAACTGCTCTTACTGAAACTTACCATCGACCCTCAAACCACCTACAATCCTATTCCTCCTCTATTTACAACACAACTCTCACAACCCACCAGAGTCAGACATTCGACTCCTTATGCCACTCATTAAACCCACCACCAAGTTCATCATACTGGGTGACTTTAAACTAGGTTTTGATGACCCTTCAGAATCCAAAGCTGCTGCCCTCAGCCACTTGGCGAAATGAACTTCACACAAATCATCTCCTCCTGTACCCATGACAAAGGACGCACCCTTGACTGGATCCTTATTACTAATTCCTCGATACATTTCTTTGCCATCAGTCCAGTCCACCTGGACTGACCAGTCCCTGATCAAGGTCAAACTGTGACGAGTTCGGACCATCTCAATCCCTGCGCACTGCCAACCCCAGACCACCCCCCACCACCATAATGACGTGCAACACCTCTTGAGCAAGATTATTCGGCCCTCTCTCATACCTTTTTCACCGCCTACCATCTACTACAAGGACCCACAATTACTAACAAACCTCTACCGTCAGAGCCTCTACACTACCATGGAAATGTATGCCACACTCAAAGCCAAAACACCCAAATCATTCAAACTAGTTAATGTGTGGTTCACTAAAGAACTCAACATGCTCCGTAGATGAAAAGGAGCTCTAGAGAGCCTATGGAGGAAACACCCTACCCCAGCCAATTGGGAAAACCTCACCAAGTTTACCAAGACAAAAAACACACTAATCACATTCAAAGGCAATTCCTATAATGCCAGAATTACTAATGCAAGCTCCAATGCAAAATAACTCTTTTCCATACACAAAGAATTAGAAAACGCAGCTTCCACAAACATCCTGCCTCACTCTGCGAAGCCTGGTCTACCACCATTCAAACCGCCCTCACCTACAAAATCATTACTTTACAAGACAAAATCTCAGCTAAAAAAACACAACTCACTGTAAAAAAAAACCTGACCACAGATACTCCCCTACACTCGCTCACAGCCCATGCCACCACTGTTCAGCTTCTCCCAGGTAACCCAAGCAAATGTGCTTTAAACTATCCAATCTCCCAAACCCACCAACTGCACGGGTGATACTTCTGCTGCTCACATTGTCAAGCTCTATGCATCCACAATGACTCCCATTGTCACCAACTTGGTCAATGCCTTCTTATCAACAAATTCTGTCCCACCAGAATTGAAGCAGCCTGGGTCACCCCCCACCCCCCTTCTAAAGAAACCATTGCTCAACCCAAATTGCCTCACTAACTATTGTCCTATCACCTTAATCCCATTCCTGCTCAAAATCCTGGACAGTATGTGCTACTCCCAGTTAAATTGTTTTCTTGATAACCACCGCCTACTAGGGTCAAAACAGCCTTGAATGACCTACAGATACAACTAGACAATATCTGTGATTCAGGTAACTTGGCCATGCACCTCCTTCTTGACCTCTCTGCAGCATTCAACCTAGTTCACTATGACACACTCTGCCAACACCTAAGCCTGGACTTCCATTTCTCTGCTTAGCTACCACATGGGTCAAATGGTTCCTTCAGGATCGCACCTCAAGAGTCGCCATTGGTGATGCAGTGGCAAACCCCAATGCTGTCCCTTTTGGAGTTCCCCATGGATCCTGTATCTTTTCTGCACTCTACAACACCTACACCAAGCCTTCATTTGACCTTCTGGACTCAGGCTGGTCTATAGGGCAATAGGGCAATGCCCGAACCAAAAACACAAAATGCTAGCGTGGACCCGTTTTTTCGGTCAGTTTGATAAGTTACTTCACCATTCAGCTGGTAGTCCAGTGTTACTGAATAAATATTCTTTAAAATGCACAATTTGCATCAGATTGTACTTGTATACTACTCAAACAGTCTATCACAAAAGGAATGAAATGCCATTTGCAACTGTGGGCCACTTTTTCATTGGTGCCCTAGACAATTTAATGCCCCTGTCTCACCCTGCCTGGACTCCCTAGGTGTTATCTACACTACCTTTGCTGATGAACCCCAAATACTTATCCCTATCTCTGGTAACCACACCACAGACACCAAAACCATTAACAATGGGTACAGTATCATCCAAAACTGGATTGCCACCCAGATTCTCTACCTCAATGATGAAAGAAAGGAGATGCTTATTGTGGGCTCCCCTATCTCCTCAAAAACATAAACACTGCTTTCACCACCTTTCCCACTGATGGCACCACCATTCCTGTCCTGAAACATGTCAAAACATTTGACCTCCACCAGGGCGCAGAATTCTCTATGACTAAACATATCAGTGCTTTGGCCTCCACTATGGCCCACACTGCAAAGCTCATTTCACTGAGCAAACAATTGTCTTATGCTCGCAAGAGCCCTCATCATTAGTAAATTAGACTACTGTATTGCTCTCCTCATGGGTACCTCTGCTACTAATCTCACCAAGCTGCAACTTCGACAGAACAAAGCCATCCATGCAGCCTTAGGCTCATGTCGCTCTGACAACTTATCAGCAACCGGGCGAGATGCCCACTGGATACTCATCAAGGCCTGCATCGAATTTAAAACTTTGACTATTGCACATTGATGTATCTACAAAGAAGCCCCTCTCTACCTCAGCAGCAGTATCACACTGAAGCTCCATGTGTGTTCACTACGATCTGTGTCCAGCTTCAGCCTCCTCACACCTTGCTTCAACACTATAGGAGCGGGGACACAAGCTTCTGTGTCACAGTTCCCACTCTCTGTAACTCCTTACCACCCAACATCAGAAAGGAGGGCTCCTACAAAACCTTTAACAAACAGATACAAATCCATCGGTTCAACAATTACAATATTACATTCTCTGTTTCCTAACCCTGTAGAAATGCTGTGATACCCCAGGGTATTGGAATTGCACACATGTAATAAATAAAACATTAAAATACATCCAGTGTGCTGGTATATATTCCTTTTCAGCCGTGGTTCCCACAAGGCCCTTGGAGGGCATGTTCTCTTCCACTGGCTGGGATCAGCTACATGTTGTTGGTGAAACCCAGCATCAAACAGTGATACAGATACAGACATCTCTAACATTTGCAACAATCACTAGAAACCCAGGTGGTCTTTGATAATAAAATTGAATCTTCCCATAGGCCACTATATCAAATCAGTTATAGCTTTATTGTTGTGTTTAACTAAACTGCCACCAAGCCTTGGGAGTGTACAGTTATACATTGAAAATGTTTTACATTGAAAGGGTCTCATTACTATTCCAAAAAAGCCCATTGTTAAATTTATGACATCTGTAGTTATAGACAAACCAACACAAAATCCT
The DNA here is from genome assembly GCF_040938575.1 of Ambystoma mexicanum. Classification (NCBI taxonomy): domain Eukaryota; kingdom Metazoa; phylum Chordata; class Amphibia; order Caudata; family Ambystomatidae; genus Ambystoma; species Ambystoma mexicanum. Next base: position 829,566,195 of record NC_090937.1, on the reverse strand, counting down.
TTGGAGATAACATTTCTAAGCTATTCAGGCATGTGTCACTCACTTTATAGACAGCTAGAATATGTGTAGTAGTTTTGCAAACTATAATCCTTTTACACTTTTTAGTGAACAAATCATCTAAGGCACTTGCTAAAACTGTAGCCTTATGGCTACTAATGTTGTGCTGCCATCCAAATTAATAATGCCGAGCAGCATTTATGCATTGGGTGTCTTATGTACTGTTAAGTTCAGTTGTTCACCCAATGGTCAGTAGGCCATTGGGGTGCAAACCCACAAATACCAATGGTTAAAACACCAGGTGTTGTCTGAAGGTGAGACTGTTTGGAATGTCTGATGTTTATGGCAGAATCCATTTACTAGAACTCCAAATATTTAAAAAAAAATAAAATTGGGAGAGGCCCCCCTCATGTTGAAATATGTCAACCTCAACATAATATCTTTCAGACAATTATTAAAGTCCTTGGTTTTACCGATAGCTTTATTTGAACCACTTGACAATCAATTCAGAGAAAAACATTGTCTCCTGGACAATACAGAGTTTGCACGAATATGAAGTAAAATATTGTTAAAAGAAAAAGAATTAAGCCTACAGATATTGTCACTTAGATATTTTGTCATGGTCTGCTGTAGATTATACCCCAAAGTGCAAAATATTCTTCCCGTAAATACTAGCAAAAAGTACAGTTTTATGAACGGGTTCCATGGATAAACATGACAACACTCTCATCAATAGTTGAAAATCAATGATCCTGTAGGTCGCTGTTCCGATTCGTCTATCGCTTGTTGTGCTTTGCACTCTGAAGTACACTCCACTGAGAATGGGCGTGTGCAGTTGCCTGACATACCACAAAGCAGGCGTTGCCTGAGGCGAGAGTTGATGTGCTGCTGCATACTGGGACATTCTGTGCTTTATCCCGACCTGTCATCTCACCCTGGAGTGGTGCAATTCATCGTGGTGCATGGCAGTGTAAATATCTCAGAAACCGTGCATCCTAGGGCCTTGAAACGTGGTTCTTTGAGTTTTGTTCCTCATGTTGAGACCAGTCCTTCTACAATCACATTGATGTTTTGCCGATTTCAGGCAATCGTTTCACGTGTGAAGATGCTGAAATCCAGGGAAAGGGGTGGGGTGTCCAAATGTTATGTAGCCTGTAATGTTCAGAGGATCCTAAGAGGTAACACTGCAAAATGTTATGCAGATTGGTGAAATGGTGTGGAACTGTATAAGGAACAAGGCATCTCCAAGCCACAAAGCTACACACACATTTTGAGTGATAATTGAATCCGGAGAAAGGGGTGAGCTGTCCAAATGTCATGTAGCCAGAAATGTCTGGAGGGTCCTAACAGGTAACTATACAAAATTTGGTGCAGATTGGTGAAATGGTGTGGCATTGTATAAGGAAACATTGACACAAACCCAGCCACGCACACATTTTCACTTTTATAAATATAGATGAAACATGAGGAACACATTTAACCATGCATAAGATCAATTGCACATGAGGTGGGAAGGGCAGAATTTAGCACCACTGAATTTAGATTTTACTGACAAGTGCAGAGGGATACACAATTACAAAGGGGGCACTGGACCACCAGAAACAAATTGAACCATCAAACAAAGCCAAGGCCTTTTAGAATTTTAAGATGTGTTCTAGTAGCAAAGTCTGGAAAGCATCCACATGCAAACAGTAGGATGAGTGTTTTAATATGGGGCAGATAACATACATTGGTGTGGCGCTGGAAACTTTAGCACCAGTGCCGGGCAGATTGACAGTGGTCATTTACAATGATTGGTTTCTTTAAAAATATGTACTTTGCAGTTTTTTACTCTGCACAAATGCCCTTGGGAAGTTCATTGAAAATGTTGGTACAAATCAGCCAAATGCAGTAAATTGAATCTGGCATACTCACTTTAGCACTTTTCTATCTGACTATAGAGGTTGCCCAGGCCTACTATTCCTTCTTTGCTAAATATGGAACTGCATCTCATTTAAAATGTATTATCTTTCGATGGAAATAAAGACACATATGGGGGCTCTTTCATATCAAATCTAAATTGCATGCAGGGGACCACTGATGTTTGTACAATTATGCTATAGGATTCCCTCTATGCAATTGTTCTAATTCACAACAAGGCAGAGCAGAAGGGGGGTGTAAAACGAGACCAACTCACTTTTTGACTTTACTCGACATCTTGTGTACAAGCAAGCGCCTGCTGCAAATGATGTGTTTACTACTGGATTCCTAATGAATCCACCTCGCCTGTAGCAGATGCACGACCAAGGAGGATTCCATAGGAATCCATTCCATGTACACCTGGATAACAAATTAAATGCACTAACAAGAAAGAGGATCTCAAATCTCTCTCTGCTCCATGCACCTCCTTCATCTTCTCACTGCAGTAAAAGGGGGGGGAGTGGTAAATGGAAGCGTAAAGCGTTACACCTCGCTTTTACATGCCCATTTTACACTCCGCCTCAAGTAATCCACGAACCATGCCATAGTATAATTCACCATTAACATGAAACCCTGCATACAGAGCTCAGTGCAAACATCATTCACTGTGCAAATGGGTGCTCACAATCTCGTCCCTTCTGCGGAATCCAGGCCTCAAACAATAACTGTAGAGTAGGCCGCGGTACAAGGAGCTCTTAACGTATAGTGTCGGTGTTCTGTTTATAGTTTGGCAAAATAACAGAACGTTTTAATTGACATGTTGCCTTTATTTCTCTTATTTTAGGAGGAAGTTTGTCCAAAGGCCGAAGGTGGAGAAAGTCAGAGTTGTGTGTGGGCCTCTGCTGTTAACGTCAAGGACAAATTTATTTATGTGGCTCAGCCCGATTTGGACCGGGTGCTTATTGTTGATGTTCAGTCCCAGAAAGCTGTGCAGGTAGGTGGAACAAAGCTTTAATTGCAATCTCCATTCCAAACAACCCCGCACGGAGCACTACAAAAAGCAAGGAACACAGTTAACAGTTCCCTTCTGCGTGTGTAACGTCCTTTCCTGATGTATCGTTGAGACGTCTGGCATTTATTTAAATATTGAAGACATTTTGTGTAGCAGTTGGTGCTTGCTGCTGGTTTCTTTGACAGTGTAATATACGGTAGAACATGAATATATGACTTTCTAAGTTGAAAATCAGCAAAAGTGTCTAGTATGTGCTAAGGTGGCATGCATAATTAAGGGGCTATGCCAAGCAGAGCTCTATTAAATATACTTCCTTCCGACAGAATTGTCAGTGATAAAGACAGAGATAAATATCAGAAAAATATGCTCCGTAAAATTAAAGAGCAGCAGAGAAGCGATAGAAGAAAACGAAAAAAATGCTTTCCATCTATTAGTGTGCTCTTAGTTCGCAATCATTGACATAGAAGCACATCTAGTGCAGACGCTTGCCCATGAGTCTTGGAAGCAAGATGACACAGGACAGCAGAGGTTCGATCCCTGGGTTTGAGCCTAGAAACCTCTGGGTATTAATTAATAATAACCAATTTCAATTTATTAGACGCCCTACGGTAGCGGCCGTGTAGTTATGGTTAAGTTGCTAAACCCATAGGAAGTGCACTTTTTGGGGCGGCTTATAACTTCTCTCCCTCTGGACGAATCCTCACAAAACTTTGCAAAAAAAATGTATATGGCTCACTCTGAATTTGTTTGGTAAGTTTATCGAGGTTTTCCTTAATGGGGGGCAAAGATATAGGGGGGTTCCAATTTCTTTTTCTCCATAGACTGAATGAAAAAACTTTGCTCACGCCTACAGCCCAAACTGCTGGATGGATTTTCACCAAATTTGCGGCAGGAGCAGTGGCTTGGTCCCAAAAGCATGCTTTTGTAAATCTGGTGAAAATCCGCCCAGTAGTTTTTTTAAAAAAAGGCCAAATTTAGGTGTAAAAAAATGTGGGATATCTGGCTCTGCTCCACGGCCCATTTCCCGTTTTTTTTCCACAGACAGGACTATGATTGGTCCGGAGGGCCACAGCATGTCTGCGGATATTCAACGCGCCCGCTGATTGGGTGGAGGGAAGCATGGTGTGCATCACATTTTCCCAAAATGCCCGCCATGTTGTATCTGTGGATATTAGTGGACAGCACCGCGGAAAACAAGGCTAGAAAACATGTTTTGGGGCATCTGCCGTTGGGAAGTGGGGCTGGAAATGGTGGGGGAGTGAATGATGGTTCATATCATGTATTTGTTTAGGTGGAAGAAGTTTGTGTTGTGTTTGCAGTATCCGCAGACACAGCGGCAGTTCTCGGGTAGGTCCTCAGATGAACAGCTTATGTGGTGACTGCAGGCAGGCTTCATTAGGGTAGGGGAGTGGAATGTAGATGATACAAGTATGTTTGTATATGCTGTATTATGTTGTGGTGTTTGTGGCCAGCTACCAGTCTCTTGGTTGCATGGCCAGAGGCCATGCACCCAAGAGTCTGCCCACTAGTTGAAGTACTGTAATAGTATGTGTAGAGCAGTGTACAGGGCTGCAGGCGGTTTAGGGTAGTGCAGTGGAATGTGAATGGTTGCAAGTACTGCAATAGTATGTGAACAGAAGTGGATAGGGCCTCTGACTTTTGGATCACAGGTCTGGGTTGTGGCCAGTGTGCTGATTGTTGGGTGCATGTCTGTATTATGCTGTGGTGATTGTGGCCAGCTACTACTCTCTTGCCCATCGGATGCACATACTGTAATAGTATGTGTACAGAAGTGGACAGGGTGTGTGGCAGCTGGCTTATTGGACTGTCCTGAGATTCTTGGGTGTATGAGAATCTGTGCAGTGGGTGCAAGTAGTGTAATAGTATGTGAACTGTAGTGGATAGGGCCTCGGGTGGCTGCCTTATGTGTGTGGGCTGTGGTCAGTGGGCAGATTTTTGGGTGCATGGCCGTATTATGCTGCAGTGGTGTGGCCAGGCACTAGACTCTTGGGGGCATGGGTGCATGGGCGGAGGCCGTAAGCCGTAGTAATACACCCAGAGTCTTGGGCCGGCCCATAACTACCACAACATAATAGAGCCATGCACTCAAGAAAGTGACACTGGCATATGGATTGCACAAATATGTGTATAGAAATGCAATTTGCTGATTACAAAGAAGCATGACACCAATAATAACATACTCAATGTATATATTGTTGAGGCACTGTACACCTTACACCTTTTCTGAACTCAGTGTAGAATACTGTTGAAGTGGAAATAGCAGATTTGAATATATGTGTAATATGTAACACATAGGGTCATTCCGAGGTTGGCGGTAAGGGAAAAATGATGCCGGTAAAGGATTACCGGCATCGTTTACCTTTACGGGCCATTCTGACCCTCTAGACCGTTATTTACCGCGCCGTAAATAGCGGTCTCGAGGCACGCGCACGACACCGCATGCCGAAAATAGCGGCATGGCATAAACCGGAGCTGATCCCAAGTCATGCGGACATGCAAAAAACAGCCTCTACAAGGCCGCAAAGTACCTTACCGGCATGGAGTAAATACCGGCATCGCCGAGAAGGTGTTAAGAACCCTGAGCAGTGTTTCCAAGAGGCACAGGTGCACTCAACCAGCACAGGTGGAGGCAATGGAGTCTGGCACAGCACAAAAGGAGCACACCCACTCACCACACCCCCTCCCACACCAAGATGATACCAATTGTAGCAGGATTACTGGAGCTGGAGGCCCTGCTTGCAAGGCAGCAACAACAACAACAGCAACAACAACAACCACAGCCCCCACCACAGAGGATACACAGGAGGAGAAGGAGGGTGAGACAGGCCCAGCATGCCCTACCGGTGCAGCCACCATTACCACGCCGGCAGACCCCAATCCCTCGCATCAGAGCCTCCCCCTTCAACCTCACACCAGAGCAGATCCCCACCCTGTTCCGCCTTGACCGGGACACCATCACCGCCAGAGTGGACCTGACACATGACGACATAGTGAGCCTCATAGAAATCCACACTGCAATCCCCCCTCTACTCAGGGTAGTGTCTGTTCTCCACTTCCTTGCCACAGGCACGTAGCAGCATACAGTGGGGCACATGCATGGCATACCACAGGCCATATTTTCACATATACTCAACCAAGTGCTGGAACACACAAGGGACTAAATATCCCTACCCTGGACACCCCAGGAGATATTGGATACATAAGTTGCCTACCATGCACTGGCAGGCATGCCAAATTGCATAGGTGCCCTCGACTGCACCCACCTGGAATTGGTCTTTCCACATGCAATGGAGGTGGCGTATCGCAACTGCAAGCAATACCACTCCATTGACGTCCAGATGGTCTGAAATGCCAGTAAAGCCATCACACATTGCTGTGCCCGATACCCCCGATCAACACATGACCCCCTGGTCCTGTGGAACTCCATGCTACCACGCTATATGGAGCAACATGCTGGACAACGTGCCTGGCTGCTTGGTGAGTCACCTGATTGGGCCATGGCAGCGCATGGGGGCCATGAGTAGGGTGGATGCATACCCCAACTTGGTGGGAAAGGGGGGGTGCATACTACACCTGTGTGGGAATGTTGACGCCGGTGCACCCCACAGAACACAGTGCCCCAAGGCAATCGATATGGCACATGACTGCCTAACCTCACAGCGATGCTAGAATGTAGAAAATACAACACTACTCGTCCGACAGGTAACCTGGCCCAATACCACAACACAAGCACCACTCATCGGCAGACCTCACACACCATAAGGGCATCCTGCACCATGCGCTGCATATGCACTCGGAGCCTCCTGCATCCCACCACACAAGACAGACGTCCCTGGGAGTGCATAGAAGTGAGCCCAACAGGGATACAGCAGCGTGTCACTGGTTCCGCACACCCATAGTAGTGGTGCAAGTCAACATGGTACTGATCAGTGCAGTAAGACAAGTATGCTACTGACTACAGTCAACACCCCCTGCCACCAAATCTCACAGAACCCAACACATCAATGAATTCAGGCAAACACTGCTGCACGCATATATGGTGCACGTGCAACAAGATGTGAGTGCACACCATAAGCCATCTTGAAGAAGCTACCCCTCCATCATTCCATGGCACAGGACACATAGCCAGGCCAGTAATGGGGTTGATGCAACCAGGGACATGTGTGTATGGCCAGGAATCACCAGCTGCCATGCAAGACTGCTACAGTTCGCCACCATCAATGTACAAACACTTACCTTCATTCCCCTTCCATGCAGGTGATGGTGGATACCCTTTGAAGCCGTGGATCATGGCCCCTATCCGCAACCCACAGAACAGGCATGAGGAGGACTACAATCGAGCCCATACCCGTACACGGGTGGTCATAGAGCAGACATTTGGCCTGTTGAAGGCACCATTTTGTTGCAACAGCCATTCGGGTGGAGCACTCATCAACAGCCACGAGAAGGTGGCCAGGATCACCATGGCATGTGTAAGGCTGCACAATATGTGCATCCGTCGGAACGTGCCACTGCCCCCTGACCTGGGACTGCTACCACCAGATGATGATGAGGGGGTGGATGAAGAATTGGCAGGACAGCATCACAGTGCAGATGCACAGGAGGGATGTGCCGTGTGGCAATCATTGATTGGACAATATTTCTGACACTCAAGTCAGCTGAGGGTGTCAGGATGACAGGGCAGCGGGCACTGGTTGTGGGGATACATGTACACCATGCACTGTGAGTCATTAAAAGACACATGCACATTGATCAATGTCCACTCTGATATTTTTATGCACAACCGGTGTATTGGATTAGTAGGTTCACACATGTACAACAAAACCTCCACCCTCACCCCCCTCCCCCCAACTCCCATACACACCCTCACCCTCTTCCCCCCAACTCCCATACACACCCTCACCCCCCTCCCCCCCAACTCCACAACAGTAGTCCTGTGTGGCACATTGAGGCCACATGTGGCAGCATTGTCTATTGATCCATGCTCCCGGTGCCCGGGGGGGCATGTTCCTGCACCGCTGAGAACGCAGCAAGCAGCGCGCTGGGCTTGCCTGGGTGGGGGGACTGGTTGTGGGGGTGTCCTCCTGCTGAGTCGCAGGAATGGGACGTGCTGCCACAAGGGTGTCTGCAATGCGTCCAGGTGCCTCACACACACGGTTGGTGCTTTCTGTGAACACCTGATGCATTTGTCTGAGCTCCTCAAGTAACTCCAACCTGCCCTGGCGGTTTTCCTCATTGAAGTCAGTGATGAGGGCAGTGAGTTGTCCTGCACGTAGTGCTTCCTGGAATGGTGTATCATTCTGGCTGGGGATTGGATCGACATGCCCTGACATGGCCTCGAATGGGGTATTGGGCACGGGTTTCTGCGTCTCCCGGTGCATCACCACGTGCACTTCGGACTGGTGTGTCACCCTCCGCAGAGTCCATGCACGACACCTGGGGGACATTGCATGGCTCGGGGGTGTATAGAGTGGGGTAGGAGTCCTCCTCTGACGCCCCACAGATGGACGAGGGGCTGTCCAGGATTTGCAGAGGGGCCATGGCTGCCACCTCCCCAGAGATGCTGGACTCCTCTGACCTTGGTGTGGTGATTGTTGCAGGCGCTGATGCAGTGAGGGATGGGGTGGTGCAACCTCAATAGGCCTTGGAGGAGCTGTGGTGGTTTTGTCCTTCCTGGCCGGTACGCGGTGGTCCCTGCCTTTGGCACTGGATGTGGTGGGACGGCTTCTCTCAGGCTGATCGCCCTCATGCTCACTGCCTGTGGGTGTAGAACAAGGGTACAACATGAGTGGTTGTGTGAGACGCTAATGTCATTAATGGCAGCATTCACATTTCAGTCATTTTGGATTGGTGGCATTTTGGCCGTTACTTCATCACTGGTTTCTAGGGATGTGTCGGATATGTACGCAGGTGTGGGAGCCACTAATCCTGGCCTGCTCATGTGCAGTCTGACTCGCACACTGCCAAGCCTGCTGCACAGTGTGCTTATTGGGATGTGCTAGTTACTACACTGTGGTTGGTGGGCATTATGTGGTAGCACTTGTCCCTTGGTGGCAGTTGTCTTGCCATTATCAGAATGGGTGGAGGGCAGTATGACAAGGTGCATTGGACGGGGCTTGGAAGTGTATTCAACATGTATTTGCCATTGGCGGTGTTGACTTTGGACACTCACCCCCATCAGAAGACGACGGAGCCCCACACTCCATTTCACCGACGCCCTCGATTGATTCTGTGCCAATCAATGCAGCGCAGGTCTCCTCCCATGGCGCTAGTTTCATTGGTGAACTTGGTCCACCTCCAGTCAGCAGTGCCTGGCTCCGCACCCTCAACCGTCCCACCGCTTGCGGCAGTCCCTGGGGGTGCGGGGTGTGGTGCCTACTGCGCTCACCCTTTCAGCAAGTTCTGCCCATATGTTTTTCTTCCGGACCACTGCCTCTCTGCGCATGTTGCTGCTGAACACTACGTCTGCGTGCTCCTCCAGATGGCCCACCATGGCCTGCAGCTCCTCGGGGCTGAAGCGCTGCGTGCGGAGGCGGTCCGCTGACTTTTTCAGGGCTTTGGGCATAGCTGGCGGTTGTGTAGGCCTTTTCCGAGGTTCAGGTTCGTCCTAAGGGTGCTGCCTGGAGAGGATGGCAATGGATTGTGTTTTTAAAGATGGCCGCCGCGCTCCTTCCCGTTCCTGTGCGATGACGTAATTTCCGTATTCGTTAATTAGCAGTGACCGTAATTTACGGTATCCGTAAATTACGGTTACCGATAATTACGGACGGCGAAGCTTCGATGGCGGTGTTGTAAAGAACGTCTCGCTTCATGCCGCTAAGGGGTTTAACGGGCCCTTTAGCGATATGCCGCTAGGGGATTTACCGGCATGGCGGAAAGCTCGTGCCCGCGAGGTCGGAATAGCCTGTAAATAGCAGCGTGGTACCGGATCGGACTCAATCTTTCCGTCATGCCGGTAAAAACCAATACTTACCGCCAACCTCGGAATGACCCCCAATATGTTTTATGTGGCACACTCTATTTCATTGACGTGTACAGTACTTACAGGAATGTTTAAGGTGCTATCTATGTGGTTTTGCTGTGATAAGCACTGTTGCACTAGGAAGAATTGAAATGTTGTATGATTTTCCTTTTGTAAGTGGTGGTACTATGGTTGCAGTTAGATACCAATTGGCATATTCTAACTGTGTATCTGAATTCTGTTAGTAGTTTGAAAGTTGGTGAGGGTATGTTTGTAGCACTGTGATTGCTGAAGGTTGATTTTGGCAGTTTGACCGCTGGAAGTAATATTATAGTACTGCAGCTGTATTCTGGTTGCTTATACTTAATAAGTGTTGAAGGGTTTCCTCAGAAGAACTTTCATTTGTGCTGGTGGATTTCAAATTGTGCAGTAATGGGAAGTAATATTGTAATATTATGCTTGCAGTTAGATACCAGTTGGTGTATTCAAACTGTTTACAGTTTCTCAGTTTTGCAGGGTATGTCTTCAAGCATGTTCATTCTTGTTGGCAGATTTCCATTTTTCACTAGTGTTAAGTGCCTTTGCCGTATTATGGGTGTAGTTACATGCAGTTGCATATTTATTGGAGTGGTATGGGCATTGTTAGACAGCTGTTGCCTTATTCTAACAGTTGATCGCCTCACAGGTCATTGCGGACAATTTGTTGACCCTCATACTCAGTACATTTCTCTTTTTAAGTACTATGTGGGAAACAATATTAGGGTGTACTTTCCACAGTTGTTGTTTGTGTGACTATAATCATTGGGGCATTGGGGAAAAACAGTATAGCAGGGCAACTGATGTCCCATGAGGTCACAATTGGTGTATGCTAAATTGTTCCAGTTTAACAGGGCAGAAGGTTATTTTTTGTTAGAGATTACATATCTGTTGGTGGGTATTGGGCAGTAAACTATTCTACTTTTGTTGATCAGTGAGTACATTTTGGTTTCAAGAATATTAAGTAGGCATTGAGATCACAGTTGGCGTATGCTAAATTGTTCCAGTTTCACAGGGTAGAAGGTAATTTTTCATTTGCAATTACATATCTGTTGGTGGGTATTGGGCAGTAAGCTATGCTACTTTTGTAGATCAGTGAGTACATTTTGGATTCAAGAATTTTAAAAAGGCATTTTCAAGATTTTCTGGTGATCTCTGTTCACAGTAATGCATGTATCATTGCATTCAAACCATCCACAATTCTTTATAATGTGTGCAGTATAGTGACCTGCAGTGGTTGTAGCGCCCGTGTGGTAGATTATGCCTACTGTTGTGAAGGTTTCCTTGCCAAATGATACTTGCCTGTGTGTGAAGTTAGTAAGCGTGCAGTTGTTTTTGGTACCATCTGCATTGTATCGTAAAAGCATGACTATTGTATTGGCTATGTGATTGTATCTGTAAGGTGGAACGATTGTCTGAATTGCAAGTAGTACATAATATGCCATGGTTTGCACCATGGAGCACCAACAACTGTACCAGGTGCTCCATTAACTAAACCTTGCTGCACGTCAAGGTTACACTTTAGCATTACTCTACAGTTTAAACACAATGCTAACATTTTCACCAAACCAGCTGTGTTAGAGATAGAGTTTTCTAAGCTATTTAGTTGTGTTGTGGCTTGTTGACACATAGGTACTGTCATAGCATGCACGTCCAGTTTGTCTGTGGAGTACATTTGCACTATTGGTGGCATTTCTTTTTTCAACATTGTTTCATTGAATTGTGCACATCTTGCTAGAGTTGGCATTAAGGACACACATTTTAAATGTGTGTGTTAATTGTTCCATGACATCAGTAGAAGATGTGCTATGCCGTTATAGCTCATGGATGTGACTGCTATTTAAGATAGACTGTGTTTCCTTAGAAAGCACACCTATCCAAATACTTTTCAAAATGTTAGCATAGGAGAGGTCTTCAGACTGACGCATGTTTTCAGTAAGTTATCTGTATTGGAAATGTTGCCAGAGATTTACATTTCCTATGCTGCCAAGTGTGTTACAGCACAGTTTGTGTCCTAGGGTTTTAAAAATAGGTTCACCTTCCAATTGATGTTAATTGAAGAAGATCTCTGGAATCAATAGCACGTGTTCATCCAAAGAGTTCTTTGTAGTCGTTTTTAATGACCTCTTGTAATCTGAGGTGAATCAAAGCCAACATTATGTTGGAGTCCATGCTTACCTCATCTATTAGGAGCATTTTCATTTGTTTCAAAATGCTGCGTAGCTCCATTGCACCTTCTGCTGAAAGTTTTTAGTAGTCTAATTTGTAATGGTGTTCTACTGGAAGGATTAGCAATTGGTGTAAAGTAACACCACTTATGTTGTAGGCAGCTGTGGGGGCAGTTACAATAGCTGAAATCTTGATGTTTGTCAATTGTTGGAGGAACTTGCTGATGATTTTCATTAAGAATGTTTTCCCTGAACTAGTTTAAAGTTTTGACAGGAACAAGTTTTAGTTTCGTGCTACACACCATGTTCAATTTCTTTAGCTACTTCTATGAAAATGCTACGCTGCTCATTAATCAGTTGTGATTTCAGTAGAGCAAAGTTTTCTTCAGATTGCTCATACTGACACATGGTGTTTTCTACTTCAGTCACGGCTAATTCTGCCTCATTTACTTTGGTATTTGGCATTTGGTATTTGGCATTTGGTTATTGTCAAGTTTTTTATTGCAGCTTGTGCAAAGTATTGTGGGGTTAGTAATTTCATGTTTGTGTTCTGCTATAAGATAGAGAGCTAATTGGATTCAATGGTATTCTTCATTGTCTTCTATCTTGTATGTTATATCTACAGTTTTGGTGCTCTTTGTATCAAAACTTCTGCGACAACACACACATACTTGGTTTGATACTTGCAGTTGTGCTTTTAAACTTTGCTATTTCTTTTTTGTATGTGTGCAATAGAAGGTTGGCATCTGCAAGGTTGTCACTACGCTCTTCGAAATTCACTGGATTTTGTAAGTGCTCTTCATTTCCAAAATATTTTCTTTGGATGTAGTCTATTTCTTCCAGCAGTTCTTTGGCTGAACCATGTAGGAGAATGAGATTTAAATGCTCCAGTGCTAAAGCAGTACTTTTTGCATAGCATAGTCTCTGAACAAGATGTTGTATAGTAGAATGGTGTGTTGCTAACATTTTGATGTGGTGGAAGGTGCTTTTGCAATCAGGCCCGCAAATGCAGACTAATGAATGTCCTCATAGTCTTGTGTGCTTGGGCACTGGACAGGAGTCCATGGTTTGTAATATTTACATTTTTAATTTATCTTTGGCTTTCACATAATGATTGAGGAACTGCCGCAAAGATTTGAAGGAATGTTTTTGTACGTTACACATTGAGGTGCACAGCCATTTGCAGATGGGATGTATTGGTTCGGTGGAATGGAGAGTTGATTGTAAGTGTGTTGGAGATATTCTTGCAATCAGCGTTTCTTCTGCCATAATGGTACTGTCTACCTTTTGATACCCTCGGCCACTGCTATGTATGGCAATTGGGTTTGTTTGCTCTTGTTGTATGCCTCTTCATTGAAATATGGCTGTGTGCTGGTTGTGTGAATCCCCTCACATGAACAGACGTTTGCAAAGTTATCTATGTTGATATTGCATATGTTGCGAGGTACTTTTTGTAGTTTACTAATTAATTTTTTAAGTGGTTTCATTCAGTTTAAAATTAATATAAATAATGTCCTTTTGAGGAGCATTGCACTGTCTATGAGAGCTTCCAGGATCAGTATTCTGCTGTAAGTTCTAAGGGTGAAGTGTGATTTGTCCTCTGTTTGGATAAGGTTCTGAAGGATTCTGTGGTGGAACATGTTTTGGAAAATTATTTTGTTTGGAATGATTACTTGTGGCTGTGTTAACATTGGTAGATGTAGTGTTAGCACTACTGGTAATTGCATTATTCTTAATACATTTAGTTTTAGTTTTACATTTTGGAAGAGAAGTCACACTTTTGTTTCCTGCTACCTGGTCCATTTTGCTCAGTGACTGTATTCACTGTGTTGTTTGAACTTTTTGTACAAAGTCTGCTAGAGGTGGATGGCCTTTTTGCATGGTTTGAGTTTTATCTGCTCTATTTATGTGCTGTGTTCTATGGAGTTGCTTTTTGGTAGCCATTGTCTTATGTCTGTTGGAGGAAAAAGGAAAGTGTGAGTTTGGAAGTCGTGCAATGTATTTGTGTGTACTGTGTCTGAATATGAGGGTAGGTATACATAAAGGAGTATGATTGTGCAAGGGCTGTTACTTTTGGTTGGGACGGTTGTATTGGTATGTGTGTGTGTTCCTGTGGGACAGTTCTGCTTCAGTGTGTATGACAGTGTAATGGGTTTGAAGAAGTAAGGACCTTACAATGTTTTTTTATAACATACTGGTGTTCTGATGACAATAGAAACAGTGCACCTGGCAAGGTGCAATGAGTAAGGGTGAAGCGAGTGTTGCATGGTTGGATAAATATGTCTAGGCTACAATACAACAACACTGCACTGTCTGAGTAACAGACAGAACACTACAACAGTACTACACTTACTTTGTTGGAGGTGTAGAGTAGGTTTCTTCTAGGTTTTATCTTCCAGCAGAAACATCACTGGCTTTTAGGAGGTGGTTCTTCACTTCAATTGCAAAAGAAGGAAGTTAGTGGGTATGTGTGTTAATGGTACAGCAATAGCAGTAGGAGAACACATTGTTTTAGATTGTAGGAGGATTTGTTGGCAGGAAGAGTTAGTGTGTGTGTGTGTGCAATTGTACAGCACTGCATACGAATGGGGACTTGGGAGTATTAGCATTTTGGTATGGCGGCCAGTGCTGCAGTGATAACTGTGCCCTATGTTGCTGCACTTTTGAAGTGTGTGAGATGTTTTTGCACTACTTGTTTTTGAAATGGATTAGTGAAAGTCATAGTAGAGTGAGAAAAAGGACAGAAAGATGTAGATATTGGAAATGAGGATGTTACTGTTTGTGGAATTTTGTTAACTTTCTCACATAGATGCTCGCTACATGTTAATGTTAATGGATATTTGTACCGCCCACTATCACCACCGGAGTGGTCCCCTGGTGTTCTGGCGGCTCTGAAAGCGGGAGGGGGGTGAGTTAGTGGGAATAAGCTGGAAAAGTGCAAGAGAGCAGTGATGTGCTGATGGCAGCCTCAGCCTGGTGGGTCCGTCAGCTGGGCTTGGGGTGTTTTACGGTCGGTAGTCGTTGTGTGCTATTGTGCAAGTCTACGCAGGGTTTGTTTTGTTGTTGCAGTGTAGTGAAGTTAGTGTGGATTGCTGCGTTTTATGCTTGTGGTTGTGTTTGGTTAGAGTTTGAGAAATGTATGCAGAGTGATGAAATTGTTAGTGGATTGGTGAATTGGCATTGCTGTCCTTGTAGTTATGTCTATGTCTGATGTTTGCTATCATTCACTATTCCATTGTTGCTAATTTTCATTATTCTGTCTAGATGTGAGGCAGGCTAGTGATCACGATTTAACTGTACAGCCCAGGTTTGCCGCGACTGAGTAGCATGTGGCACTCATTGCAACAAACCTTGGTCGCACTAGCCTTGGGTTTACCACCGATGGTGGTAAAAAGTCTCCACACCCAAGATTCACATCGACAGCTCATTCTCTTCTTCCTCTTCTTCCTCCTGTGCATCATCATGCCTGTTCCCCTCTCCAGGCTGTTGGGAAGGTGGTGGTGGTGTTGGTGAGGATGGAGGTGGTGTTGAGGCAGAGGCAGAAGATGCAACAGCAGTGGATGCCATTATTCAGGTAATCCAGCAACTCAGCAGCCCAGTAATGCAGCAATCCAGCAATTTGAAGCAGTACTCCAGCAATCCAGCAATGTGGAATAGAAAGGCAGCAATCCAGCAATCTGGAAGAGTGCTCTGTTCAGGAAATCCAAAAACAGAATGAGGAGCAGCACAGGGGTGTGGGCTTTTATATGGGTGCTGGGGAGCGCTCCGCAAATAGTCGTGTGCTCCGCAGATACTTCGAACCCCAAGCTGGGCTCAAAAAGTTCCAAAAAGTGTCCAACTCGCCAGGGGCATGCTCAAGGACCTCTGCAAGGGTGATGTTCCACAGTAGAACACCTTGGATTGGCCTAAAAAAGAATTTTTTGTTGTTCAGGGCCCGGACCATGTTCACAAATAAGGGCCAATGCCCATCGTGGGTGCGGTCACATCATGACGTCTAAGACATTCCCGAATGGGACAGCTGTCTGTAGGACACCTATTGCGTGGGATGCATTGTGCACATGCCCATAGGTGTCCTACGGACAGGTTTGGGACCCCAAACTAATTAAAAGTACAACACATATGCGACAGTCAGTTCCGAACAGGCGCAGTGTTCGTTGGACCCAGGTGATGAGATGCGCTGGCGCCCAGGTGTCAGCCGGACATGGGTGGTGTACCCAAAGTAATTAAAAGTATGCAACAACTTTGCAGACAGGTGGTTTGTCCATAGGGCACAGGGAATGTGATACGCGTGCACCCATGGTGTCCGCAGGACAGGGTTGTGGTCGCTGAACTAATGAAAGGTGTGTCACAGCTTTGCGGACATGCCGACAGGCGCGGAGTGCAATGGACACCTCCATTTTGAATGTGGACTTCCCAGACAGTCACGCACTCCGCAGACTCCTAACTGGGCTTTTAAAAAAGAAAACACACACAGCAACAGTATACACATAGAGCTTTATTTACACACATACATACACACAATTAGGAAAGGGAAGGGGTAGCAGAAATGGAAACATATACAGGGGAATTGGGGTTTTCCACAGGTTGGCAATCTGGGGAGGAAGGAATTGAGGTCTCATCTTAACGTCTTTGCTTATAGGGAATTTGTGGGGATGGTTGGCTGGGAGAGGGGGAAGGAGTACAGGTGCAGGTGCGGCAGCGGTATTTAATATTGTGCATTATATGTCCCAGTACACATTCTTTTAAGTCACCAAAACTGTTCATCAATAGGTCCATTTTTGCCTCTAGGCTCACTAGTTTATTTTGCACACTGTTCATTTAGTTTTCTATAGGCCCATGCACCTGTGGAGGAGCTGCTGCTTCTGGGCCATTCCCTTCATTTCCTGTATGTACTGTTAAAGAATAAAATATGTCTCAGATAGATGTGAAGCAATGTGTATTAATTCTCTTACTTTTCAAACTGCACTGTGTACCATTGGAGTTACTGTCTTCACTCATTTCATTACGAGGTAAATTCTCCTCAAGCCACTCCAGGGTGCTTGCCATTTCTGTGTAAAAAGAGAGATTTGTTTTTACTAGTATTGTACACAGAACAAACTGCACAGTTATAGGACAAAATATAGTGTACTTACCTCTTTGTAGTACATTTCTGCTGTCAGTACTTTGCACTTGTCCCACTGACAGTTGCTTCTCAGTTTGTATTTAATGCAGCATTGAGGTAATACTGTTGGAAGCATGGGTTATTTTCCTGCTTGGTGGATTCCATTATGGTGCACAATCTATGCAATTGCATTGCTGCTTCTATAAGTACAGAGTTTGGAGACATATTTCATGTTTCCTTACAATTCACTTATATGTTGGTCTTCAAAGATGTTCAGTTTATTTGCTGTATGCTACCAAATGTCAAACAACGCCCTTGCTATTGGGCAGTGTGTATGCTACCCGATATCTGCGAATAGTCACAAAGGCTGCGGACCCTGAGGTTATCAGCATGGGTGTTGTATGGTACATCTATACAAATGAAGGGTATCCTGGTAAAAAACTATGAAATTCACTGAAAAAATGTTGTTTAAGGGACGTTATGGTTCAGTTGCCCCAATAAAAACTTATCAAATTCAGTGAAAAACTTTGTTAAAGGGACGTTATAGTTACTTTGCACTAATAACAACCTATTCATATTGTGGTTACAAGTAAAACCGAAAACCCCCAGAAATTGGCCAATTATGGTAAGCTAAGCAACCATAACTCACGCCACCAACCTGCACTGCTAAGACTAACACCCATGGCATCAAAGCTGACATCACAAATGTCATTGCAAACTTCTTAGCCGCTGGTATGGTGTGATTTCTGGCACCAGGACAGCACCAAATTATCGAATGATGTCACTTGCACACACTCATTGAACATTCTGGAATCTCCTGGAAAAGAATTTAATGGTTTACCTGCTGTCACCATCTGCATGCTTTCAAAGTTTGCAGACTACAGCGCTGTCCGAAGACTTTGTGGACTGCGCAGGGGCCTGTAACATTTTATTGGCACTTCTATTTTTAAACTGTGAAAGGTGGCTCTGAAAAGAGCCTTTTTTTGGGATCTTTGTGTTTTGTGATTTTTTGGGGATTTTTTAAACAAGACACACAAGGGAGGGAAGGGTAGTGAGGGTATGGAATGGGCACCAACCACAGGGATAAGAAAAGGCAGATGGAGAGAGGAAGATGTTGGGTGTGCGTCATTGAGGTAGAGGGCACTTTTTTTCATGGTCTGGACCACAGCCTTGAAACCACTCCAGAACTGCTCACCCCTGCAGAGTAGTGATTTGCGGTACACACACAAAACAGTGACCTTTGAAAGGTAAGGATCTACTGTGGTGCGTTTGGGATGTTTTATTACATACAGCCATTACCTCTCTCTACAACTGGCAATAACCCTGCTGCCTGTCCTATAACATAATTAGCATGTTCAGTGTTACTCTTTCAAAAGGGATGGCTTTTATTTTGCCTTGAGTATGAATTGTCCAATATTGTTTTCTTATTTTATTGATAAGATGTGAGATTACCAGCTGATATAGCTGTCTATAGGATTTTGAAAGCTAGTGCATTCATTATTTACACATAATATGTTTGGTTAGTCCAGTTAATGGTATCACAACATACATTTTTAATGATTTTGAAACTCAACTGATACAGCATCAAACCTTCTGTACACATCCCATGGGGTGCCAAATGTGGGGGAAGCCATGGCCAATTTGAAGGAGACACTGCATATTTCCTCAGGAAGATTCAAGATTCTCGCCAATTATATGAAACACAAAGGGCTTTAACTACTTCATTAGGCCTATAATGGAATATGGCAAGAAGAACATACACTTCCTGGATACCTCTATCCCTGTTGGAATAAATGTCCACCTAGAAAAAGCTGTAAGAAACCCACTAACAAGAACAAATACATTAACACAGGTGTCTATCCAAGCCACACAAAACAATCTATTATCATCAGCCGGTCCATCTGCTTTCAATGTATATGTTTCAGTAGGCAGACAAGGGAGAATGTACTTGCCACACTGGGTACATCCTTCTTGCAAAAGGGTCAGTCAACCAGACAAACTGTCAGGCAATTTTATTGTGTGTTGAAAAGAGCCAGACTTGAGATACTTGCTGCCATCTCGGAACTCCCATCTGGCAAGTCTCCTGGTTCAGATGGTCTGATTGAAGAGTTACATAAGGAGTATAAACAGACCCTAGCGCAGCTGTTTCTGAATGTATGGAATGAGGCCTTGGATTACGGCATACACCTCCCCATGCTCCGTGACAATAATATTACAGCCTTATTAAAATCCCATAAACCACCAGAGAACTCGGACTCATTATGTCCTGTGTCGCTTATTAACACCAATGGCAGCATGTATGCCAAGCTTCTAACGACCCATCTGATGCCCCTGATGCTTCTCTTGATTCATTGTTTGATTGACTGATTTTATTTCTTATTAAGTGTGATGTGCCCATAGGCCTCAGCGCGCACTCACATATTCTTTCGAATAAAGCAGGCTTTGTCCCTTCTAGGTCCATTATCCTCAATCGGAGGTGCCTTTTTTGTAATCTCAAATTAATCCTCAAACAAACATGGTGGCTGCTACCCTCAATGCCGAGAAGTCCTTTGTTTCCTGGTACATCCTGTGTTAAGTACTGGACTTGTTCTGACTGGGGCCATTTTTTATTAAATTATTTAATATTGTCAAACTACTGTTCTACTCACCCCTAGCTAGGTGCCCCATGTCCCCTCTCCTGTTCAACTTATGCATTGCATCCTTGGTAGAACTTGTCCAGCATATGGGCATGATATTGCCTCCCCACTAAGGAGCTATCGCTGAATCCTGATACTGATTGATCCAGTTTAAAGTTCTTAACCAGCTGCATTTTACTACTGCCAACATTGCTAAATTCTCTCCAGGCACCTCAGATGCATGCCCTACGAGTCATATGTCACCAGCTGATTTTCTACATATGTTATGGTCATGTTCATTGGTATCAAAGTTCTGGGTTGGGGTAGCCGAAGTGTTGGCAGAAATTACATACAGAGATATCTCCCACACTGGCTCCTGCAAAATATCTCCTTTGGGACATTGGTAAGACAACTGTTGTGCATCGCAGGCTGTTCAATTTGGCATGCTTAATCGCTAAAAAATGTATTCTTAGATACTGGAAATCACACATAGCCGCTAACAAGCAGGTATGGTTGACAGAGATGACATTTTCTGGAGGGTGAGAAGTGTGGATGGTAGAGATATATGTCTCTTCTCTTCCACTGGAATATATCTGAGAAGGTTTTTGCATTTGTTTGTTTGTTTGTTTGCTTTTATTATTTATATTGTGTACCAGACCCGTGGGCATCAGGGCACAGAGCATAAGACAATTTACAGCTTAGTTACACAAGGAGATAATACATGAGGCAATGCATGTGGTTCACAAACAGTATAAGGGAAGGCATAGGTAGAGCACACAAGGTACGTCAGGACAGAAAAGTATAGTTGTACATCCATTTAGCTCAAATATCGAGCAACAGCAGCATCAATGCGGAGAGGTATAGTTATAGTAATCTCAAGCTAGGCCGCAAAACAACATACCATAATTAGAGGAATGATTATATACAATGGCTAGTCACAGATACATATAGAAAACAGGTCAATGCCTAATTATTTACTGTTATTTACAAGGTAGCAAAGGGAAGATCAAATAATTATGTCATGAGCGGGCTTTATTTATCAGAGACTTTGAACCATCTTATTAGGTTATGGCGGAAGATCAAGTAAGGTTGGTCTGCTCTTAATGGTGGGGGTAGAGCGTTCCAAAATTGGGCTGCCTTGACCGTGAAGCTATTGCTGCCGACTCTAAAGGCAGTTGGTATTAGATAGCCTAGTGGTTCTTTTTGAGGGTTTTCTAGTGAGTCTTTCAGTCAGATAGCATGGTGCCGCATTATTCAGGCATTAATATGTGAGGATGCTTTTAAATTGATTTTGTCCTGGGTGGAGAGCCAATTATTAGCCCTTCTAGTCTGAGAGAAATGTTCTCTCCTGGCAATTCCTAGTGCTGCTCTCAAGGCCTTGTTCTAGAGGAATTGGATTTTCTTGATAGTTTGTTGGCTCCTATGTACAGTGCATTACAGTAGTCAGGCTTGGATAGAATAAGCGCTCTAACCAAGGTTATACAACTGTTGTTAGATAAAAAGGGTTTGCCTGCTCTGACCAGTTTGCAAGTATAAGCCGTGGCCGAAGCCATGGCATTTACTTGCTTGCTGAAGGACATGGTGAGTCAAGGTAGAACCCCAAGGTTTTCACCTCCTTAGCGACAGTGATGATGTTATTATCGATGTTGATGATGATGATGGTTTATATAAAGTATCGGCATGTTAATACTGCTTTGTGATATGCCTTCTTCCCGGGGCTTGTAGAAGTTCCAACTAATGTACTATTGCTGATATCGCAAATAATACTAATGCGTAAATAAAGTTTTAAAAAAAAAGAAACTACCCAGACACAGCTTTCTACAATACAGAGGCAGACAACTATTGTACAAATACCCTTTGTTTTCACTTATAATCCAGCACTAACACAATTGAATAGAATAGTTAAGGACCTGCAACCAATATTCAGCTGGGATGATACCCTGAGAGACATTTTCAAGGAAACTCCTGTAAATGCATGCAATTTACAAAGAAATGTAATACAGTCTCTGACCGGATGTGCATTTCCATTAGATCAATAACATAAAAGACCAGGGACATACCCAGGCAATGTTAGGAGTAAGCCTGCAGCATGCTATTTTCAATTGTTGGTAGTGTATTTATTTATGTATTTTATTTTTATATTTATAAAGCGCACAAAACCCTTGGGCATCAATGCACTGTTCTTGGCCTCGACTTGGGCATAGTTCTTTTTGGACTATGAAACAAAACACCATTGTCTGTTTTGCATTTAGTATTATGGACGAGAACATGGATAGTGTGATTTAAGGTAGACCCCAACAGAATATTACATTGGTTTTTATTTTCAAACACCATTTACATTCAATCCGCATTTTACAGAAAATCATGCTAACCTTTGGGATTTCTTTCAAGATTTCACTTTCTATTCCAGGGACCATAACAATGTACTTTGCATGTATGCACAGTGGCTCCTTGATTGAACATGCTCTCACACACAAGCAGATTAAGTGATTTTTTTGCCACACCTTTTGAGGAACATAAAATAATTTTGGGGTGGCGTGAACTCACACACACAACTGACAGTTGGATTTATTTGGGGAAAACAGTAAAGACATTTTGGTGGTAGAATAATTGTTAGAGATGTTTACATTGATCACAGGTTCTGGGCATTAATGTCAGGTTAGGCTGTATGACACAACAGACCACCTGCTTTTGCACAATGAGGAGTAGGCCGGAGGAGGAATTTCGATGGGCCAGCTTATTTGAACAGATGCACTCACCGAGCATGCAGTTGAATTTCTTTGAGAGACATCTTTTGGAGGGAACAGATAGTAATGAGGGGGTGGTAGAAAAACTGCTGCAGGTTGTGGCAGTGAATACAGGTGGTGTGCATTAGTGGACGTTGATTTTCTGTGTAATGGAACACATTACCTGTGTCAGCACACTGAGCATAGGCCACACATGGATTTCTTGCTTGACCAGGTTGTTTGAATGGTCACACTCACACACAAAAATGCAATTGAATGGTTTTGGTGGAAGAGAAAATAATTACGGGATGGAGGAAATATTGTTGGATTTGGTGACTGGCAATGATCGCATGTTGTAGGTATTAGTTGCAGTTATGTGGTAAGTCAGACATTGGAGACGTAAAAGAGTTCATGTTTGCAACTGATATCTTTTCTTATAAAAGAAAACAAGGCCTGTCCTCAAAATAATTCTAAGGCAATGGTTGCCCTAGTCTACAAAATGAAATAACAAACAGTGCTTGTCAGGATGTCTTATAATACAAATATGTCCTCTGTCTAAACCTACTCTGACCTATAGTCTGCCCCTACACTTAAACGGATAATCCAACACAAGAATGACCACCAAAGTCTGAAAGAGATTCCCCTTTAGATTTGGTAAAGGCAGCATGCTTCCGATCCCCACCCAAATGTGTCTTGTGTCTCCCTCAGGCAACAAGCCTAATTATACAGTTCCTAGTCTCTCTATTGTCTTCCTCTTTTCCTCATGGTGCTTAATCCTGGCCCCCACTCACGTTTTCATATCTTTTTAGTTTGGGCTATTAGGAGTATCTTGTGACACCTATACACTAAAGCTATTACATTAGAGTACATATAGGGAGGACAGGCATATGAGGAGTTACACACAGCCTGTAAGTGTCATTTGCTTATGTGCTGTGGTGAGTCAGAAGAAGGGCATGGAATCAATGAGGACATGGTGCTTTGTGTGTATTAAAGTAAAAGGATAAAGCCTATCTTTCCCTATCACAATCAGTGGTCCATGCCTATGTTATTTACTAGGGTGCTCGGGAGTCAGTCATGAATTTTCAAAAAGGTATAATTCAGGTGTCCTAAACTACTATTTTTATGACCCTACCACTTTGAAAACGAACCTAGGTGTATATATCTTGGTTACCTTCTCCTAAGGGTACATCTACTACTAGTCTTTTAATACAGAATTCATAAATAGTCTTTTGTAACTTCTTTGATCAAACTCTTCAATTGCTTAAAAGTGTTATTTGGCTTTCTGGTCTTTTGTTTTATCCCTCCTGGGATTCATGTCTGTGACTCTCTGCATACCCTTTTACTTGGTTGGGCCTTACTTAGTATCTGGTTCAATTGGCTAGTTTCCCTAGGCTACTTCCCAGGTCTTGCTATCTCTTCAAGCATATTTGAGTTTTGTACTGGATGTTGAGTATCTTTCCCTTTTCTTAGGTTATTTGTATCCATTCTTCTCTTCTCTCATTATTTAGTCATTCAACAGTTCTTTCTATAAAGTTATCATATTTGTTTTTCCTTTTTTCCAAGTTTAACTCAGTTTCAGATTTACTACTGGGACGAGGTAACTGTGTGACATCTTTATTCATTGGTCCTCCCAGGCCTCCCATCCTCCCAGTGACCTAATTTGTGGTAGGAGAATGTCTGTGGGAGCTTTCTTCCTTGCAAACCCTTTATCGTTTCACGGACCACCAGCATCCCTCCTGCTCCAACCTCTCTGCCATGGTTTCTCTTCTCTTCACTGTGCCGCAGTCCTTCTCTGGCTGACCATACATGCTGTGGCCTCCTAATTCTGGTGGTATTTGTGACGTTGCCTGGATGTTCTGTCCACTATAGGGATGCACGTATTGCCTCCCAGCCAGGAAAAAAGATTCAGTATGAGAAAGACCTATTAGTAAGGGCTGCAGTGTGAGTAGTTTCAGTTTTGTGCAGCAGAAGGTGCATGTATTAATTGTAGTTAGTTTAGTCACACATTAGACGTATCATATAGCAACACAGAAAGAGAAACAAACCTATTCATGTTGTGATTACAGAGGTTATAGATAGGGCAGTGGGAAATGGACGAAAATATTGTATGTAAAATGCTGAATGCATGTTTAGTGTGCATTTGGCATAGTAGATTAGATCGAAGCCCATAATGCCGAACATGGGAGTGGGGGTTGTGGGGTTGTCCTCCACTCCCCCATTTCAGTGTTATGGGCTGAGGGGGTTGTGTGGGTGTCCCCCATATACATTAAAGGCAGTGCAGGGGACAAACAGTTAAAATGCCAAAAGATCGAATTACAAAATGGGAGCAAGTGGGCTCTGTAATTTTCCAATTTGATTTTATGAGATACGTTCTTTTAACATACATCCAATGCAGTGTACTATAGGTCCAGTGTTTAGAAGTAGTACATTATGTTATGTCTTGCATAAGGTGAGAGAAGGGAGATGAAACAGGTGGAGAGAGAGAAAATGGAGTCAAGAAGGTCATGCAGTCAATGCATGGTCAGTGGGTTCGACATGGCAAGTGTGCCACCCTATTGGATTATTAGTCCCAGTACACAATGAGCCAAACGATGGAACTGATGGGAAGCTGTGGCTCTGTTTAGCTCAGTCCCAAGACAAATCCCCATTCAATCCCCCAAGAGTGAAGCCAAGGTAAAAGACATCCATGGTGTGCATATAAATGTTAATTGTATCCAATTGCAGAGCTTGAGGGCATTGAGAAAGGAATGTTAGCTGTTGGGAGGGAAAGTAAGGATGTGCCCTTCAAAGGAAAAAATCATGAGAAGAGGGCCCAAATGTTTGTGATGCAGGCAGGCCTAGCAAAGATTTAGAGCACTGTCACCCTCACTCAAGGATTTGTCATCCTATTTGAACTACACATAGACGCATAATCAAAGCAATAAAATCCCTAAAATTCAGACTCAAGAGTGGTGCCCTGGTCATGTCATTATTGGCCACCTGGTGTTTGAGGGCGATAAGGGGGGAAGCTGTGTCTGGAGCATTCTGTGATTTAACATAGTCAGAGCAAGGGTAATGACAATAAATATAGTACACAGTTTTGTGGTTGCACATTGTGTGTGCCATGTTGTCTGGTATAATGAGAAGGCCCATTGTCTTATCAAAGCAGAGTTGCCCTCTTCAGTCTACCCATGAACATCGGAGGGGTGCACATTACATGACGGTCATGATTTATTAATGCATCAATATATTCAATAGCCAATCCTCTACCTGGATTCAACAGTAACAATGTAGGGAGCCACGTGGAAAGGGAAATGTGTTTAGATAAGGTGTGGCCAATCGGTCCAGGGACAATAGGCCAGCATTATCATGTTCTATTATTGATAGCCAATGAGGGTGGTGGGATGGCATTATACTAATATAAGGTTGTCTGCTATATAACCTGCAATTTCTTGTGGCATGACAAGCTCTTTGTCAGTTCAATTCTACGGCACCATCTGAGAACTTTTTTGCATGTAATAAAACTTGTTTTCCCTTGCAAATCAGTGCAGTGGTTATTTGGGCTTTGAAGTATTTTTATAGTTCTGGTTTTGGGTTTGGCTCTTCTTTATACCACCAAGGATTACCATCTCTGGTCCTACCACCACCTTTGGTTTGGCTCTTGCCCTTACGTTCCCTCCTTCTCTGGGTTTGACCTTGCTCTGGTGCAGCATTCTAAAAGGTTACACGAGTTTGAAATTCACTGGCTTTGGAATTTCTCTCTCCATCAAGGTGTAGGTGGCTTTGGCGGATTCCCCAGCTTATGTACATGGTTCTCTCTCTCCATTTTGAGTCACATAGCTCACAGCCTTCTTCAGCTGATGTGTGTGGGTTTTGATCTCCCTGTTTCGAGTCTCATAGCTCAGGGTCTTCCCCAACTGATGTGCATGGGTTTCCCTCTTTTCGTCTCGTTCTCCTCTGTTTTTTACTGGAGTTACTTTTATCTACCTCTCCATGAATTGGGTGTTACTTTTTAAAGTGACATGAACTTTTCTTCTGAGATAACAGTATCTATTAGGTTTTATGATTACAACTTCTTTGTTACAGTCTTGGTACTTCGTAGTGTGTGGGGTTGTGAACCATATGGAACAATACAGTGTTGTTGCTAGGCCCTTAGTTGCTCTAATCCTTCCTGGAGATATGGATCTGCCTGTATCTAATAAGCTACTAGGCATTTTAGTAGGGTCTCAAGTGTACTCCTGATGAGGTTGAAGGTAGTGTCGGACCTCAAGGATTCGGGATCTTCGCTTCTGGCTTTCTCCTAGTTGTCTGAATTTCCACTAACTTCGTTGTACTTTCTGCTTTCTCCTTCTGGTCGGAATTGTCTTATAACTTTGCGGCTAAGTATCGCACCCTCAAATGAAATTGAGTTATTTTTTTCCGTAAGGTAGGTTTTATACTTAATAACCCAATAGGTGGAAGTTCAGCAATAGTTTTGGCCATATACCTCTGCTACGGTGTAGGTTGGTTCTATGTCAGTACCTTAATATCCCACTCTGACAACATTTGTGGTGAGTTGGAAGAAGGACACAGTCTCATTGAGGACATGGTGTATTTAATTTATTAAAGTAAAAGGATAAAGCATATCTTTCCCTATCGCTATGAGTTCTCCCTCCCTATGTTATTAGCTAAGTTGCTAGTCAGTCTGCCGTGAATGTTCAAAAAGGAATATGCCCGCTGTCCAAAACTACCTTTTCTGCCCATACGACTATAAAATATAACCTAGGTGTGGAGAATGACTACCTTCTCCTAAGGGTACTCCTAGTACCAGTCTTTCAATACAGAATTCACAAATAGCCTCTTGTAGGTTCTTTTATTACACTCTTCAATTTCTTAACTGGGTTATCTTTTTTGTATTGTGTTATGGTTATACAATAACCTTTGACAAAAATCACAATTAATTTTAATTTTATATTTATCAAATCTACTAATCACACAATGTACAATCAGTAAAATCCAAATTCATTATTGTATCTGTGTTAGAAACATCAACAAAATAGCTTAAGACAAATTACTAGGCATTGTAAATAAAAGTAAAAATTGTTATACGGAAAAATGTAAAATGTTTCTTTTTTTAAAAAAGATGAATAACCGAGCAAAAGAAACATCAGTTCACTCCAATTTCAGCGATGTTAAAAAACCAGTAACTTATTGAATCAATTAGATAGATCATCCAGCTAAACAAAGTGCCAAAATGAGTCATTTGACATCAGCGCAAAAAGTTTTAAGAATCTCCTAAAATGTAGTTCTCGATTGCTTCTGAGTTGATAACAGTGAATTAGTAAATTTTCCAGGGTTTCCAGTAATGTTGACACATTGGAGAAGCAACAAAGACCACATTACTTTGACACATAATTATAATAACAAAGAACTTATCTGGTGTAAATCAAGTTCCAACGGAATCGAATAAACAGTTGTCTGATGCACTGATGTGGGTAAATAGAAAGGTAAGGAGCAATTACTCTGGCTTTTTTGAAATCGAGTTGCAAGTATTTCAATGAATCATAAGAATGGAAAATATCATGTGTGTGGGAACAATCCTGTCTGTAAAGAATTTTTTGAACCCTCATTGGGTTTTCTACAAGATGACACTGTGCAAGCCCGAGATCACAAAGTAATTGCTCACAAAACTTGACAAATACACACACAAATGGATCACCTTGTTCCTTAAGAATGACATTAGGTTCCATATAAAGTGAAGAAGGGGACATTGGACACAACATTTCATAATAGAAAGCCAGGTATTTCCAATGTGCTCTGCTTTTTAATAAATACAAGCCCAACTCATTTTGGATTGCTGGAAGGGGGTGCCAGGTGTTACCTTTAGTACCTTCCTCCACACCCTCCCCTCAATAATAGACAGTGCATCCAAGACCCCTAGTGACAGAAGCTCTATGCCGTACATTAGCTTGGGAACTATTTTACCTTTGTAACATTTCACGCAACAAAGGATAGAGAGTTTGCCTTATCTGGAGTCAACCCGTGACAGTTGATTATCCAGTGCTGCCCCACTGGCCAACAACCAACCCCCGACAAGCTCTTTTGGCTGTGTTACAGATATAGGGAATCCCAGATATATAAAGCTGTCAACATTTTCTAGTGGGCTTTGATCAATTCTCCAAGTGAATGATTTAATTTTTTTGTTGTACAATGTCATATTTTAGTTTTATTGAGGTTGAGCTTGAGCTTGTGAGGTGAATCGAATTTAGCAAATGCAGCCGGGAGGCACAGTAAACTAATTGAGGTCAGATCAAATATTAAGAAATCATTGCTGTAGGCAAGCCAGATAGGTTTAACATTATGAATCCTGGGAGTGGCCAATGCTGATGTGATTAAATAGTCCCTAATATCATCAGAAATTCAATCCAAACAGGCAGGGAGCAAGTACACATCCCTGCCTGATGCCTCAATTGGAATGCTACGAGACAATGATCCTTTTTGATCAAGTAAAACCTGTATATTCTACCTGGAATGTAAACCTACAATTAGATGAAGCAGACCATGTGGGAATCCCCATCTCTGCAATTTCACCCACAAGAGACCTCCGATCTACTGCATCAGAGGAGATGCAAAGTCTATTGCAGTCAAGTAGACTGATTCGTTGTTTCTTCTGCCAAACCTAGCTTAGAGTGACCTTCAGAATGAAACCATTCAGGGAGGTACAATGATACCTACAAAAGCCGGTTTAACATTGCAGAAATTTCCTGATGTCTTTTGCCATGATTCAGATGCTGTACAAGCAGAGCTGAACATTTCTTACCATCGGCATTGAGAATCACTATGGCGATAATTTAATGGATCATTCCATGGGCCTCTTTTATAAATTGGCAAGATGTAGGCAGTAGACCAGGAAGAGGGGGGCGGGTGAGAGTACAAGTCGTAATAATATTCTTAAACAAGAACAGCAGGATGGGAGACCACATATCCGTATCCCCCTTGATCTATTCAAGGGGGATCCTGGCCCCAATAATTTATCCAATATTCTATATATTGGATAAGGGGCCAGAGGCTCGTGAGGAACTCATGTTCAAAATGATTTCCGAGATTATTACTCTGTCCACCGTCAAAGACCAGTTACTATAAGTTGATACAGTTGGAACAAACTGAGTATCAACTATATGATCGGGGAACACAGTACCAAAGTGGGATACCCATTGGTCTTCTGAGACTGAAGATATTCTATGTTCGAGCTGAGACCATTCCATGTCATTCATCAGGAGCGAGAATCTTTATTTTGCAAAACAAATAACATACTCTCAGCATCCTGTTGAAAACACTTTGCCGGACTGCCCCTCACCAATTTTTTTAAATACGTGTCTTCATTTCCAGATCTTAGAATCTAAACTAATTCATCATGTTTCAAATGTCTGATGTCTACCACCATGGCTTGTTTTCTGATGGCCAAACTGAAATCAAAACAATGAAGATGTCTCTTATGGGGCTTCCTTTGATTCTGTCATTGGGATACACTATAAAATAGAAGATCCCCCAATAATTTGCCATATTTTTCCACCCTAAAAGTGTGATACAGACAGTCCATTCAGGAACCAATTAGGCACACCAATGCTGTCTTGTTTACCTTGCAAACAGGCCCCCCATTCCAGTGCATCCGCTTACCGGTTGGAGTAGCCCATAAGGGAGGACTGAAACAGGGAGCCGAGACTTACTTGATTAAATTAAATAGAAACATGGTTGACAAATAGCAGTAGTCACTATAAACATTAGGTGTAATTAAGCGGTTAGTGCATTTATTAAACAGCCCATTGCTGGCAAAAATATAGTCCAATGTAGATTGGGAAGACCCATTCGTTCATGTGAATTGACTAGGAATATCTCCAGCGATCGAGCCATTCAACATCGCCAGCCCAATGCCTTCCAGAGTTTGTTACCACATATGCCCATGATATTATTTAATGGATTTGATTAGGAAGGTCTGTGACAGCTTGAATGGATGAACAGGAGGAGTTTAGATTACCTGAGGTGAACACCTGGCACTTGCATTATCTTCCAACCATTCATTGACACAAAACAAAAGTGTGTCAGTAAATGTTTCAAGATGACCAAGACCTGCAAGTCATATCAATAGATTTAACTGAGGTCAGCATAACATGCGTTCCCAAGATATCAAACATTAAATCAATTGACTTGACAATACTTACATGACGAGATACATGGACCAATGTAGGAATGCCACCAAATGGGCACACCCAAGCCCTCTTTCTGACAGCTTGAACTAGTCATAAAGCCATCAAGTGCTGGGCAATGAAGCTTCCATGTTTCTTGCAGGCAAATTAAGCAATGATTTTTCAGCAAATGACGCACTTTAGGATTGGTTAACAGCATTGGGGGACCCCTAGAATACCACGATATAAGGGTTAGAGGAAAGGATGACAAATAATCATTAGGGAAAATATGAAGATTGCAACTTCTTTTCAGTGGACAGGGCCCCCGAAAGCCAGGACCAGTCCTTATGCTATTTATGTACATAGGGGCCACCCCTGTCCAACCAAGGTTGTCTCAAGTCATAATTGTCTCAACAAAGCAAGGCAATAATCTCCTGTGGTGACAGACAAATCCTGTCCCCCTCAGTCGAGCTGTCCTTCTGAAACCTTAACACAGTGTACTGTGTAAGATCGAAACGTAGCTATCTAATTTTCTGGAGTTCTTTCATCAGCAGGTCATATAATATCCGAGATCTTATATATACATAATGGCCCGGTCTGTTTGGAATTGGTCAATAAAATCAACAGGTTCAATATCACCACTGCCAATTGCGTGAAGGGAGGCAATTGTCAAAATATTCTTAATATGTTGGAACAATTAAGATTGATGTTCATATTCTCAGGCAGCACACTTTCCAATTGCAATTGAATGCCACTGGAGACACCTTCTCACATTGCCGGATGTGCCCCTAGGAGGCTACCACTACCGCCTTTCCAAGGATGTGCAGGTGCACTGATTGCTTCATTGGCAAGTTTCCCCTGACTCTCAAAACCCTTAGAACCTATCAGCACACTGTGCACAACATTAGCTGGTTTAGCATGTATTCTAAATTATGTCTGGGAACCACCACAACAGAAGGCCTGACATAGTCCTGTTTCCTGAGGAGGAATGAGAGATGATACTTATAGGCCACTGATGAGGTCATCTGAGCCTTTGTTAAAATGAAAGACAAAGCTACCTGAATCAAGGAAGAAGGCAACAACCAATAGGATACTCATTCCTGATTAGCAGGAGTGGCATTAGGTACCATGTAGATTGTGTATTGAATGATGCAGGTGACACATTGTGGTGATTTGAAGTGTCACTCACTGTGGTGGGTAAAGAGCCAACCCAAGGCAAGGTTGCGTTACTCAAGTCAGCAAATGGCATATCAGCAAGGTGCTGTACATCCTGAGGGGTGGAATCCAATGACAGTTCCCGAGGTGGAGTCCTCAATATTAAAGTCCTGGTAGAAGAATCTAATCTCATTGGTGCTGTAAGGCTCAGAGTCCATCACTTTAGACTTGAGCTTGGCTTTTACCTGTGGATTTTTTAACAGTGCACATCATTTTGTGTTGTTGACTCTTGTCTGTTCTTTTTACTTAGCAGTATTTTCTTTGATTTGTCTAGTGTGTTAACGTAGGGAGGAGTTTTTGTTGCTAATTGGTGGCAAGAGGGCTGCATTCCCAGAATGGGAGGCAGCGGTAGGCAGAACACTTGGAGTTGGTATGGAAGGCAATCTAGTAACACATGCATTTTTCTCTTCACATGCTGCTAAGCATCCATCAAGGGTGATATCAACAATCAGAGGGGTGGAGGTACGTGCAGAGGTATTAACTGGATTGCACGTTGTAATACGTGTAGCATTGGCAATGGCAGTGACCGTAAAAATAGAAGTAGATGAAAGGGCTGATATAGATGGAGCTGCTCCATCGATTGTTGACTCTGCCCCTGAACCTCCCCCACAAGGGAGACCTTCGGAGCTACATAAAAAGAGGGGGACTGATGCACAGTGTTTGCCAAGTCAGCTCGGCCAACAAGCTTATCCACCCTCCCCTGATTGGAAAGAAAGTGTTTTACCATATTGTGAATGTTAACATTTTCAAATTTAAAAAGAAGTGATTACAGTAAAATTGAGTAAGATTTCGTTTGCCACTTTAGACCTTCTTATACTGACACCAGTACACATAAGACTTGATTAATTCCAGTGAAGGCATCACAAATTGACGAATCAGTGTTCTGTTGAAGACTTTTAAATGCTGCGGAAAGTCTTTGGGTGGTGTAAATTGAGAGGGTTGTATTAAACGAGGAAAATTAAAATTCCAATTGACACTGTCTACCAGGAGAAGGTGAAGGGGGTGTATTAGGCATGTAGATTGAATCTTCCTCCTTGGTCAGGTGCTCAATAGTCATGTTAGTAACAGGGTGGGTTATTCCCTTGTTTGATTGCAGTGGGACATCCGATTGGAAACAAGATTTATCTGACAGCAGTAATTTTGTCTTTATTGGAAAGCAGATGTGTTTGTTCTTCATGTTAGGTTGACGCAGCACATGCAATCCGAGGGCATTCGCTAGTTGATGCTGTCGAAATATGAGTAACCAATGATGCAGGGGCACTGCACTGACATCCCGCGGTGATGGCCGCAGTGGAGGTGCTGCCGCCACCATCAGCATTTCCAGGTACTAGATAGAAGCCAGAATAAGTGGTAGCATCATCTCCTGAATGGCAGATGCATCATTAAAATACATTTGGGGGTTGGCAGCAAATAGTCTTAAGTCCCAATAAATGAGGGGAATGGCTTTAACTTCCTCTTTCACCGGCAATTGATTAGATAAATACATGTACGTGCAAATGAGGTGCGAGCAGCAAAAGATAGAGCAGACCATGGAATTATTTAAAAAAACACACTCCCACAGCTTCCATTGATGAACACAGGTACATAGTGAAGCGGGGGTGAGCATGAGGAGCAATGCCTTCAAGGAAACAAATGGCCGGGCAATTTGCAGCAGCCCACAACCAACAGCCGAACACCGAACACTCCTCGCACTCGCCGCTTCACTCCGCTTCGCTCTGCTTCCCCCAAAAGTTTAAGTAGTCAGGCTCACAAACATGAGGAAAGCAATGAAAGACTTGCGGGTCCACCGGCACAGCAAACCTTGAAATAATGACACTGAACGCTCATCGCACACTTTTGGTTTATCCTCCCTGGTATTCACTTATTAGTTCTTTGTTGTCTGTGATGCTCAGTGTTCACTTTAAGTGAGCTTGGTAGGGCATTACTTGTATCTGGTGCAATTGCATCATTTCTCTAGGTTTTCTCAGGACCTGCTTCCTCTTCAATCTTATTTTGTTTTTGTAGAGGATGTTGGGTTATCTTCCCCTATTTTTATGCATTCTTCTCATTCCTATTAATTAGTCATTCAACAGTTCTTTCTATAAATTTATTACATTTGTACTTGATTTTATTCAAGTGTAACTCTATTTCAGATTTTCTACGAGCACGAGTTAACTGGATGACATAATGATTCCCTGCAGTATTCCCAGGCCTGCGATTCTCCCAATTACCTTCCTTGTGGAAGGCAAATGACTGTGAGCACCTTCTACCTGGCAATCCCTTTATCGGTTCCCTGACCGCTGGTGTCTATCCTGCTCCGGCACCTCTCCCATCATGGTGTATCAAGGGTCGTCTTTTAGCACTCACCAAAAATGACAAAGGTAGTCAAAAAGGAGTGTACACCAGTGCAAAAAGTAACCCAATTTTATTAAGGCTCCCAGATGCAGCTCGGACAGAAAATTCAAACAGAACGCGGAACAGAACTGCATGAAAAGGTGCTGTCAAAGAACCACCCTCAGAGTGAAAACTTTTATAGACAGTAAAATAATAATCATTTGTGATTGTGCGACATAGAAAACATCTTCCCACACAACAATGATTGGTTTGTGCACTTTGGACTCATACAGAACCCTATACATTATGCTGGCTCATTGGTTCCATGAACTTTCCCACAGCACCCTCAATTACAATAATGTGATATCCCAATCCACCCCCAATTCCCACAACACACAAAGATATGATTGGAACATTGGAGACAACCAGCAGAACCTTATTATTCTGCCCTGGTCACCTCTTCCTGTCTCCTATGGGAACAGCAACCCATCATGACATCATCTAAGCCTTGACCCATGGACATACTTTAAAATGATTGTTGCATATTGGGAATATGCTAACCCTCTTCCCAGGGAAAATGGACTGCAGGCAATTTGAAACTACGGCGAGTCTTGCCGGCTTCACTAGAAAATCACATTTTATAAATGATTTTAAATTAGAAAATGGTAATATATTCCTCTTTCACTAGCAGACCCTGTACACTCTAATCAGTTGACCTCGAAATATAACAACCTCTCTGTGCTTCTCTGTACAATTGGCCAGGGATTGCATGCTCTGTGCTAGCGAACCATCTGCTGTGGCCTTTGCCTTGAATGAAAGCCACTCACACGTTTAAAACAAAGCAGGCTTTTAGAGCCTATTTACCATGCTTCATTCTACCACTAAGTTTAATTATATGTACGTGTGCCCCAGGATTTACGGATTAGTCTTATTAAGCTTCTAATTTTTCATATATGCAGAAGGGCTCCCTCCCATTTAAAAAAAAAAAAAAGGTTTTATTTAAGTGTTATGGTTCAGACAAAAGTATAAACCTTTCACTTAATACAAAGCATAGCAAAAAAAATCAAATTAGCATTCTCGTACAAAGCAAGTATTAAAATATTCAAGCAAATTACATAGACTAGTTACATAAAACAATTTACATAAAACATCACTTCAGAAAAAACAGAGAAGTCGGTCAGTATGCTTCATCGTAACTGTTATTTTTTTTTTTGCATCTGATCAAGAAAACCAGTTAAAGACAATATCCGGGTCTGACCCTGGCCAATCATCAAGCTAGACCACACAAGTTCACTAACAATTTTCATCTCCATATGTTTAAACCTTTCTGTTTGCAGAGCCGGGCAGTCAGCCACCAGATGCTTAATGGTTTCTTTGGTAGCCGAGTTCTTACAAAATCTACAGCTCTGGTCGGTCGTGCCCAGCCCCCATTTTCACGTCCTTTCCAAAGTCGGAAGTTGGTTTAACCAAAAATGTAGGCAAGTTGTCCTACATTTAGTACAAGGGAAGATGTAAATGTACTTCGGGAACACCTCTCTCTTAGTGAGAAATTTTCGGTATTCAATATACAAACTATAATTCTGCACCTGCTCTGAAGAGATCACCCAGTCCTGTTTGTGCAGTTTATTCTTGACAATGCCCAGGTTGTGACAAAGGTCTCCAGTAGATGACTCTATCGAGATTAGAAGTTCAGCCATTTCTTCCTTGAATTTTGTAATAGTAACCCCAGATGCTCTGGTTTGCTCCACCCCCCATCTCTGATAGAGAGACATAGCAGGTGGGTTTAATAGTTGTGTATTTTGCCACCTTTCTCCATTGGGCTCTTGTCCACAGTGAGACTAACCCAAAAACTTGCCTTATGACAACGTTGGGAATGGCCATAGACAGGCCTAGAGTTTTCTTAAACAACATTCCCTGGATGGTATTGAGGAAGTCCCGCAGTTCAAAAAGACAAAGATCCAAGCAGTAGAGTAAGGTAAGCTGTGCAGTGGAAAGGTAGTATTGTAAAAGAGGGCTTAAGGAGAAACGACACAATTGCCTATAAACCCTCTTCATTTTTGCCAACAATGGCATAGTCTTGACCCTGACCAGGAATTCCAGCTCTCCTTAGAGTAAGTGTTAGTAACGTGGTCCTGAGGTACTTAATTACTTCCCTTCCCCGTCATCCTCCACTCTGACTAAGGGATTTCCACCCACATTCCATGTCATAGTTTTCGGGGATATCTTGTTCGTGAAGAGAATTACCTTTGATTTCTCACTGTTTACTCTGAGTTTGTTCTCTACAGCATATTGAAAAAACAGTCTAAGTTTCCTCTGGAGTCCAATCTGTGTCAGATCGAACAAGACTACATCATCAGCAAAGATAATGCAGTCAAGTGACACTGGGCCCAGCTTCACATGATTGGTGGTTCCCCCTCCCAGACACAGGGTAAGTCAGCAAGATAGAGGTTGAAGAGGATGGGGGCCACCACGCACCCGTGCCACAAACCATAGTGCATAGCAATGGGGTCCATCGTGGCTCCCTTCCCCGTCAACCTCACTCTGACCATCGTGTCTGTGTGCAGCAGAGCCAGCAGCTGCACCAGCTTTAAAGGGAGATTGTCCCTATCTTAGATTTTTTGACCGCTGCTAGAAGTTGAGAAATAGCAAAGGCGTTCAAGGAGGTTCCCATTCTAGTGTGGAACCCAATCTGGGACTGAGAATACAAGCCCTTAGATGTTATGTGTCCCTTAAGCCCTCTTAATAAGAGGGTTCCCAGGATCTTACTGGAACAATCCAGCAAAGCTATCATTCTAAAGTTATTCGGGTTCCCCCTAACCCCCTTTTTGTGTGAGGGGCTGATTACAGATTCTTTCCATGTGCCTGGGACTATAAGGGTTTTACTCACACAGTTGAACAAGTCTCTCAGAGGGGCGGCCCACAGTTCTGGGTTTGATTTAATCAATGCTGGCGGTACATTATCATGGCAGGGGGCCCTTGAAGGCTTGGCCCTATCGATAGCCCACAAGATGCACTCTGCCACTGCAAGGCTCCCTGTGCTGGGTTCATCATCGGTGGGTTAAAGAGGTGTTCCTCTTCAGGGGGCTTGACATATTTCTTAGTGATATGAGCTTCCCATTCCTGGGTGCTATTGTTACACTCCAAGTTGTACACAACTTTTGTTGCACCCCCCAAGATTTTCCAGAAATTGACAGTGTCTTTCTGGATAAGAATCATGATCAGCTTTTGGTTATGATCGTTCAACATTTCCCTGACTGTTCGCCTGAGCGCACTTTTGTGAAGGCCCAATATTCTTGTCTTTTCTACCTTAAAGGTTGAGTAGTCAGATGCTGTTTTACATAGAGTTCTCATGGCTGCCCTCTTTGCCTGTTTCGCCAATTTAACTTTGACATCAAAGGGATGGTTGTGTTTTTTCCCTCTGCTGATTTGACCCCTGCTGGTTAGAGACTTTAGGCAGTTCAACCTGCATTCCATTTCACTGTCTGCCCCCATCTATCCTGTGAAATTAAGGCAGTTTCATGTTGTATGTGGTTAACTGTCAATGGGAGTCTGATTGGCAAACCACCTTTTGACATAGGATCACAGAGATGTCCCAGATCGTCAGAGACAAAAATGTGATCACTCCACGTCCTTTTCAGCTCCATGTATAGTAGTCCTTTACTTCTTGGTGCCATGGTAGGCAAATCTGAGGGTCCCATTGCTCTAAATAATTGTTCCAAGCTACACCCTGAGATACAGAACGAGTGGGGTGTGTTGCAAGGTTTACCACCCCCCCTTACAATGTGGTAATGCACAAGCAGAATTGAAATCCCCCCCCCACCACCACCATGAGCTCCTCGTCTGCCCTCCCGGTCCAACCCGTAAGCAGTGTGTCCAATGCCTGCCAAAGGCCTGCCATTTTGGTGTTCTAATTGTTGAAATTGAGATGGGAAGTAATAAGTTCACAGCCATGAGGTCCTTCAAGTTCACCTCTATTTCATGATGTTTGAAATTGTAATTTAGGACAATTGTGATTGCCAGACCTCCAGATGGCCTGCCTTGCTTCCCCCTAATAGCAACTTTGGTGTAAGTGTGGAAACCTTGCAGCTTGAAGGGTGTAGTTGCCATTGTCTCTTGTAACAGTAGCTCTCCTGCCCTCTTTAAGTCAAAAGCAGCCAATCCCTTCAACTTCAGGTAGCCACAGATGTTCCATGAGGTCAGTGTTAAGCACCCTTCATTAAAGGCTCAACTGCTTTACCTTTCTTTTCTTAAACATTTCCAGTGCTGACTCCAGCCACGCCCATTCTTCAAGGTCCGTTTTCCCTACTACGTCCAGTTTGGTATGTATTCTTTGTGCTAGCGCTATTGAAATCTGCGGAGGAGCTAAGAAAGCCTCAATTCCTTCCACTGTGTTTAGTTGGCCTACTTGATAGCCAATGCTGGTGAGATGCACCCGATTATTCCATACAATGTGTGGTATGAGGTTGGAAGCATAGTAACAGACTGATCTATCGGCTCCCTTTTTTGGGAAGCCCACCCTCAGTATATCCTCTAATCTGTGGGCCCAAAGGTGCAGAATTTCCTGGATTCTTTTTGTATTTGCCCTCTTTTTAGATGAATCTGCCCACCGATTGAGGCGTTGCCTTCCCAACTCATTGTGGTCCTGGTAAAAGAGTCGAGTCGTTCTTCTGTGGTACAATGACCACCTGTACCTCCGCTGGTACCTGAGTGGGCTTCGCTGTTGACGTACCATTTGTTAGCAAAGGTTCAGATGCCTGTTCTTCTAATGATGTAGAGACATCAGTTGTTTCTTGCATATTCTGATCCAAGTTCGAAGAATTCTAAAGTTCCAAGAAGCCAGTATTTTTTTTTTTTAAAGGTTTTAGCAATTCCCTTTTTTTTCCAGTTCCAGCTAATTTTACCTGGTTTGTGGAATACAACGTCTCCAATGTCAAGACTTTGATGAACTGTCTGGAGTTGCTTCTCTTGTTTCCATTTTGCTCTGGCATGTTTTTAGTCTTTTTTTCCTTTGTGATTTTCCTTTTCTCCTTTGTCTAGTGACCCTCACCAAACCCTCACGATCTGAGTCTTTCTCTGGAGAGTCATTTATAACTTCTATTTCTGGTGGAGGGTCTGAGTAATCTGGAGTGTTTTCCTGTTCTGTGACACACAACTCTACCAAAGGTGATGGACTATCTAGTATCAGTGAAGGAGTTTCCGGCATAAGTTCACCAATTACGTATCTGAGATTTTTGAAGCTCCGTTCTCCTCGGTAGAGAGCAATATCGTTCCTACCCCTCCTGCACCAGTAAGACACTGACCAGTAGAGGCCTTACAGAAGTTCTGATGATCCCAGGTGTTTGCCATTATTCTGGTGATGCCCTGGTCCAAGGAATCCAGTTTTCTTGCATTGGCTTGGAGCAGCTCTTTTACATTGTCATATAGCCTTAACATTGACTCCAGAAACAAGTGCACGACGGATATTGAAATTGGGCCCAAAGACTCAACTTGTGGCTTAATATTGGAATCTCTCCTTAATGTTAGGTTCTTATGGGAATAATATTTTTCGTGGATTGGTGGGGGTGAGACGGGCCATGTTCCTGTTGTTCCTGATGCTCTATTCGAGAGCTATTCAGTGGGCTGAGTATGTAGTGCCATTCTTTGATTCTCCGTTTCCATGGAGAAACCAACCTTTCTAGTGGTCTGATGTTGACGAGCTCTAATTCCTTCCATGTTGTTGCACAGTTTGTCAAACGACTGGTCCAACATGGAATCCTGGGTTTTAGCTTGTGGAGAATGAGGATGGGTAAGAAGTCCATCACCCTACCCCGCTCAATGAGCTTTGACCAGGTTGTTCGTCGGTGTGATGGTTTCTCATCCTTGACGTGTTCCCTTCCTGAAGGATATTAGAGGTCTCAAACATTACTTGGTTCGCTGTAGATGGTAAAGTCTTGTCTGGGTGCGTTGCAATTCCCATGGATAGGGTATGAATCTCCTCTCCCAAATCGTGCCCCTCTAGATTAGGAGCCAGAGTGGAATTTAAGGTAGCTCCTACTCCTTCTGGTACGTCCCCATCTAACACGCTCCCTTCATGGATGGTCGGAGGGAGTTCCCTATTTGCCAATGGTGTCAAATGTGCAGAGTTCAGTAGACTTTCATCATTCACCTCAATTGCCATCTTTGGTGCCAAGTCTGTATCTTTGGGTGACTGCAACTCAGTCGATGTTGTAGTAATGTTCGAACACGAACTCTGTGTGTCGAATAGACGTTCCAGCTCTTGATGGCCTTATAGAGCAATGCACCCCTTTGCTGTGATTTTTAGTTTTCCATTTCGCAGCTTGGACATATCCAATGTCCTAAAGACTAAGGGAACTTGTAGGTCAGCATGGCTTTGCCCTGAAGAGCTGTAGGCACCTATACACACTGTGTAAACACCGATATTGGACTGAATTAAGATGTATAAATGGTGAGGCACTGTGCAGATTGGCACCAAGAGTAGGTTTTGCGGGATTCAAGGTTTGAATTACCCAACAGTCACACAACAATTGCACTATGTTCAAACCTCCAATCGAGCTGGTGCCTCATCTGCTCTGCTCACTCACTGTTTGCTCATGCCTCATTTTTCAGAGTGTTGAGTGTGTTGAGTCTCGTAGGACCTCCTAACACTACCCTTCCTGTCCCGTGGTCTCAAAGCAAGGGCAAGGGCAGGAGGTCAGCCAAGAGGTCCGCAGCCTAAGAGAAAAAGCACCAGGATCCCGGCTCTGAGGCTCCAAGACTCCTTGCTCGCTCACTCTCTGTAAACACTGCTCTCAACCACACTCGAGCTAAACCTGAATCTGTTAGAGGAAAGGACCTGGGTCCAAGAACCTGTGACATTTCTCGTAGCTCATAGGTCGTAGTGTCAAGCTGAACTGTTTTCGACTAGGAATCAGAAATCAGCTGCTTCCAACACAAACCCAACCAGTCCCTTTGAAAATATCTGAACTCAGATACAATCTGGAGGCTGTAATTCCTCCCCTTTTAGAGTCTACTCTCTCAGCTGATAAGCGTGTTCCTTCATACCGTACTGAACTTGTTCTCTTCGCAGTGATGAAGTCCTTCTCTGGCCGACTGTACATGCCGTGGTCTCCTGATGCTGGTGGTATTGTCGAGGTTGCATTGATGCTCTGTCCACGAAGGATTCCCAACCCTGGTCCCGCTGCCAACTTTGGTTGGCCTTTTGCCATTCAATTCTCATTTTCTCTGGGTTCACCCTTGCTGTGGCACAGCATTCTGCAAAGTTACGCAAGTTTGAAAGTCACAGGATTCAGAATCTCTCTCTCTGTCAAGGTGTACGCGGCTTGGGCGATTCCCGAGCTGATGTATGTGCTTATCTCTCTCTACGTCTCGAGTCAAGTAGCTCGGGGCTTCCCCAGCTAACTTGTGTGGGTTTCTGTCTCTATGTCTCGTTTAGTTTAGTTTATTTGCTTATATAAAGCACCAAACCCGGAGGTATCTAGGCGTTTTGGCTTAGATATACAACAATTGTTACACAGTGATGCAGTTATTACAAGAACACAATAGTCTGATACAGAGGCACTAAGATACAGTAAAATGCACTGTGGGCAATTACATAATGTTACAAATTAAATACAGTGAATTAGAAAGTACTATAAAAGTTATATACAGAATATTATACAGGTATGGAGGTGGAGCAATGAAGGGGATGTCTAGTGTTACATACCTAGATGTAATTCCTTTGTACGAAGTTAACATAGCAGCATAATGTACACCTCTGTGTACAATCGAATATGGCCATATATACTTAATTCAGATGGGAGAAGAGCCAATATTTTACCTTGTTTCTGAAGGAAGGGAAGGAGGGCTCGGCTCTTAAAGCAGGGTTCAGAGAGTTCCAAGTTTTAGCTGCCAGCACTGGGAAGCTGGACCTGCCGGCCTTCAACAATTTGAATTTTGGGAAGATAAGGCAGTGAAGATAGTTAGCTCTGGTAGGTCTGACAGATTCCTTTCTAGAAAATGTATCGATCAAGTTTTTGGGGGCCGGGTTTGAAAGACATTTGTGAGTGATCATTAAAGTTCTGAACGTGTTCCTGTCTTGTATTTGAAGCTAGTTAGTATTGTGTCCTGCTTGTAAAAATGTGGTTTCTATGGGGAATATTTAGAGATGATCTAAGGGAATTGTTTTGCAGCATGTGTAGCTTTTTCACATTTCGTTTGCTGGTGCCTAAGTATAGAGTGTTGCAATAGTCCAATTTAGAGAGTATAAGTGCTCTAGCAAGCGTGATACAGCTGAGAGTGGACAGGAAAGGTCTGCATGCATTTATTAATTTAGAGGTATAGGCAGTTGATGACGCTGTTGCGTAGACTTGTTTGGACAAGGATAGGGTGGAGTCTAAATAGACTCCAAGTGTTTTGGCATCCTTTGACACTTTAGTATTATTTCCATCAATGTTTAATGAAGTGTATTGGGGATCTAGCTGGTTGAGGCAGAGCCTGGAGCCAATGAGTAGTAGCTTGGTCTAGTCGTCATTGAAACAAAGACCATGCTTGGCCATCCAAGTTTGGATTGTGAGGTAAATTTCATTAAGGAGTGAGGAGTCTTTGTCATATGAGCCTGAGAGAGTGAGCATAAGGTTCGTATTGTCCACATAATTTGTGTAAGGGACGCCCAGGTCATCTAGGTGGTCCAATAGAAGTTTTGTAAAAATGTTGTATAGGATTGGCGAGACACAGGAGCCTTGCGGGACTCCACATGTGATAGGTGAATGGTCTGCTGAGGCTGATGTAGAGAAAACCCTCATAGTTCTGTCTGAGAGAAAAGATTGGACCCATGCAGCGGCTTTGGAGGAGAAAGAGGCTGCTGTAGTCAGAGGTGTGGTTAGGATATTATGATCAACTAGATCCAAAGCTGCCGACAGGTCGAGTAATAGAAGTAGGGCAGGATTTCCGTTGTCTCTAGCTTCATCCATTTGGAGTTTTAGGTCCAACAGTACTGTCTCGGTACCACGTCTTGGCCTAAATCCAGATTGCCAGAAGCCAAGGAGGTTATTCATTTCGAGATGGTTCTATATTTGGATATGGGCTGTGTTAGGCAGAATCACATGCAGTACCCTTGGAGAACACTACATGCAATTAAGACTACAAGTGTCAGTACAATGTCACATTTGGTACAAACCTGTACTACACAGTAATGTGGTAGCAGTGGCTGAGCAGCCAGACTTATCTCAAGAGTTTAGTGAGTAGTACAACAGGTTACACAAAGGACTAGCAATCACAGTGGTTTAAACAAACACTTACTATACATTTATTTACACAGTCAGTTGTAAAACATTCCAATAGCAAGAGCAGCTCAATATCACACATTAGTATACTACAATAGACAACCAATAAGTAACTGAACAAGGTTAGCTCCCCTGAAGTGGGAGCAAAATGGCACTTCAGTTACTTTAAAAAGGGGTAAACAGAAAAGGTTATAAGAAATGAAGCATAAATGGTTTCATAGGCAAGGCAAAGGGTTTCGGTGAACTACAACCAGCAATTCAGTTCATAGGCCTTGGCCAAAGTCAATGGTTGAGAATCTTCCTATAGGATAGCAAAGTTCTGGTAGTAAACAGTTAAGTCTTTGCCACTGATTTTAGAAATATTTGGTTAGACGAAAAGTTAGGTGAATGCTTAGGGAATGTTTAGGGAAGCCTTAGACCTATTTTTCCTGGTTTTCCACCAGTTTTGAGAATTACCAGTTCTCACAAGCCTAGAGAGGGGTCCAATTTTTATATTCACCTCTTCCTCATAAGCAGGACAGGGTCAAATACTTTACAATGGGATGGGCAATGATGGAGCTTGGTTGGGGCTCCCTTTTCCATACTATTCTAGCCTCAGATTTGCCTGGGTTAGAGGTCAACTTAATAACACCAGGGCTTTCAGTGGGGTTCTCTGTAGAGGTGCCCACAGGCCCAGTGTGGTCTCTTAAGGTTGCCTCTCTAGCCAATTTGGTTTGGTTATGTTTCTTCTCACTGGGAGGCCTGGGGGTACTGGATACTACTCCTAGAGTTTTTAAATCATTCCCCAACAGGACTCTCCCAGGCACCTCACTCTGGACACTGAGAGGGATCCTCACTGTCATATTATTACACTGAATGAGAGTTGGTAAAATTTAGTGGGATCTTTGGATGCTCTAGCAACATCCTCA
The DNA here is from genome assembly GCF_040938575.1 of Ambystoma mexicanum. NCBI lineage: Eukaryota > Metazoa > Chordata > Amphibia > Caudata > Ambystomatidae > Ambystoma > Ambystoma mexicanum. Next base: position 829,521,822 of record NC_090937.1, on the reverse strand, counting down.
GGCTTGAAAAAGCTTTCATCCACAATTGCTCTGCTGGCCCCATGGCATGGGTCTCATGACCATTGGCAAGAACACTGTCTTTATAGTACACTTTGGAGTTTTCTGGAATGGAGTCATACACACCCATATTCTGTTTCTTACCCAGACCCATTGACTCTAAGGATACTTGGACTCTAATGATACAGTAGCTTGAAGACCCAAGTGTTCTTCCGCAAATAGTAGTGGGCACTAACCATTTGTACTTCTTTATCTGGGGAGGAGGCTAAGGGGGCAGTGCTGATGCCTGCTGGTTTACCCTTGCATCTGGGATATCCTTTCACAAGGTCAGTTGACCCACAAACATAACATTTAACACATGCTTTCTGGAATTGGGGTTTCTGCCGATCTCTCTCTGGTTGGGCACCAAAGGATTCACTAGACCTACCAGGTTTCCCATGCAGTGTACCCTTATGTTGTTTGGGGGCCTCTCCTGGTGGGTTGGAATTAGATTTATCTTTATTCTCATTTTGGTGCTGTTTCCCCTCATCCTTTTTGTGAGTTGTCCCAGAATCCTTATGAGTGGCCCTGTTGGCTACCCATGAGTTGGATGCTCTAGCTAACTTTTTGGGATCAATCTCATTTGAGTCAGCCAAGTGCTGTCTCAGCTCAGGAGAGCAGGCATCAAAAATAGTTTCCAATAAAAACAGATTCCTCATTCCTTCATAAGTGTCAACTTTGTAAACCTTAACCCAACCATCTAAGTTTTTCAAACACTCAGTCACCCAGGTAGCTCAAGCGGTACCATCATGCTTTTTGAGTGTTCTAAACCTCGTAAGATACTGGGAAGGGGTCTTCCCAAACCTAGCTATCAAAGCTAGTTTCACACTTTCATACTCCTTTCTGTCTATATCCCCCAACTCCATTACCACATCAGTTGCAACCTAGAAAAAAGCCAAGGAATCAGCTGATTCCCTGTAATGTCTTGAATCCCATGGTTACATTCAAAAGCAGCCAACCAATCCAAAAAATCAAGCTTAACCTCATACATACTTACTGCATCTTTGGGCATGCACGGTCTCTTAGGACTGTAAGACCTAGAGGACTCTGGGAGAGATCCAGTTTCAAGAGACAACTTTTTAATTTCAAGTGCAGGATTCAACTCCATTCCTCTGCGCTTAAATTCTTGATGTTTGCTTTCAGTTTGTGCTGGGATTCTTTTAAACTCCAATTCTAGTCTCACTCTTTCCAGAGCGACAAATTCAGGATTTAGTGTTGTACCTTATGGGGTCCCTGTGGTCAAAGGTTGAGTCCTATGAGCAGGTAGAGGTAAAACAGGACCTACATTTTGAGACTCTTCTTTCTCATCTAACTCATCCATAACATTTGAGCTGGGCTCTGAAACATTATCATCCTCATCAATATTTTCCACATTTGCGGCAGGGGTACATGTTTCAGACCCACTCCTCAGGCTTTGATATTCCAACAACTTTTATATCAATTCAACCTTTTTTGTTTTTTACCGTGAGGTTCCTAGCTTTACACATATCTCTCAATTGTATTTGTATTTTGTATTCTATTAAATTTATAGAGCGCTTTAATCCAAAGTTCTTTACATGAGGAACAAGAAAATATACAGCAAGCATAAAATGGCAATTGAATCGCAACCAGAGAACAGTACAAGGAACAATTTACATTATTGATGAGGTAAGGTGAGAGTAGAGAGGGACCGAGGTGGGAGAGGGAATGGGAGGTATGAGTGGAGGTAGAAGCAGAAGTAAGAGAGGAGGCAAGAAGGTGTGAGGGAGAAGAATGGAAAGAATAAGACTAGAAAAGAGCGGGAGGTAGGGTAGGAGGGAGTAGAGAGGAAGGAGAGGGTGAGGAAGTACAGATGTAAGAGAGGGAGTAAGAGGTGAGGGATGAGGTAGTGGCAGCAATAGGAGAGGTAGCGAAGGTGTTAGGGAGGGGAATGGAAGAAATAAGATTTTAGAGAAGAGCGGAAGAAAGGGTAGGAGGGAGAAGAGCGGATGGGGATGGGGAGGTGGTTCCAGTGGAAAGGAGCAAGGAGTTGGAAAGAGCGGAAGCGGGAAGGGTGCAGGGTGGTGGAGGAGGAGAGAGTAGGATAAGATCAGCAGAGCGGAGAGGACAATAAGGGGTATAGAAAGTGAGAAGGGAGGATAGGTAGGGGGGGCAAGACCATAGAGGGATTTGAAGACAAGACAGAGGAACTTGAATTTAAGCTGGGAGTGAAATGAGAGCCATCCTAGAGAGGTGAGAGAAGAGGAGATGGACTCAAGAGGTGAGAGAAGGCAGAGGGAGCGGATGAAAGAGTGGTAGACAGATTTAAGTCGGGAGAGGTGAGAGGGGGGAGTCCAAAGAAAAGGGAGGAACAGTAGAAAAGCCTGGAGAAGATGAGGCAGGTAATTAAGAGTTTAGTAGCGTGAAAGGTTAGGAAAGGTCGAATTTCATGGATGTTGTAAAGGTGAAAGTGGCAAGACCTGGCAGTAAGATAAATTTGGTGAGATAGGGAGAGGTGGGGGTCAATGTGAAGACCAAGGTTACGGGCATGGGGAGAGAAGGAGAGTTGGGAGGGGGGAAAAAGAATGAAAGGGAGAGGGGAGGGATGAGGTTTGAAATAGCATGAAGAGAATTAAAGATTTTGAACATGAATTCAAAGGAAGGGAGAGTAGCTAGAGAAGTAGGAGAGGGAGAGGAGGTAAAGTGTGGACAAAAGAGAAGGCCTAGACCACCTCCGTGGCCTGAGGATCGAGGGACATGTCCAAAAAAATAATAGGAAGAGGTGAGGGAAGCAGCAACAGAGGTGTTGTGGGGCGGGATCCAGGTTTCTGTGATACATAGAAATTGGAGTTTGAAGCATAAGAAAAGGTAAAGGACAGCTGTAATTTTGTTACAAATCGACCTGGTCTTCCAGGGGGCGATGTCGAAGGCATTGGAAGTGTTAGTGAATTGATCAACTCTTAAAGTGACTATGGTCTCCTGTCTGTAGCTTTCCATATCAGGCATGATAAAACAATTGCTTCTCTAGTGTTGTTTAGCCTTGTGAGGTTTATTTGAACAAAGGTAAGAGTAGCACTCTAAATGTAACAAGTATACTTGTATCCTCACCGCTGTACACCAGTGTTAGGCAGAATCACATGCAGTACCCTTGGGGAACACTACATGAAATTAAGACTACAAGTGTCAGTACTATTTCACCTTTGGTACAAGCCTGTACTATAGAGTAATGGGGTAGCAGTGGCTGAGCAGCCAGACTTATCTTAAGAGTTTAGTGAGCAGTACAACAGGTTACACAAAGGACTAGCAATCACAGTGGTTCAAACAAACACTTACTCAAGGTTTCTTGGTAAAAGAATATACATTTATTTACACAGTCAGTTGGAAAACATTCCACTAGCAAGAGCAGCTCAATATCACACACTAGTATACTACAATACACAATCAATAAGTTACTGAACAAGTTTAGCTCCCCTGAAGTGGGAGCAAAATGGCACTTCAGTTGCTTTAAAAAGGGTTAAACAGACAAGATTATAAGAAATGAAGCACAAATACTTTCATAGGCAGAGCAAAGGGTTTCAGTGAACTACAACCAGCAATTCAATTCATAGGCCTGGGCCAAAGTCAATGGTTCAGAGTCTTTGTATAGGATAGCACAGTGCTGGTAGTTAACGGTTAAGTCTTTGCCACAGATTTTAGAAGAATTTGTTCAGGCAAAAAGTTAGGTGAATGTTTAGGGAAGGACAAGCCTTCAAAGATGGGAACGTTTTGCAAACTTTCCACACGGCTAAACAGAGTTCTGAACTGCACTTGCACAGTACCTTGTAAGTGAAGAAAAGCTGTAGCTATGATATGATATGATATGGCATTTGTAACGCGCCTATACATAAGTGTTTCAAGGCGCGACGAGGCAGGGAGGGGGAAACAAGGGGAAGACAGACAACGATCCTACTAGGCCAGGTGTCATTTAGATCGCGCAAGTACAGGGGTAGGAGGGAGGGAAAAGTGCAAGGGGAAGGGGAGGGGGGGAAGTGCAGTACAGGGTACGTAGAATATAAAAATAAATAATAGGGCCAGCTGGTGGCAAGTGCAAGGTAAGCGCAGACAAGTGCTGGGGAGGGGGGGCTGTAGGGATACAGAGACAGTCCCGCAGTGCGGGGGTTGCCAGGGAGGCAGTGCAAGTGGAGAGTGGCTGGGCCAAGGACCGAGGTCGGAGAGAGTGGCCCAGTTGCAGATTCAGTGCAGTTTCAGTGAAGAATTTAGCAGGGGAGAGGGAGAGAGAAAGCAGAAGCAAAGAGGAAGGTTTTGAGGTGCTTCCGGAACCGGAGATGGTTCTCCTCAAGTTTCAGGGAGGCAGGAAGGCTGTTCCAGAGGGAGGCCCCTGCCATGGAGAGATATCTACCCCTAGCTCGTTGCTTCGAGAAGCGGCTGACCCTGAGGGAGTTGGAGACGGATGAGCGAAGGGCTCGGGAAGGAAGATTTTTAGGAAGAGAGAGTTGAAGGTATTTAGGCCCCAGGCCCCAGAAGGCCTTGTGGACAATGCAGAGGGCTTTGAACTTAATCCTCGCAGCCACTGGGAGCCAGTGTAGAGATTTCAGTCCTGGAGAGATACGGTCCCTGGGCTTGAGGCCAAGGACAAGTCTCACAGTCCTGTTCTGGATGAGTTGCAGAGGGCGGAGAGTGGAGGCAGGCAGATTAAGATAGAGGCTGTTACAGTAGTCCAGCTTCGAGCGAACCAGGGCTTGGGAGACAGTGAGCTTCTGGGGGAAGAAGAGGAAAGGAAGAATACCTCTGAGGAGGTGCAGCTGGTAGTGTGACTTCTTAGAGACGTAAGATATATGAGGAGAGAAGGAGAGTGTGGAGTCGAAGATGACCCCGAGGTTTTTTGCCTTGCAGGTAGGAGCAGGAAGAGGGCCAAGAGAGGCTAGCCAGAGAGCTGCAGGGAAGGAGGGAGTGGGTGTGCCGATGAGTAGAATCTCAGTCTTACTGGCATTAAGGCAGAGTTCATTGGCGGCACACCACTCCTGGATAGCAGACAGACAGTCAGAGATGAGGGAAGGAGAGGAGGAGGCCGAGGGGAGCCTGAAAATGAGCTGGGTATCGTCCGCATAGCACTGAAAGTTGGGGCAGAGAGCTGCGATGCGGTGGGCAAGGAGTGCCAGATACTGGTTGAAAAGCCAGGGAGAGAGATTAGAACCCTGGGGGACACCACAGGTAGAGAAAAAGATGTCAGAGAGGAAGGACCCCAGTTGGACCTGGGAGGGACGATTGGAAAGGAAAGAGGTCAGCCACGCCAGAGCCTGACCAGTGATTCCCAGCTTATCATGGAGATGGTTGAGCAGGATGGCATGGTTGACAGTGTCAAAGGCAGAAGAGAGATCGAGCATAATGAGAACACACAGAGTGTTGGAGTCGAGGTTCGAGAGCAGGTCCTCACGGATGTTCAGGAGAGCAGTTTCCGTGCTTCTGGTAGCTCTGAAGCCAGATTGATGGTCATGAAGACTACCAACAGATTCAGCATGGAGGTTAAGCTGGGAGATGGCCAGTTTCTCCAGGAGCTTGCCCAGGAAGGGAGTGATGGAGATTGGGCGATAGTTAGTCGGGCAGGAGGGGTCGGAAGAGGGTTTCTTAAGAAGAGGGTGCACAAGGGAGTGCTTAAGGGGGGATGGGAAGACTCCAGAGGCGAAGGAGTGGTTGCAAAAGTCAGCCAGGGCAGGAGCCAGGGAGTCCATGTGGTCCTTGATAGTTTTGGAGGAACAGGGGTGAACCTGTTTAGACGAGACTTTCATAGATCGGACTTGTCTGGAAACCTCGTCAGCAGAGAAAAGGGGAAAGGCAGAGAAGGAGGGAGGAGGGGTGGCTGCAGAAGGGCCGGAGGAAGAGCCGGGAAGAGAGGGAGGGAGGTGATAGGAGGAGAGTGAGGACAGGATGTGCTGAGTTTTAGTTTTAGAGATGAAGTGAGAGGCCAGTGCAGAGGGCCTGGGAGGGGACAGGAGAGGTAGAGACTGCAGCAGGGTTGGCAAGCTCCTTGCAGATTTTAAAGAGTTCGGCCGAATTGTTAGATGCCGCAGAGATGCGGGATTGGATAAGGGCTTGGTGAGAACGGAGAGAGACGGTATTGCCTTTGGAGCAGGCGGCAGGCCAGTTTGTCAGAGGATGAACATGAAGCACGCCATTTCCTCTCTGCCACCCTGCACTTGCGTTTTAGGTTGACGAGATCTGAGTCATACCAGGAGTTACATTTGGCTTTGGGCTTCAGGCGGATTCTCATGACAGGTTCAAGGATATCAAGAGTATCAGATATAGCATAGTGGAGTGTGGAGAGGGCTGTGTCAGGGTGGGAGTCAGCCGAAGGGGAGGGGGGGCGAGAAGGTGGCAGCGAAAGCCTCAACTGACACGCGCTTCATGGGTCGGATGACCGAGAAGGTGGGTGTCAGTGATGAGGGTGGCTTTGCCTGTGGGGTAGGGAGGGTGAGGTCTGAGGATAGGAGAAAGTGATCACTCCAGGAGAGAGGAGTGAAGAGAGGGACGGAGAGGGGAAGGTCAGAAGAGATCAGAGCATCAAGAGTGTGCCCTGCAGAATGAGTAGGCCCAGATGGGAGAATAGAGAGTGAGAGAGAGTCGCAGAGGTCACGAAAGAGTCCAGAGGGGGGACAGGAGGCATCCAGGTGGATGTTGAAGTCACCAAGAAAGAGGAGTTTAGTGGTTGAGGACAGGAGTGAGGAGGAGAGGTCAGCCCACTCAGAGAGGAAGGAGGACATTTGACCAGGTGGCCGATAGATAGTAGCCACGGTTAGGGAATGGCTAGGAAAGAGAGAGAGTCGGCAGACAAGACATTCAAAAGAGGAGTAGGTCTGCGTAGGAGTGACAGTGGCAGGAATCCACTCAGGGAAGATAAGGGCCACACCCACCCCTGTACGGTTGGGCCTGGGCACGGAGAGGATCTTGTAACCATCAGGTAGGAGTGTGTCAAAGCTGGTGACAGAGCTGGCCGTGAACCATGTCTCAGTGAGACCGAGGACGTCAAGGTCCAGTTCCTCAAGAAGGCGACAGATATCAGAGGAATGTTTGGTGGCAGAGCGAGAGTTAAGAGTGGCAATGTGGAGAAGGTTGCCATCCTTGAAGGACTTCCGGGGAGGGGTACAGATCAGAGGTACGCCCTGCGGAGGTGAAGAAGAAGGAGGTGAAGAAGGAGCAAGAGAGGGGGCAGGGAGGGAGGGTAGAGGCAAGGTAGCCAAGGACAGAGGAGGGGGGACAGCAGGAGAGGAAAGGAAGTTGATGAGGCGTGGGATCTATCAAAGAGGTGAAGGTTGGCCTGAGGGCCTTGGACCAAGACGGTCCCATTAGCGTAGACATTAATGATGGCCTAAGAGGAGTGGAAGGGGGCCAAGAGGACATCCCAACGGGTGCCACCATTAATGGGAGAAGAGGAGAAAGGAGAGAGCACAGAGACCATATGAAGGGTCCGGTCCATAGGTCAGGCGAAGGCACGAAAAAGAGGATGTCAGTGAGAGTTTCCTTGGAGCAGGCACTAGTGTAGGTATCAGCAATAGGGAGGCCTGGGTTGGAGACCAGGATGTCCTTTTTAAACTTTTTCCTACCAGATTCAGTGAGGAGAGCAGGATAGTCAATAGAAAAGCAGTTAGAGAAGATAGGCGAGATAGAGAGCACCATGGAATAGACGAGAGCACGCGGACAGGAAGTGAGCGGCAAGCCCAAGTTTACCACATTTCAGAGAACAACTGTAAATGCGTATTAGGTACCCAGTGGAGAGGCCACCTAAGTTTGAGAATCCTGCGAGGGGAGAAAAACCCTAGTTTACCACATTTCAGAGAACAACAGTAAATGCGTATTAGGTACCCAGTGGAGAGGCCACCTAAGTTTGAGAATCCTGCGAGGGGAGAAAAAACCCTAGTTTACCACATTTCAGAGAACAACAGTAAATGCATATTAGGTACCCAGTGGAGAGGCCACCTAAGTTTGAGAATCCTGCGAGGGGAGAAAAACCCTAGTTTACCACATTTCAGAGAACAACAGTAAATGCGTATTAGGTACCCAGTGGAGAGGCCACCTAAGTTTGAGAATCCTCAATTTACCACAATTAGCAGGGCACAGTGAAGTGAAGGCATCAAGCAAATGAATTGAACAGTTGTAGGTGCGGCGGGCCGAGGGAGCAGGTGGAGCTAACCAGGTAGACCGGTGCCAAGCGTCCCCTGCGGACACCTGCAGACACAGTGGGAGCCGCAGCCGCAGGAGCCGCCCTTTGCCTGAGGGGCCTTTAGCTGTGGGGACTGCGGGCAGGGGGCTGCCCAGGAAGGTCGATATATAGGTGAGGGTGAGCTATCAGGGAGGGGGGCTGGAGGAGGGCACCAGGAAGAGGCTGCAAGGGGAGGGGGGAGGGAGAAACACAACCACGCGCTCGGAGCGCTAAACAAAAAACACAAAGACACAAATCCTCACTTGAGGCCCAGATGGACGGCAGGATTTCTATCCTGCAACTGGGCTGCCCGGCGAGCTGCTCCCAAACTCCAAGGATCCGTGCAAAGAGACGAGCGGGGAGAGCAGCCGTCGGGTAGTCCAGAGGGACACCCGATGGAGCCAATCAGAGGGGGGGGCAGGCAGGGAGGCGGGCTGGAGGAGGGCACCAGGAAAAGGCTGCAAGGGGAGGGGGGAGGGAGAAACACAACCACGCGCTCGGAGCGCTAAACAAAAAACAAAAAGACACAAATCCTCACTTGAGGCCCAGATGGACCGGCAGGATTTCTATCCTGCATCTGGGCTGCCTGGCGAGCTGCTCTCAACCCCAAGGATCTGCGTAAAGAGGCGAGCTGAGGCAGTTGTTCCTGGCAGTTCGAGCAGATCTCGCTGTTCCTGAGCTTCAGTCCTGGGGACAAGAAGGAGGACGTCGGGAGGATCCTGCACTGCCCAGGGAAGAGGCCACAAGCTTGGCAAAACATCAGTTTAAGGTGTGAGTGCCTTAAAGACCACAAACTGGTATCCTTTCCACTGGCTATCCGGTTTTCCACAGCACTCGGCAGAAAATTCGACCAGGAGGGGACAGTGTCCAGGTGGCTTATGAGTTGGTTGTTCCCACCGAACTCAAGGGAAGAAGATAACCTTGAAGGGCTTCTCTGTCGATGGAGTTTCAGGCAATTCAAGCAATTCAGGCAATTCGGACCTGCAGTAGGGCTTCACCGGTCGTCCAGGAGTTGTAGCAGTCATCTTCCTTCAGCTGGTCTTCGGTTCTTTCGTTCCAGTGGTCGGGTCTGCTTTCCAAGTCCCAGAGACCTGTTTTTAAACAGTTTTCCCCCATTCTGTCACTCACACAGCAGGGTGGCTGTCCTTACTGGACAGCCAGCTGGCCAATCACGACAGAGTGTATTCAGGTCTCCTAGGAGACTAAGCACATTGAGTTTCAGGTGCCTCTCTCACATCCTGTCCACCCCATACACTCAGGCAACAGAGGAGGGCTTCAGCATTGAAGCCCACCAACAGCCAACGAACAAAGGGAACAAACCTGGTTTGGCGTGCAGAGTTAAACACAAGAAGGACCTTTCCTAAAAGAAACGGCAAAAAAAGTCAACCGGTGTCTTGTAAAGTCAATGTAACATGCTCTGGGATACAGTGGTCATTCCCAGAGAAGGTGTTTAAACCTTGGGGAGTCTGAAAGACACCCCTGTGCCACTGCACTGAAGGTGCTGTGTGACACACAGAAAAGATGATGCCTATGGAGTTGTTTTAAAACTCCATAACCAAAGAACACAAAAGTAAAACACATTGAACATGAAAAGTTCAAAGTCCCAAAATATAGCAAACGAGCTGGAGGTCTCTAAGGTAGAGTGAATTTAGCACTTGGGTGAGAATTCTCCCTAACAGGCTGCTTTGTCCAATATCTTTCCTTCTCTCACTGGGGTTTCTGTTTATCCGCCTCTCCGTAGATTGGGTCATCATTTTTAAAGTGGCATGACCTTTTCTTCTGAGAGAACAATATCTATTAGAATGTTAATCCTGTAGTGATACCTCTCAGTTTCTTCTATTACAACTTCCTCAACCCAGTCATGGTATTTCCCAGGATGTGTTATTAAAACGTTCTCACTCCAGTCGTGGTACTTCCTAGAGTGTGGTGTTGTTCCATGCTGGCCTTAGTATGTACCACTTGAGGGAGTTCCTCATGGAAACAGGAGTCCTCATCCCCTAAAGAGTAGTCACTCCGTATGAGGTCCCAGGTCATTCTACTCATCGGCACACCCACTCCCTCCTTCCCTGCAGCTCTCTGGCCGGCCTCCCTTGGCCCCCTTCCTGCCCCTACCTGCAAGGCTAAAAACCTTGGGGTCATCTTCGACTCCACACTCTCCTTCTCTCCTCATATATCTGACGTCTCTAAGAAGTCACACTACCAGCTGCACCTCCTCAGAGGTATTCTTCCCTTCCTCTCCTTCCCCCAGAAGCTCACTGTCTCCCGAGCCCTGGTTCTCTCAAGGCTGGATTACTGTAACAGCCTCTATCTTAATCTGCCTGCCTCCACTCTCCGCCCTCTGCAACTTATCCAGAACAGAACTGCGAGACTTGTCCTTGGCCTCAAGCCCAGGGACCGTATCTCTCCAGGACTGAAATCTCTTCACTGGCTCCCAGTGGCTGCGAGGATTAAGTTCAAAACCCTCTGCATTGTCCACAAGGCCTTCTGGGGCCTGGGGCCTAAATACCTTCAACTCTCTCTTCCTAAATATCTTCCTTCACGAGCCCTTCGCTCATCCGTCTCCAACTCCCTCATGGTCAGCCGCTTCTCGAAGCAACGAGCTGGGGGTAGATCTCTCTCCGCAGCAGGGGCCTCCCTCTGGAACAGCCTTCCTGCCTCCCTGAAACTTGAGGAGAACCATCTCCGGTTCCGGAAGCACCTCAAAACCTTCCTCTTCGCTTCTGCCTTCTCTCTCCCTCTCCCCTGCTAAACCTGCTTAACTCCCCACTGAAATTCTGCACTAAACCTGCATCTTGGCCACTCTCAGCGACCTCGGTCCAGGGCCCAGCCACTCTCCACTTGCACTGCCTCCCTGGCTCCCCCTGCACTGTGGGACTGTCACTGTATCCCTACAGCCCCCTTCCTAGCACTTGCTCTGCACTTACCTCGCACTTGCCACCAGCTGGCCCTTTTATTTATTATTTATTATTTTATTACGCTACTTACCGTGTACTGCACTTTCCCCCCCACCTACTCCCCCTGCACTTTCTCCTTTTCCCCTTACCTCTGCACTTGCCCGATCTGAATGACACCTGGCCTAGTAGGATCGTTTGTCTGTCTTCCCCTTGTTTCCCTCCCTCCCTGCCTCGTCGCGCCTTGAAACACTTGTGTATAGGCGCGTTACAAATACCATATCATATCATATCATATCACTTTCCTCGACCCCTGGCGAATGTTTTGCGGAGTGGGCTCACCTGCCTAGCCTAACAGATAGGGTCTGCCACTTGGGGAAAGGGACAAATTCACTCGATTCATCACAGTGCCCTCCCCTTGACAGACCATGGCCATGCTAATCCTATTGCCATTTCCAAACAATTCTTGACCCTTTCCACCCAAATCTTCTTCTAATGGGAACTCTTTGAGCTCACTTTAATCCTACCATCAAACTTTGCACTGAAGAGCCTGGCAGAGATTTTTCATAGCAGTCTTCTGAGAGTTAATGACTTATTTGGAGTTGTAAACCTGGTCTGGTGCTGGTGTTGGTGTTATAAAAAAGTCTTGCCACTCGATTTATAAGCACTCTGTGTGTCCGTCACTGAAGTCCTGTTAAAAGCAAGCATAAGCAAAGCCAACAGTTTTGTCTTGTGTACAAGTATTAGGCATTTGCCACGCACTGCTATTGCTATGTAGATGCTATTAGATGCCCAGGTACTCACACCCTCCTCTTCAAGGAATGGCTCCTCCTTAACACCTAGGTCCAGACACCTTGCACTCCCCACCTTACCTGAGACTCTGTGATGTGCTCCCCACTGTCTCCCCCCTGGATGCTTGTAGATCCCTTGCTGCCAATTGCCCACACTTAGCCTACCCTGTCAGCTCCCTGCTCCTTTTTTCTCTGCTTCCCTCACGGTCTGCTTCCTCCTATGATTGTAAAGTGTGATGGTGCGTCCCACAGCTAGGTCTGAGCTCAATTAATACAATAATAATAGTAATAATAATAATAATACCCAATTTACTGAAGTCCTGTTAAAACAAGTATGAGCAAAGCCAACAGTATTATTATTATTATTATTATTATTATTATTATTATTATTATTATTATTATTATTATTATTTTGCAGATAATGCCATCATGGCCAGTTAGAACCACTACAGCTGTGCCTGACAAGTGCCTTTCTCATGCCTAGACAAAACCCCAAACTGTTGGCATTGCCAATACTTGTTTCTTAGGCCCTCTACCTGTTTGTGTCATGTGTCCTTCAGATTGGCCCACTGTCTCTGTACTTGTTCTCCTAGTTTAGCAGAGCGGGTTTTGTGTGCTTGTTTTCACTTTTAGCTTTGCATAAAGTACTGTCTTTAAGTCTGGCTTGGGCTACTTGGCTTTCCGGTTGTCTTGGAACCTTCGCAGGCTGGCATGGGCTAGTTGGCTTTGCAACCCTTCTTGGATGCCTGGGTTTCTCATCCCTTCTTCAAGTATCTTCAATCTCAGCTCGGCTTAGGCTATTTGGGTTTTCAGCCCTGCTTGGACCTGTGGGGTTTTCCCCCTATTCTGCATATCTTAAATCTCAGAATGGCTTGGGCTGATTAGGTTGTCTGTCCTTCTTGGATCCTTGAGTTTCTCACCCCTTCTCTGTCTATCTGGAATCTCAACCATGCTTGGGCTATTTAGGTTTTCAGTCCTTCTCGAACCCTTGGGCTTCTCCCTCCTTCTTGGGATATATTGAATCTGAGCCTGGCTTCATTTTTCAGCCCGTCTGGGGCTTTTGAGTTTCTCACCCGGGCTTGGGATATCACCTGGCCTTGCTGCCCCCCTCCTGGTTCCTGGTATGGGCTGCGCACAATGCTCCTGGTGGTGCTGCTCATCGGACGAGGTGGTCTGTCTGACATCGTTGAACTATGACTCCGGCATCCATAATGGGAGACTCCAGTCAACCCAATTTAGGACGGTCACATCTATTGCTTCTTCAGCAGTAGAGAGCTTCTCTGGCTCTTGGCCTTGCTCATTGTGCAGTGTTCCGCAGGCTTTCTTCTTCCTCCGCCCTCCACACTGATGGCACAGCCCTGCTCCTGGACTCAGTCTCATAGGAGGATGATCCCTTCTCTGTGTTAGCATGCAGGTTAGTGTAATTCACTTTCCGGCTTGTTCTTCTCATCTGTCGGTCCTCCTGGACCTTTATCTTTCTCCTTGATTTGAGTGGGAAAAGTCTATTGGTTCCTTCATTCCAGCATGCATGGCAACAAAACCTGGTCAGAAACTACCATTTAAAAGGGGCACTATTAAATTAAATAGAGATGACCAACAAACAGTGGGTATTCTCTGTGTAAGGTGGAATACTATTCTGATTTGGGGACTCCTTGTCCCCTAAAGGGTGGGCACCCTGAGTGGGATCAATCTGGCTTGCCCCGTTCCCTGTGGGGTATTCAGTATAGCAAGTACACCTCCCTAGTCCCAAAGGGGGTGTTCCCCCTTATGGAGAAGTGACCCATTGTCTCGATTTGGGACAATTGGCTGTATGACGCAACACGCCACTATTATGAGCACACTGCATTTTTGGAGGCAACATAGGAATATATCGGGGCACTGTAAACATTGTTGGAGATGGTGGCAATGTTCGCAGGTCATACGAATACAGCACTTGCTCAGTATGAAAATTATCCATTCTGGTGTTTGAGGCAAAAAGGACTTAACATTAAGATGTCTTCAAATCCAAAGTCCAAAGTCGAGAGTTGGAGAGGATGGTGCCATAACATATTGCATGGATGACTACACAAACAGTAGCGCAAACAGTCATTGTTGCATACATTGTATATAACATAATAATACAAATTCTGTCACCAATTACAAGTGGAGCAAATGCTGGAACAGAAAAGAATGTGTGGATGGTTGAATACTTGTGAGGGTTGTAGGTTGGGATAATCACAGGTGGTGGGAATAAGTGACTGAATTGTTTGGGGGAACATAAAGGACTATGTGACAGTGGAAAATTATTGCAGGTTGTGGTAATGATCACAGGTGGTAGGCACATCTCACCTGCCTTTAGATTGTATTATGGTACAAGTGGGAATGTATCCCATGCTTCCTTGTTACAACAGACCACCATATGCATACAGGTTCTTCAGGGTTCTGTTGAGGTGCCACCTGAAGAGACTGCCACTGAATCTATGGCAGACGGGGCAGATGTTCTTTATAGGGGTTTGGGTTTGTATCCTTCTGCCCATGTTATAGAAGCATGATGTTTCTCAGTCTAGCAATCCCACTGCATCCAACAGACTTGGAGATTGGTGCTTGGAGATATGTTTGTGAATGGTTTGGAGCAGCATGCTAAATGTAGGAATATGGCTATAAATTGTGATATACAAGGAGTGGAGGTGGTGTGGAGCACTGTGCCTGGTTTCAATTTGCAGGCAATGCTAGAATTTTTTGAAGATATGGCTAGGGTTAACAGTCCACATGTGGTTGTTCTGCACTGTGGTGCTTTGCATTTGGGCTATGTCAGTGCCCCTACTTTGTTGAAAACCTAGAAAACTTGGTTCAGGCAGTAATGAAGCTCCTTCAAAATGCCAAGGTATTTTTTTCTGGTTTGGTACCTAGGGCAATATTGGCCAATAGTACTGTTTTTGTCCTCAGCAAATTATTGCTAGGTCTTTAATCAACCGAGGCATGTTTGCTTTTATGCTAAGAGCTGGCATGTTCTTTTGCAACAATGACAACATTTACTCTGGTAATGTTGATTACTTTAAAGAAGATGGCATGTCTTGATCTTTTATAGGAAATTCCATGCTGTTTTGGAACATAAGGGTTGCTTTGGAGAAGCTAATGTGAAGATTTTTGGAGGAAAATAAGAAAAAAAAAGAAAAACAATACAAAATAGAAGGTGTTTCTGAAGCATCTGCAAAACCCCCCAAAAAATGCTCTTTTCAGAGCCAAACTAAAAGGGGAAATGGGGCACACTATTCAAATTTTAATTCCCCAATCTCAGATTTTTCGTTTTGTCTGCAGACACTGCGGTTGTCCGCTGACAGCGCATATTACATACAGGATTTTTGAGGTTGAGAGGCATGCAAATGAGATTTAGCAGAGCAAGGGATTGGTCAATAGGGTTTACCGGGTGTGATGTGTGAGCAGAGACTTTGTCAGAAAGTATTTTTTCTGAGAGGAGAGCAGATGGCTATGGATTTGTGTTTCAGAAAGCAGATTGTCTGGATTTTGGGAGATTTGTGGATAAATTGGTTTTAGAGGTGCATGCAGATCGCTTTTGGAGTGGCTGTACATCTTGGATTCCCTCATGTGGAAGTGCACTGGCATGGAGTGCGTCAAATGAAGTGGCTGGATTTGGTACCTCTTTGTTCTACTTTGATGCCACAGTGTCATCCAGATATTATTATTATTCATTGCAGAGGGAACCGTTTAGGACATGTGTCTGGAATCTCTTTGCAATTTGCAATGAAAGAAGGACTTGGGAACGTCATGAACATGTATACAAACTCCAGAGTAATTTTTTCCTGTATTGCGCAAATGTGGCTGCGCTCTTCTTCATTTGGTCCACAAATGGAGAAATCAAGGTGCAATGTCAACAAGGCTGTCTGTGCCTTCTTGAGAGATGTTGGTATGTTCTATTTTCACAATGAAAACAATGTGTTTCGTAGTACACACATTTTTCACAGAGTTGGAGTACATCTTACTTATGCTGGCAATCAGATTTTTCTGCGAAATATACAAAATGCATTGCAACCTTTTTTGGAATTACAGCAATCCAGTTTGCAGTAGGTGTTGACCATTTGAAGTTTTTGCAACACAAAAAAACACCACAAAAAGGCTCTTTTCAGAGCCACCATTTCCTCCCAGAGAAAAGTGCAATGGTTCTGACAGGGTAGCACTGCAAACATTTTAGAGGTCGCGGACAAACAACAACAAAAGGAAGGTTCCTTTAGGAACCACCTTTCACAGTTAAAAAACAGAAGAAATAAAATAATCATATAGACTCCATCCACTTTACATTGCTCAGTAAAGTACATAGACTCAATAAAATGTTCCATTATTTCCATTAGCATTTTGTGTTGTGCTAATGGGAATAGTTTTGCATTCATCCCCAGTTCCGGGGACTGGAACAGGGGATTACGGCAGGGCATCCCAAGTTATTGACCCAAGCAAAGTGAGGGCAGATAATGAGGCTGC
The DNA here is from genome assembly GCF_040938575.1 of Ambystoma mexicanum. Taxonomy (NCBI): domain Eukaryota; kingdom Metazoa; phylum Chordata; class Amphibia; order Caudata; family Ambystomatidae; genus Ambystoma; species Ambystoma mexicanum. The sequence goes on along the minus strand of NC_090937.1, from coordinate 829,505,479 downwards.
GGACCACTAGCCCCTGTTCCAGCCCCTGCAATGGGGGATGAAGACCATTAGCACCCCGTATTCCCAAAGCGGTAACCCGGGGTGCTAAAAAATATAAAGGATTTTTCTTCCTACACTGGAATACCTCTGGCGTCTCGCTGTAGGTAGGAACATCCTTTTACAAGATGGCCACCATGAAAGGGAAGGCGGGGCTCCATACAGAACCCCTCTTCCCTTTCCATGGCAGCCTGCAGAAGGCAAAGAGAGAACCCTATGACCATATGCCACAAACACCATTTATTTGAAGCCTATCCCACTTTCGAATAACTCTTTACAACATAGCCAGTCCCAGCTGGACATGGCCACTTGAACCCCATTTTTCATCCTTCGTGGTCATGGCCAATAGCCAGATTGTTCAGGTCATGACCTTATGCCATGACCCGGACAATCTGGCCAATGCCCATGGCCACATTCTATACCTCAGTCACCAAAGGTACATCACTATTTTTTGTACCTACATTATGACACATGAAATAAAACGCAGGCACATTTGCAAAACCATGCTTTAAGGTCCTTGCCAATGCTCCTTACATGAGATTGCTGGAAATCTGCCCATGTTTTGTTTTTTTCAAAAGTGTCAAAATGTATGTACATATGATAGTCATATAACATAGCCCCCACTTGACAAAACCCATTCAGACTTTACACACACATTTGAGGTTGGGTCTATAATCTTTCTGAAAACTTTTGTCCACATTTCTCAAACAGCAACAAAGTTATAAGCCATTTAAAAATGTTGAGTCACCCCTCTAATTTAGCCCCCTCTTGACAAATTCCCACCACACTTTAGAAAAACAAAATTGTTTTTGCAAACCTTTGTGTAGATTCGTCAAATGGCACTACATTTATAAGCCTTTATATTATTTTGGGATCCCCCCTCTAATTGTGCCCCCTCTTGACAGAATCCCACCAGACTTTGCAAAACCATTCAGAATTACATCTAGAATAGAATTCATGCGGTTTCATTGAGTGGTGCCAAGGTTTTAAGCCATCCAAAAACTGTTTTTCACCAACCTTGTATTGCAGAAATAGGCATAGATGTATGCCCTCGAACATCTGAAATGTCTGCGAATATCACAGGACTATCACCAAACATCTGAACTGTTTGTGAACTTGGGTGGTGAAAAACACCAGTTTTTTGCTTCTTACGATGATATCCCATCCAATCCACATCATCCCTCACCTCCACAGAGATTGTTGGATAAGTTTGACAAGTGCAATGTTGTGTTTTTTTGTATGACACCGGCGGATGTCCGCAAATCCAATATGGCGGGCATTTCCAAAAATGTGTCCCACTTCACGCTTTTCACCATCCAGTCATTGTGCACGTCCGATGTCCCCGGACATCACGTCACTTTCTAGGCAAATCTAACCTTACTCAAATCGGACCTTACTCAGATATCACACATTTTTTTGTACCTGCTTTTAGCCCATTTTAAAGAAAACTACTAGATGGATTTACACCAAATTTACAAAAACATTCTGTCGGGACCAAGTCGCTGCTCTGCTTGCAAATTTGGTGAAAATCCGGCAAGCGGTTAAGGCTGTTGACGTGAGCAAAAAATGTTTTCCATTGCATCTATGGAAAAAAAAAGATGTTGGGACCCCCCCCCTATAACTTTGCCACCCCTTTGATGAAAACTCACCAAACGTACACAAAAATTCAGAGCGGGCCATATACTTTTTTTGCAAAGTCTGGTAAGGATTCGTCCAGGGGGAGCGCAGTTATATGCCGCCCAAAAAGTGCTCTTCCTATGAGTTGAGCAACTTAACCATAACTACACGGAAGCTAACGCAGGATGTGTAACATATATATGTATATATTGGGTGGGGGCAATAGCCACCCTATAGTTAAGGTGAGTCAGAGACACATTGGAACCCCTCAAAATTCTATTGTTAATAACTTTTGATTTGAGTAACGGATTTGGTCAAAATTACAAAAGTGATTAAAAGTCTTAGGGCCCCCACAGACTGCAAAGTTTATTTTTTTTCCAAAAGTGCAGTCTGCTTCCCATTCATTTTCCCATAGGCAAAAAAGATTGATTTTTGCCACAGTGCACAGCCAAACTGTTGGACGGATCTGGATAAGGTCTGAAACAACTTGGCCATGAAGCCTTGACTCGAATGCCACGCATGGTTTGGGGTTATTCCATGTTGTGGTTATTTTAAAATTTGACAGAGAAGGGGGTGCTCCCTTCCCCAAAAAATTATAGTTATATCTCCCATGGTGAATTGCAGGATCATGTTTTTCAGAAAGTAAACAACCACCACCTTGTTTTTCTCTTGATGTGAGAGATATTCGAGGCTATGGGAAAATGAAACACAGCAAACAGCTATTTGAAGGTTAAAAACATACAAATGCCACCAGGGTAGAGGTGGGGGGTAACGAGAAAGCACTGAGTGAAATGAGAGCTTGAGGTGTTCCAGGGACCGAGTTTGCAACACAAAGCTTTCTGTAGCCTCGAATAGCCGACATCTGAAATCAAACTGGGTCACAGAAGCAAGTGAAAGGGAGAGGGGAGGAGGCCATCTGGGGAGCAGGGGGGAGCTGGCACAGAAGCACTTGGTGATGGGGGGTGCAGGGAAGCATTTGTTTTCCAATATTCACCGCTGGGATCCCACAGTTTTGTTAGGATATTTTTATAACTGTTGGGACTGACTAAATTGCCATGCAGATCTCCCATTCATGCAGTAACCAGGATAGACATTGCTTAGATTAAAAGTGAGGAATGGGCTGCCTACTTAGGCCATGCTGCCTGATAAATAATCCAAATTTAAAAAACCGCTTAGAGTAATTGGCTGACCCTTTTCTTGCTTTGAGGCTAAGCAGGATCAGATCTTTTTTGAACCTAAGCAGGGTCAGTCCCGGTTACTGCATGGGTGGGCGACTGAATTGGCCTCTAAATTATGTAATTTTTAAAACTGGGCTACTGTCATTCTTTGAAGATTTCACACTCGGAGACCATTTTTTGCCTTTTGCTAACTTGCATTCTGGTATTTGTAGTCTCACAGTCAATAATAAAAATAATTTTAAAACAATGGTATTTTTACAGCAACAGTGAGTTTCCCATCCCTGCAGTAACTGGGACAAATGCTTCTAGCTTCGAAGTGAGGAATGGGTCAGCCCACTAAGGCCATGTTGTCTACTATATGACCCTCCCCGAACCCCCCCCCCTTAGAAGAGAATTTAGACAAACATGTCCTAATGGGGCTGGATTGTTACTCGCTTTGAAACTAAGCAGGGTCGGTTCCGGTTACTGCATGGATGGCAAAAAGTCCATGGTCCTGAATGTCGTGTGTTTTCTTAGTTTTAAATATCTCATTAAAAAACACATTCATGCTGAACACTGCAATCAGAGAACCCTGGCCTTTCAAGACACAGCACTTAACCATTATGCTGCAATGCTGTTATTGTTTGGATTTTCACAAGTTTCATAGCAAAACTTTTATCATTGAACATATTAAATGATAGGCCAAATATAAAATGTAAACCCTTGAAGCACCAACCCAGTGTGGCCTAGTAGTTAAATACTGGCCCTTGAACTCTAGCTCAACAGGGTTCTAAGCTGTATGCTTATTTGTATTTAACTAATTGAAAAGCAATGCAAGTGGGAGCTGCTGAGGCTTGTTACAGTGCAGTTCTGTGATGTTATTTAACATGTGGGCATTTAGACATGGCTGCAATGTCAGCCACGTCGAAACATCCCTCATGCCAAAATAACGGCACCGGGATGGCTTTTGTGCCGAAAAGGGGTCACCGAAATGTGCGCTGCAACAGAATCCCCACGCCTAATCGCCCCGTGTCAAAATGATGGCACAGTAAGGGGTGTACCTCTTGGAGAGCGCTGCTTAACCAAAATGCTCCGTGGCAAATAATTGAATCTCACTGCATGTTGCCTAAAAACATTATGAGTTCTCAAAGATTTAAATATATCATAACAAAAAATAAGAAAATATATCTCATAACACATAACATCCAAAATCTTCTTTTTAAAACCCTGCTACTATCAGTCCATGAAAGATTTGCACTGTGAGACAATTTTTTTGCCTTTTGCTTGATTGCATTCTGGTATTTGTAGTCTCCCAGTCAAGATGGCGGGAATAATTCCACAATTGTACACTTTTTGCCTAACAAAGTTCTCTCAGAATTTATATATTTGAGTGACAGTATGGTGTGTGTACTTTTCAAGTTAGCTTTATCATGCAGAGTATTGTTGAAAGCCAGATATGGGAGTGAGGATGGGAAATGATGAGAGGGCAAGTAAGTCATGAGTATTTGCCCATGATGTGACAAGGGAGTTTGCAATCCTGGACACTGGTGCAGTTATTTTCTCCTGTTTGTGGTTGCTTTTCATGGCACCAGTAACCACAAGCACTTGTTTCATGTTGGGATTTTATTTTCCAGGGAATATTTCACTACAGATTGCTGGGTTTAAAAGGTGAGCACCTTTCATACCTTGCCAGTATATTTATTGAAATATTTCCTCTCTTGGGATATTTTTCTGGTGTTCATTACTTTTTTTAAACGTCCAGTGCTATTTTGTATTGCACACTTTCTTCTAAGGAGAAGGTCAGTTGAACTACATTTGTACATTTCACTTTAAAATATATGTCCACTTACTGTGCGCATATTCATGGGGACAAGCATTTGATTTTTGCTATGGGGGCAAAGGTACCTGGGCATATGTTATTCTGGCAGCCAATCATGTTTTACCCTTTTCTGTGCTGCTTAAATGCGTGTTGTTGGGGTTGTGTGATGTATCACAACAGTCACCAAGAGACCAGCCATAAAACAAGGAGCTTGTAGCATGCTGCTTTACCAAAGTGTGTGATCCTTGGCAATGATTGTCGTCGCACAGGGCATTAACTAAAAACATTGTGAGTTCTCAAAGCCTGCATATGGTGGGTGAAAAATCACTGGTGGCCGAGGTCTCCCATCCATGCAATTGCCAGAACTGATCCGGCTTAGCTTCAAACTGAGGAAAAGGCCAGCCAACTCAGGCCATGGTGCCTAACAAATGAAAGGAAGTTACAAGACCACTTAGAGCAACATGACCTGAAGGGGATGGCCCCTACCTCACTTTGAAGCTAAGCAGTACTGCGCGTATATTCATCAGTGCCAGCTTTTGATTTTCACTATGGGTGCAGAAAGTACCTGGGTGTATGTTATTCTTGCAGCAGGTTATTTTTTCAGATTTTTGTGCTGCTTAAATGTGGTTAGTTGAGGTCATGCAATGTATCACAACATCCATCAAGAGACTGGCCATAAAACAAGGGGCTTGGAGCATGGGACAGGATATTTTGGCATGGCCAGGTAGGTGCATGCCGTTATGGCGTGACCGTTTCACTGCAGGTTCTGTTTGGGCGCGCCCAGTTAGATGCAGCCACTTGGAGAAGGGACCTCCCTGCGCAAGGATGTTTTAGCATGGGAGGTCGCAATTGGCACATCATGAACTTGCAGGCACTTTGCATGTTGTACCTCTCGGTGCACAGATGTTTTGGTGTGAGTGTTCACAATTACCATGAACCTGCAAGCACTTTGCATTTTTAATATGGATTAAATGTCCAAAAAAAAGTAATTACCTTTACATTACAAAAAACAGGATGGGTCATGTATTACACTGTTGTTGCAGACTTGAACACATATTAAACATGAAACACATGTATTTACTGTAACATTATAAACTGCATGCAACTAGCCCTCACAAGAATCTTCACACCATGCACACGCACACGCACACATGCTCACATCAAACATACACACACATTGCATGCACAACCTCTCAAATGACATGCACACCCTCACACCACACATTCCTCCTTACACTGCACATATATTCAAAAAGAGGACTACACTGTCTCTGGGCAACATTATAAAACAGAAAAAATGAAATAAAAAAAAAATCACATTTATGCTGAACGCTGCTAACAGAGAACCCTGACCTTAAAGAGTTCAAGACACAACACTTAACCATTATGCTACAAGGACATTATTGCTTGGATTTTCACAAGTTTCTTACCTAGCCTTTTCTCATTGAAAACATTAAATTATAGGCTAAGTATGAAATGTATAGTGCATGCAGCACAAAGCCTTTGTGGCCAAGTGGTTAAATGCTGGGCCTCAACCTCTGGCACACCAGTGTTCAAGGCTGTGTGTTTTTTTTTTAAATTTAACTAATTTAGTTTCAGCAAAAGAAAAGCAATGCAAGTGGGAGGTGGCGTTGCAGTGCAGTTCTGTGATCTTATTTAACATGAGGGCATTTAGACATGGCTGCAATGTGAAAGGATGAGGACATCCTATTGGCTCATTTCGCACACGTGGCTTTCCCTCGCAGCCCGGTCATTGCTGTGCATAGCCACACATGTATCCTTAGAAGACACAGCTATAAAAGAAAAAAATCAAAAAATATATTTGCACATCTATGGCAGGAGTCTGGTAAATATTATTTTTTAAGTGATGACATCAGTGATGGGATTTGTAATGTCATCAGTGTTATCATACAACGTGTAATTAGTGATGTCATCAGTGATGTAATCTGTGTTGTCATCATTGTGGTCATAGGCTGTGCAACATGGGGTGCGAAGTTAAAGTGGCTTTAGCTGAATTTCAGTGGTTTTGTTGCAGTAAGGTCTCACGTCCTGCAACTAACATGTTTTGCTTCAATATATATATATAAAAGTCTCTTTTTTTCGTGCCGCCTTTTGCAAGTTTACTAGTATTAAATACAGGCTACATTATGTGTGAAAAAACTACTTTTGGCCTCTAAGTTCTAATGATTGGTGGTTTGAAGGTTGTGAACCCTCCTCAGGAAGGTTTTGCATTTTCTTTAAACTTCATGTTTTAAAACACTTTGAAAGTGATTGTTAAAAAATTGAATCAATTATTGTCTATACTGGTTCACATGTGTACGAAGAATACATTCAGAATATTTCCTGCTTTATTTAATAGAATGTAAACCTCCGGCCACATTACTGGACAGATAACACATTATACAAATATCTATTGCAACGTCTGACAACATGCAACCATATTGCCAAGGCTAGAATGTTGGTGTGTTGTAAGCAGCGATATATGTAAAGAACATCTATAGGCCCACATTTGAGCACACAAGTGAGCTGCATAGCCTGCAAAGATGGCGATTTTTAAACATGGCCACAGGTGAAATAAATGTTGACGTGTGGCTTATCAATATTTGCATTTATTTATATGTTATTGGAATTTATAAAGCGTTTTGACCAAAGCACTGCACATAAACACTTTTGGAATCTAATTTCTTTGGTTCTTTTTGTCATTCAGTGAAGATCCAAAAACTTAACAGAAATAAGGAGATGCAAAATGATACATTTCAAATAGCTCACTGAGCCATCTGGGGCAGCAACACTGAAGTAAATGATTAGACAGCTAGCATCTGTGCTTTTGAGAACAGCACTCCAAATCGCAGTGCTTTGCTTGTTTTTTTTTTCTTAAAGAAAAGTCGTGTTTTTCTACATCCGTGTGTGGAACTTTGCGCAGTAAATTAAAAACTAACATTCCACGCGAGTAAGCACTGGGTTGGGAGCGTCCTTGTTTTTTTTTTTCGTTGCAAACACATCATCCTTCTGATGTTACTGCCTTGAATGGAAGAACTTGTTTGTCAAGGAGAGTACCAGCTGGCTAATTAAGTGAACCCAATTTAACCTAATGTTGTAGATCCTCCAGATAATGCTCTAATGACTAGCTGAGGCTGCGGATGACACTTAAGAGCACTCCTGAGGTGTTGCAACATGCTCTCTTCACGACCCCATAGAGCTGCCTCTACTCACTCAATAGAAAAAAAGCAGGCTACTTGTTTACAAGTAGTTTTCCATTCTGCAGCAAAACAAAAAAACAGCTGAGAATGGACACCTTTGGCAGTGGACAGTAATGGCCTCTTATGATCACAATTAATTCCATTTTCAGTGCATACCATACTCCGTAGATGACATCTACCCCCATAGCAGGAGAGTCACCTTCACACAGTCCTAGCTTTCAAAGCAGCAGCGTATTGCATGTTGTGACTTGACTTGCAGACCCAGACTGACGGTATAATGGTAAATGCAAGTCCCAATAGGTTAACCATCCAGTATCGGAAACAGTTAACCCTGCTAACATTGCCGCAACTGCCCGCCTTTTATGCGTTACATGGCAAAGAACTGGTCAGTGTCCTTCATCTCAATACATTGTAAAGGAGGGTTTCTAATACTAAAGTTAATTCAACTTTATACAACACATATGCCTAAGCTCTGTACAAAATTACAACAAAGTGAGAACAATAAATGTGCATGGTCAAACTTGAATAAACTTGAGAAAAACAACATGATGTAAACATTATTAGTGATTATATGTTATGTTATGTTATGTTATTTTGTCTTGTATTGTACACTGCTGCCTCTTACGTGGTCTCTTGGTGCCCTGGCACATTTAAAATGGAAGGAGAGGGAAAAGCACAAGAGCTTTGATGTGCTGTTGGTACCTTCAGTTCGGAAAATACAATCACTGTATGCTGTTTTGTGATATGTGGTGGTTGTTGTATTGTGCTTTGATGTGTGGGTGTTTTAGTTTGTGTGGTTGGCTTCGTTTTGTGTTTGGTGTTGTGTGGTATCTCGTGGTTCTTTGTAGTTTGTGATGGTCTCATGTTTTGTTGTTCTGTGTTTTAGGGTGAGTATGTAGAATATTTGAGAGTTAGTGGGTGTGTAGACAGTTGTATCATGTTCTTCTAAATTCTACATTGACCCTCCTCAAGAACATCTGAATTCTGTACACTGGCTACCCCCGAAAGTGATCCAAATGTAATACATTGGTTACCCTCAAACACACCTAAGATTAATACATCGGCCACCCACGGAAAGTTTAGTGTGCAGCTAGGCATAGCCCGATGGCACTTTCAGAGCACATACACTGCCCACCCCCAAAATTCCTCCATGTGCATGCACTGTCTACCCCCAAAATCCCTCCAAGTGCAATGCATTGCCCATCCCCGAAATCTCTCTAAGTCCAATACATTGCCCATCCTCTCATATCCTCCAAGTGCAGTACGATCGCTAACTGGAGAGTGCACAACAGAAACCAACCTAATTTTTGGATAAGGTGATAGTAATGTAGAAGTGGCAGGGTTTTACCAGAGCACAGTTATGGCTGTGCTCCCTGCCCATACCACCTTAAATGGAGGTAACCCCGACAGGTGTCCAGTGCAAACAGGGCCAACAGGAGAAGGGAGCAGCCCTAGCAAGCTGCCCTTTAACTTAGGCGCTTAGCTGTCTGCCCGAGCAAGGGTGCCCTGGGGCAGTTTCTAAAGAAAAAATGGTGCATTTTATTAAATAACAGGAAAGAGATCGGTGAAGAGGATATGGATGAACAGTTTGGGAGCAAGAAGGAAGAATGCCTATACATATGCATATGGAGTTACCTATCCTAATGGATGACCTGAAACTGGACTGTGCAAAATGGGTGTGAGGGGTGGCTAGAAAGAACAGAGATGAGGACCCCAATGAGAATGAGGAACAATAGTTGTGGATAAGAGGGAGCATGGATACATTTGGAGATACTGCAGAGGTAGAGTTATTGAAGGCAGGTAGCGAAAAAAAGCCAACAAAGAGAAGATAGAACATAAGAAAGTAGGGGGGAGGTAGGGAGAGCAGTATAATAGGATGGGGGTGAAGGCTGAGGCTGGGAGCCCAAGAAGAAGTGAGGAACCATAGTCAAAAAGCAAAAGATCTGCGTGAGAGCAAGGCTTTAAGTTGAAGTGATGGCAAACAAGATATATTGTGCAAGTGTTGTAAAGTTGAACAAGTCAGGAGCAAGCAACAGAAAATATTTTATAAATAAAAGGGAGGGTTGCAACATAGTGTCAAAGCTGGGAGCAGAGGAGCAGTGGAAACAAGTTAAGTGCTAAGTAGGATGTATTGCTGTTAGCATGGCCATGACAAATTCCAAACATGTGGGCAACTCAACTATGAATCATATTAACTTACTTTTCAGATCCCCTTTCCCAAGTTCAAGTTATTTCCACAAAAGTTTCCGGATTCCCTTCCCCAAGTTCAAAATTGTTTCACAAATCCTCATATTCCCCTTCCCCAAGTTCAAGACAGTTCCACAAAGTCTTGGGGTTCACTTCCCCAAGTCTAGAAAGTTCTACAAAGTCTTGGGTTTGCTTCACAAGTACAAGACATTCAATCTGTACTTATTCTCAACCTTTCAATGTTCAAAAACAGCTGTAGTCCAATTCTACACTCCTTTTGTTTTCTTAACAGTTAAATCAGATTGCTGTCTAATGTTTAATTGCAGCAGCCTCTTTGTCTTTCACAATGGTGGATCCCTCGTCTAGGTGCAGTTGTCAGACCACACGGTCTACCCATTAAAGGTCACAGAACAAGGAACCCTAGTCTGTGGCTAGAGCTGCAGGATGGTGGGGGTTGCTGTCCCTGTCACTGGTTGCCTACCTTCCATGCTCATAGCCCTCCATTGGACACCTGCCTTACACCTGGGTCGACTGTCCGCCTACTCAGCAGCAGTCCCTGGGTGCCCCTGTGGGGTCCACATCCATCCCTGGAAGGAAAAGCTCTATCAGTCCCTGGCCAGAGCTCCAGGGCAGCTGGGTGTGCTGCTCCCTCCTTTAGAAACCTGCCTCACATGTTGTTTGAACGTCCCCATGGCCAATAGTTGTCCTGTTGCACCCCAGCATGGTTTGGGTTCTCTCTGGAGAGAAAAGCTATATTTCTACCCTCGCCAAAGCTCCCGGATGGCCATGGTGCTGCCCCCTCCTTTGGGTGCCTGCTTCACACGTGGATCAACCGTCCCCCTGGCAAGCGGCAGTCTCGGGGCAACCCGGTGGGTCCCCGTCCCTCCCAGCAGGGAAAGGTTCTATCCCTCCCTGGCCAGTGCTCCAGCATAGCCAGAGATGCTTCCCCCTCACTTGGGTGCCTGCCTTATACATGGTTTGACCATCTCCCTTCCCAGCAGGAGTCCCTGGGGGCCTGCCGTTCCTATGCCAGGGCACCAGAGGATCTTCCCATTGGACTGCATTGCACTACCAGATGGCTGTGCTCTGAGCTCTATAATTTGCTGCAGTTAAAAAGGTTGTAGTTGGATCTTGGGATTGAGCTGTCCCAGCCCCTGCCTCTCCTCATTTATTTTGAAAACAGAGCGTTCAAAGAAGACCGGTCACCTGAATTCTTCAGCTACAGTGAAATTCTTGGACGAACCAATGCAAAAACATTTGCCAAGAATGTTTTCATTAATCAAGAAAAAAAGTCAGAGGTTTGAAGACGGTCAGACACTGCTGTAGTTCCGACCATAAATGATGCTAGCCATCTGGCAGCATTATTCTGATGACACTCTAAGCAGCTGACTTGATACCAAAGTGTTTTGGTTCCGGTGGCAAATATGGTTGCAAAGCTGAAATTTAAAGGAATTGACGGAAGGGCACCACCATTAGTAAAGTCTGCGGCTTAACTCAACACAGGAAACCTCACTGGGCCAGAACACGGAATGGATTGATAGATTGATAGATCTTTCTCAATTGTGTGGGTAATGGTGCATCATTCAAGTGGAGCGATTTGTCTAGTTAATGCCTCCATGCGAACTAGTTATGCGACCCCCAGCTAATAGCGTTCAACTTCTTAGAGTTGAACACCGACTTAGAGGGACAAGTGGCATTCAGCCACATAAGATCGAGCAGTAACAGGCTTGTGATGCCCTTAGATCTCTGGTGCTGCATAGGCTGTACATTGAACACATTAGAACTTGTCTACCCTTGGGTGACAGGTGGGGGTAACACCCTGAACCCTGTTCATGATAGAAATTGGGGATTGCAATTATTTCCCAAGAGCAAAGAATTTCCCAGTAAGTGTGGCTCTAGTATTGCACTGTTTAAGACCCTGCAATTTGTACACACCACCAGTCGCTATTACCGATAGAATGGTTTAGTGAGGTCCACGGATTTACCCTGCCGGCTTTGGCTACAGTCCTGGTGGAACGCAGAGAAGACAATCAAAATTGACTGTCTAGAGAAAGTAATAGGGCCTCATTACAACTCAGGCGTTAAGGGTTAACGCCGTTGTTAACCCTTAACGCCTGATTCCGATTTTAACGGCTGCTTTTAGCAGCCGTTAAAATCCATGGCGCTAAACCGCCTTGGTGCTAATTACGCCACCGTAATTTACGGTGGCGTAATTAGCGCCTTCCCCACTCCCATTATGCCCTATGGGGCAAAAATGGGAATGGGGAAGGGTAAAATGGGAAATGGGGATTTACCGCCCCACTCACCTTGGAATGGGGCGGTAAATCCGCCATCCACCATGGTGTAAACGTAGTTTACACCATGGTGGTAAAGTTGGCGTACTTACCGCCTGGGTCGTAATGACCCCCATAGTCGTAAAATGGTTTTAGTAGGTGAACCTGTGGAACGATCATTAACGGCAGAGCAGCTGGATAAAGAGCTCTGGGTCTCACATCGTGTGCATCCAAGATGCACACACCTACTGCCCAGTGCCGCCCTTGGGCTATGGTCCTGCCAGCAAAACCAGGGTACATGGGGGACCAGGTGCCGGGGAGCAGACTTCCTCACACCAGAGGGGTCTGTGACTCAGCAAATGGAGGGGGATATGCGGCACAGGTGGGTAAACTGGCCAGGACATCTCCAACCATGCACCAAATAGGGAGCCCTGAGCATCACCCCATCTCCCATCCAGCCCCTGGTCTAGGCTCTCCTATCTCTGACCCCCATTGGGCGGGTGTTGGTAGGGGCCCCTCGGTCAGTAGGAAAGTCCTGAATGGGGGCAGCTGGGAGTTGAGGGAAACCTGGCTGTTCTTAAAGGATGCCTCACTAGGCAGATGGGGTTCTAGCACCTGGCATGGAGGAGTATTGCCCGTGCGTCCAGGCCTCCCCATTTATATGTGTGAGACCGATAGCCAATAAAAACCATAAGGGAAAGTTTAAAAGAATTTTGAAAAGAGAGTTCCAGAGGGCGAGAAACCATCGAGAGGTAGACGGGAGGAGTCAGTGCATTCCACGCAGAGGGTTGAAAATGACAGATAGGTTAGTTGGAGGCAACGGCGGATGCTCTTATTGGACCACCGTTCGAGCACACCTGGCCTCTGCAGGGCATATTTCCTCTATAGTGGTGCACTGCGAGGGACTCTGGGTCAAGTGGGCAGACCCTGGCGGTCAGGTGGGTAGGCCCTGGGGGGCAGGTGGGTCTCTGCTCTGGCAGAGAGAGTACTAGCCCCCTGGTAGAGGTTTCACTGTGTCTGTGGGACTGAGGGAGATTGACCACTGCCACAATCTTCTATAGCAACTGTCCCGACTCCTCTTGAGGGAGGCAACAGGGAACAGGCCCCCTGCTTCCAGTGGGACTATCTACTGGGTGGACTTTCCCCAGTGCACCCCGACTGCATCGCCATTGGGCATGGAGAGCCACGAAGGGTGCCAGGGGTCTGCTGTGATGTCGGTTACCCTCACAAACCATCTTCAAACACAGATAAAGTAGTCTAACATGTGCTCAAGTTGGAGGGCTGAATGTAACCTTGTGGCACAATAGAGGTGAGGGGCGTTGTGCGCTGGCTGAGGTGGGATCCTGTTGCAGTGGGTGTACCACCAGCCTGTCTTGTCCATTCTGTGGGGGAGGTGGAGCATGAGCATGTCGATAGGACCCAAAAGATAGTGAACTATATCTGGGCAGGGCGAAACCAGAGGAAACTCTGGTGGCGGTCCGTAGCGTTCCTGATATGCAAATCAGTTATCCAACCTGGGTAAAGGGGTGAATGACTAATCAAACCATCTAGTAGCGTGTTCCCTCCGAAGTTAGCCTTAGGATAGCTTGTGCTTTGAAACCCAAGTTTTATTTAGTAAAGCAAATGATTAGAGTTCTTGGGGCCCGTTGAGGAAGGTGAGATGGAACACAAGGTGCCGGAGGCTCTGGCCTCCCCAGAAACCAGAACCAGGGAGCATGGTTCGCGGCAAGCTGGGAAGGCATGGGTTAAGCTCGAAGTGGGCGTGTGAGACGGGTGTGGCCTGAAAGAAAGAGAGAGCTGCCAGGTGTAGAATCAGGTGCGGCACAAGGTAGGGGTATTTAATGAGTGTGTTTCTCACTCTATGTTGGTTGTTTTCAGGGGAAGGATGTTGTTGAGTGTGCAGCAGAGGAGTCTGAAGCTAACACTGCAGAAGAGGTGTTTGTGTGGACCTATTGAACTGAGAAGGGAAAATGGTTCGGGTGATCGGCCTGGATAGAGCTACAGAACACAGAACGCTGCCTATGAGGAAACCGATGAGCATAAAGAAAAGTGCAAGGACTGTGGGAGGGGGAGAGGTACTGACTGTGGAACACTGCCACCATCGGAGAGGAACTGGGGGCATGGGTTGAAGTGTCCACTGCAAAGAATAACGAGCCAGGAGTTTGGGAAAATGTTCCCTGTAATGAATAAAGCCTACATTCAACCCAGTGTTAATGTGGATGTAGAGTTTGTCCACAACACCAAGTGGTGACAAGGCTGTGAACATCTCAACCCATTTTAAAACTTTATATGGGTAAGAAGCCAGACTCACTGTCATCGAGCCATGCATTGAATGTGAGGGCCAAGTGGGTCACTCTTGGTAAGCAGACTGGTGCTGTGGGATGAACCAAACAATGGATTAAGGTGCCTGATGTAGACACTCATCAGACCCCAGAAAAGGTATGGGTTAAAATAGACAGCAGGACAGTGGGCAAGGAATCTGCTAAGGAGTATGTAACAACTCACCTCCTGAATCAACCGGCCCTGAAAATGGATTGTGCTGGAGAGTCAGGCATATACCTGGTCGTTGCCAGCACTGAGTGCTACTGAGGTCAATCTGCGATGAGTAGGAGGGCTACTGCAATGTGCACGGAAACCGGGGCAAAGGTTCGGTGGAGCCACATGCAGATCTTGGTGATAGTAGCAAATATTCAAATAAGAATTTTGAATGCCGAATGGAGAAGGGTTCCTTGTGACCAGCAGTTGAACATGGGTTAGTTGGTCCTGAGAGATGGGCAAACGCCGTTCGGAAGGGATGGGCTATGGCCTCCATTTCCCTCAGCCAAACGAATAGGAGTTCCGTTCAGATACCCAACCCATGGTGGCATGGACAAGTGCTCTTGCGGCGTCCAGTGTGGTAATGCAAATGATCCTGGAGATGTTGGCAAGAGGCCCAGGAGGAGATCTCCTTTCTATTTGATGGGCAGGACGCCCTGGAATGGGTTTGCCCCAAGATAGGGGTCCTAGCCTTGGAAAGAGTTGCACTTCTGGAGGCATCTGGTGAGCTCTTGCTGGTGCTGGAAAATCTGAGTGAGATGGTGTAAATCTCTTGCCGGGACATACCCATATCTGCAGCAGGTCTCCAAGATGAAGAGCCTCTGGCATGTTGGAACAATATAGGTAAGGGAAGTTGGCAAGTCAGATCCATAACTTCAGATAAGGATTGGCTACAAGGACTGGGTCTGTTTGGCTGGGTCGCAAGGTGTAGCTGAGCAAGTGCCACAAATGTAGAAGGTGTGCTCCCACCCGGGGTGCGTGTTACGCTCACCTGGTATCCACAGGGACGCCACCCAGCCGGGTTACTCGCTGGTATGCTTCTCAGCTTTGCCCTGATGTGGTCTGCAGGGAAGGTTCTGCCTGAAAATACAGGAGGACTGTGTTCAAGACTGACCCACTGGGGTAAGTATCCTCCCTCCACCCTGTATGATTTCAGTCCTTCTGGTGCCCTCTCCACACATTGTGGTAGAATTAGGCATGCTCTCCGTCCTGCCTTCTTTGCAGGGGCGCGTTGCCTTTCATGGGCGAGTGCGGTCCAGTTACTTCACTGACACCAGCCCGTTTGATATTGTTCAGGTAGGTCTTGCTGTTCTTTAGTTTTGTTGCTATCTTGCATGCCTTTCTTTGTTTAAAATGTCTATTTTTTCTCCCTTAGGTATGCAGAGGTTCAGCACGGCGAACTGGCTTGATTGAGCCCCGCTGGTAAATGATGGCACATTAAGAGCGCTATGATGTGATAAGTAAGCGCTATGCGCACTGCTGCAAAGTCTTGCCTTTGCTAACCTGTGTTTTCCTTCCTTGTAGGTCGCAGTGTTCTTCAGCGCGAGTGGAATGTCCAGAGTGGTGCCAGACGAGAGGCGACCAGCCAGGTAAGCCTTTTGAGCAGTTCGTAATTTGTAAATGTCTCTACTGCTTTCTTTAATGTTGCCTCTATCTTCCTCTTTCAGGTTGTTTTGTCCGGGAGGCATGCAGATTCGAGGAAGCTGTTCTCAGTAGCTGCGAGTGTTTAATGATGAAGACTGCAGGTAAGATGCTGCTGCTAATGATGTTCCTTTTGTCTCCTTGCAGGTTATGATTCTTCGAGGTTCGAGGGAATAGCTGGACACAGTGAGCGTCACGTTGCAAGCTGCAAAGTAAAGCGAAGTGTGTTGTCTTGCTCGGTGTGGTTTAAATAGCCGAAACAAAATAGTCCAGGTAAAGTAGTCCTTAGGCTACCACACCTAAAACACTAGACTGCATAGCTTGGTTCTTAGGAACCAAGCTATGTGGATGCCTCCATGTTGGCTGACAATACAATAAAGTAGTTCCCAAGCACACTGTTTTTCATGGTGTATGAACCTGGCGCCATAGGTGCCAGGACTGGCCCCATGAGGGCTTTTGAAGAGGATGCCATGCTCTAGAGGCCCGAGTCCTGACTCCACCTGGCCAATGGGTTTGCCAGAGGGGGTTTTGGGCGAGGGTCGTGACAGCACTCCCCGCTAAGGCCCCTCCCATGGTGTTCCTTCTGTCTGGCCAAGGTTTGGTTGGGAAGTTCCGATGGAATTTGCTGATTAGACGTGGTGCGTGGATATTCTCACTGGGCTCCCAGTATCTATCTTGTGGTCCAAATCCTTTCCAATCGACGAGATAATATAGCTTAGTTCTAGAGTATTTAGATATCTTTGACTTCGAATTCTGGTTCTCCATCAACAAGTATGGGCTTAGGTGGTGTCCCAATCCGTGTGCCGGGTTGCATTGGTTTTAGGACGGGCACATGGAATACCGGGTGGATGTGTAGATTAGGTGGTAAATCTAGTTTCACGGCTGCTGGGTTGATAATTGCCTTAATGGTATAGGGTCCTAAGAATCTGTGATGAAAGGTCCGGGTTCCCTTGATGGGTACGAATTTAGCGGCTAACCAAACTTTGTCTCCTACTTGATAATCGGGGGCCTTTTTCCGGTGTTGGCCGGCGAATCTCTTTTGTTTTTCTTTGGCATGAATAAGGTGTTCCTTTGCCCTTTTGAAAGCCTGAGTAATGGTTGTGTGCAGAGTCTTTACCGCTGGCATTTCTAAGCTGGCTGGATGGTCTAGATCAGAGGTACATGGATGTCTGCCATAAAGAGTATAGAAGGGCGTTTGTCCCGAGCTTCAATGCAAAGAATTGTTATATGCATATTCGGCTATCCATAGTAGGTCTTTCCAATTCCTTTGTTTGTGGTGCAGCATGCACCGTAAATATTGCTCGAGTGTATGATTGGTTCTCTCGGTTTGGCCATCAGTTTGGGGATGGTGACTGGTTCATAGCCGAACGTCGATCTGCGCCATTGCACAAAAATTTTTCCAGAAGTTTGAAACAAACTGGCTGCCTCGATCAGAGACCAGAACCAAAGGGAAGCCATATAGCTTAACCACGCCCTCCAGGGACACTTTAGCTAAAGTGGCTGCGTCGGGGAGGCCTTTGAGAGGAATAAAATGGGCCATCTTCGAGAATACGTCCACAACTACAAGGATGGTGTTGAACCCTTGGCTTGGAGGTAGATCAGTGATGAAGTCAAGAGAAAGAGTGTGCCATGGAACTGGAGGAATGTCCAATGGTTGTGGGAGGCCAGATGGTTTTTGTTTCTGTGATTTATTTTGTGTGCAGACACCGTGGACTGAATATACTGAATGATGTCCTTACTCCAGGTAGGCCACGAAAAGTTCTCTTTCACCTTAGGGAGGGTTTTGGCGATCCCAGGATGCCCTTCGATCAGTGAATCATGATAGTTTGAAATAATATGCTATTGTAATTCCTTTTTGGGTACATATAGGCAATCCCTAAAAAAGGGTAGATGGTCCTTGATGATATATTGTTCTCCTTGAGTTTGCCATGCGAGGTAGGCATCAGGATTCCTTGTCTGTTGGATTTATTTTTGTAGTTCTGCTTGTGTTAAGGCTGTCGTGATACCCAAGAGTTTGTTTTCAGGTATAATAGGTACTGGGTCTGGAGTTGTATATACTATTTCATCTATGCCCATGCGAGATAAGGCATCCGCCTTTCCGTTTCTGACTCCTGGTCGAAATGTGATTACATAATCATATACAGCGAAGAAAAGGGCCCACCGTAATTGCCGCGAGGACTGGGCCTTGGCTGTTTTGAGATATTGCAGGTTTCAGGGGTCTGTGGTGACTGTAATGGTGTGCCTGGCCCCTAGAACGTAGTGCCTCCAAGCTTTAAAGGCGGATTTGATAGCCAGGTGTTCCTTGTCTGTGATGGCATAATTAATCTCTGGAGGTGAAAACTTTTTCAACCAGAAGGCCACAGGATGTAGCTGGCCGGTTTCCGGGTCTCTCTGTGAAAGGACAGCCCCATTGCGAGACTAGACACATCAATTTCAACGACATAAGAGAGGTCTGGACGAGGATGTCGCAGGAATGGAGCAGAGGTAAACCTTTGTTTAAGTTCCTGAAAGGCTTCTTCTGCTTCTCGGTCCAAGCAAACTTTTTATTGTTTTTTCATAATAGTACTGTGATTGGGTGCACAACCTGAGAGAAGTCTGGGATGAACCGGCGGTAGAAGTTCGCAAAGCCCAGCATGCTTTGTACCCCTTTCAGAGAGGTCGGTGAAGGCCATTTCAGAATGGCATCTACCTTGTGCACGTCCATTCTGATGCCTCCTGAGGTAAGGATAAAACCAAGAAATTCTACTTCGGTGACGTGAAAAAATCTTTTTTCAAGCTTTGCAAACAAGCAATGTTGACGGAGCTTGGTGAGGACTGAACGGACGTGCCTGACATGATCTTGTTCCAAGGCTGAGTATACTCAGATGTTGTCTATGTACAATAAGGCACACACATCAATTAACTCCCTTAAGACGTCATTCATGAAATATTGGAATGCCGCAGGAGCCTTGCATAACCCGAAGGGCATGACTTGATATTCAAACAAGCCGTACTTAGTACATAAGGCGGTTTCCATTCATCTCCTTTTCTGACTTGGACCAGGTGGTATGCTCCTCGAAGGTCCAATTTGGTATAAATCTGGGCATCTTTAACTTGGTCTAGCATCTCAGGGATAAGTGGCAAGGGGTAGCAGTTCTTCTTCTGGTTCAATGCGCAGTAGTCAATACAGATTCTCAAGTCTCCTTTCTTTTTTGGTACGAAGAACAAAGGACTGGCTGTGGGGGACTTCGAAGGACGGATACATCCGTTTGCAAGGTCCTGGCCTAAATAGGATTTCAAATGAAGGTGTTCTGGTCTGTGAGAGCGTAGATCCTGCTGCAAGTGATTTGTGCACCAGGAACAAGGTCGATCTGACAGTCATAGGGCCTGTGCGGCGGCAATGTATTGGCTTGGTCCTTTCAGAAAACATCCTGGAAATCATGTTATTCACTTGGCAAGGTAGTAGTTTCTCCCAGGATTGTTACTGTCGCTCCAGGAGTCATAGGGATACAGACGTCGGGTTTCTCCTCTTGGTAATAGCAGGCAGGGGAGCAGTCACCGGGGAAGGTTCATTTTCATGTCCGTCTGTCTATCAAAGGGTTGTGAGCAACCAACCATGGCATCCCTAATATTAGCCTGAACTGAGGTGCCTTGATGAGATGGAATGAAATAGACTCCGTTGTCTGTCCTGGCACAGCAAGGTTACCCTGGCTGTGCACTGGGTTACTGGTCCGGAAGCGATTTCTGTCCCATCCACGGTGGTTACCTTGTCCATAGATGGCTTAGAACACAAAGGAAGCCCCATCTCTGCTGCCAGTTCTTGATCAATATAATTTCCAACTGCTCTACCATCGATGTATGCTTCAACGGCATGTATTCTTGATGACTGTTGGTGGTTAATTAAGATCACTGGTATTGCAAAGTGCGAGGTCAGCAACTCTTTCTTCTCACTCTACAAACTGACCTCTACGTTTGTCGAGCTTGGTAGTTTTCCGATTCCTTGGCTTCATCCTTCTCTGTGGCCCCGACTGATCTTCTTGGGGGTTTTACTGGACAGTCCTTCAGGAAATGTCCTGGTTTCCCACAATACAAACAAAGCTGTTTTTGTCTTCTTTTGTCCCACTCTCGTTTTGTTAATGGAGGCCGTATCCCTCCAATCTGCATGGGTTCTACAGTATTTGCAGGTACACGGGGTGTGTTTTCCTTTAGTCGAACATACACGGTCCGGGGGTCCATCTTAGACCGGTCTGCCGTTCGGTCCTGCAATCGGTGGTCTAGCTGCACAACCTGATTTATGAATTCTGCACAGTCTCTGGGTGGATCAACCACCTGGGCTAAGACGTCCTTAATTCGCCTCGTAAGCCTCGTTGGAATAACGTGGTTCTTTCGTTTTCTGGCCACATAACCTCGGCAACCAGTCTGTTGAAGGTAGCAATGTACGTTAACAAGTCCTGATTCCCCTGTCGGAAGGACAAGAGTTCATTGTCTACTGCTTGTTCCTGGGTATGGTGGGCAAAAAGTTTTTCCATTTCCCTCTGGAATCCCCAAAAAGTCATTTAATAGAGGATCGTCATGGGTTACCAACGGCACCAACCAATCTGCTGCACTACCACTCAGGTATGGAATGCTCCAGGCCTACAAAGAAAATGAAGACAGCACTGATTGATGAATGCTGCATACTTCCGTGAGTCGCCTGAGAACCTTTCTGGTGGTGCCAGGGGCACTGTTCCAGGTAACGTGATCTGTACCGGATTGGGTGGTATGGCGGGGTTTTGCATCGTTGGATTGCTTCCAGGTAGAGGCGTCTGTCCTGCCTGTGATTGCAAGTATTGCCTGCTAATCTATTCAGTGCGTTCTTTGGTCACTATTAGATCTCTCCGGAGGGCATTAGTCTCTTGTCGGGCAGAATGAACCTCAGCACGAAGCTCTCCTAGTAATTTGGCCAATTGGTCCATTTTTGATGTCTCCATGGCGCCCAGGTCGATTTGTTATGGTAGGCTTCGTGTTCTGTTACGCTCACCTGGTATCCACAGGGAAGCGGCCCATCTGGGTTACTCGCTGGTATGCTTCTCAGCTTTGCCCTGATGTGGTCTGCGGGGAAGGTTCTGCCTGAAAATACAGCAGGACTGTGTTCAAGATTTACCGACTGGGTATCCTCCCTCCATCCCCCGTATGATTTCAGTCCCTCTGGCGCCCTCTCCTCACCTTGTGGTAGAATTAGGCGTGCTCTCCGTCCTGCCTTCTTTGCAGGGCCATGTTGTCTTTCATGGGCGAGTGCGGTCCAGTTACTTCACTGACGCCGGCCCATTTGATATTGTTCATGTAGGTCTTATTGCTGTTCTTTAGTTTTGTTGCTATCCTGCATGCCTTTCTTTGTTTAAAATGTCTCTTTTTTCTCCCTTAGGTATGTGGAGCTTCAGCGCGGCGAACTGGCTTGGTTGAGCCCCGCTGGTAAATGATGGCGCATTAAGAGCGCTATGATGCGGTAAGTAAGCGCTATGTGCAGCGCTGCGAAGTCTTGCCTTTGCTAACCTGTGTTTTCCTTCCTTGTAGGTTGCGGTATTCTTCAGCGCGAGTGGAATGTCCGGAGTGGTGCCAGCCAAGAGGCGACCAGACAGGTAAGCCTTTTGAGCAGTTCGTAATTTGTAAATGTCTCTACTGCTTTCTTTAATGTTGCCTCTATCTTCCTCTTTCAGGTTGTTCTGTCCGGGAGGCGTGCAGATTCGAGGAAGCTGTTCTCAGTAGCTGCGAGTGTTTGAAGATGAAGACTGCAGGTAAGATGCTGCTGCTAATGATGTTCCTTTTGTCTCCTTGCAGGTTCTGCTTCTCCGAGGTTCGAGGCAATAGCTGGACACGGTGAGCGTCACGTTGCAAGCTGCAAAGTAACGCGAAGATTGTTGTCTTGCTCGGGTGTGGTTTAAATAGCCCCAACAAAATAGTCCAGGTAAAGTAGTCTCTAGGCTACCACACCCAAAACACTAGACTGCATAGCTTGGTTCTTAGGAACCAAGCTATGTGGATGCCTCCATGTTGGCTGACAATACAATAAAGTAGTTCCCAAGCACATTGTTTTTCATGGTGTATGAGCCTGGCGCCATAGGCACCATAGGCGCCAGGACTGGCCCCATGAGGGCTATTGAAGAGGATGCCAGGCTCTAGAGGCCCGAGTCCTGACTCCACCTGGCCAAAGGGTTTGCCAGAGGGGGTTTGGGCGAGGGTCGTGACAGTGCGGTGCCAACACTGAACATGAGCCGTTCCCTTCCTGTGCATTGTCCAAGCTGCAGTGGTTGCCTCTCTCCATTTCCCTCCCTGGGTTCGGGGCAGGCGTTCTGCCTTGGCCGGCACTTAGCAGATGACTTAGAACGGGTGTGGACCAGGGGACTCCTCCGAGACAAGCTTTTGTCAAAGGGTATCTGTCCTTTCACCTCCTGCTATGGGGCCTGCAGGAAACTCCCACCCACCTCTGGTGCAACCATGGGGGTGCAGGCTGGTCGAGGAGGACTTTTGTCCCTTTACGGATAGCCTAGCTGAACAGATGGCCTTGGCTGCTGATGGCGGCAAAGCCCCAGCCGTGGCCGGGGATGTGGTGACTTAAGCCCCAGACCCTGGAAGGTGGCCTTACTGCATGCTCGACTTCATGGCTTCCTGGCCCTCTGGTCGGGGTGGATCATCCCGGCCTATTTGGTCATTAGGCTGGGCCCAACTGGCCATCTGACCGGGGCAGTTGAATCAAATCAGATAGCACGAGTCACGACTGTCACAGCAGACTCCTACATTTGTCTCTGGCTGTGCTCGGTAAGCACCTACTTGGTGGGGGCTTAATTGTCGATGGGAAGTGGCTTCCTGCACAGCGTCTGTGTGGTACAGACAGTGGACGTCTCCTCCGCACCCCGACTGGTGTCCTCAGAAGGTGGTGAGTGTAAAGACTGGTAGGGGGTGTCTGTACATCCGCTCTCTATATGGTAGAGGAGAGGCACAGAGGACCCCAGCCAAGATTCTCTATTTGGTAGCAATGGATGAGCAATCAAGGCCTAGCTTCTCAGGAGGTGATGCGGGCTGGTTCTTAAGTACAGTGTAGTCCCCGAACCCCCACAAAGGAATGTCCACACACTGTATTACTGAATACACAGTCTTTATATAATTAATATTCAAAGGTATGTACACGATCACAATAACACACTTTATACTCGGAAGTCAACAATGATAAATATATACAATTCTAAAGTGGTACCACCAATGTTATCGAATCTCATTAAAGTGCATCAACTGTACGGTTAAAATGTCACACAGATCAATATCGAGGAAACCAGCAATAGAGATAGGCAGGAACGTAAGATGGTTGAAACAGTAGTCGTATTTCCTCCTATTAAGGTTTTACCCCCCCAATGTACCTGGTGGAGTAGAGTTCTCCGAAGATGCGTCGACCGGAGCCACGGATCATGGAGAGGCGTTGAGGAACTCGGCGTTCGGTGTCGGGGAATCGACGGCCCTTCTTGAGTGCCCTCCCTTTAAGGCAGGAGTCACGGGTCGTCGAACGTCCGACGGCGAACAGGTTGAACTACGGCCGTGAAGTGGCAGCTTCGTTCCTAGCGGTGCTCGTTGATGACAGAACGTTGGCGTCCTGCAAGGAAGAGGCGTGCGGGGCACCTCGGTGATGATAGTTCTAGACCGCAAAGAGATGATAAAGAACTGTGGCCCAGCAAGGGTGTCGAGTCGTCAGCATCCCTGTAGTCCTCAGGTGGCGGGAAACCCACCGGCGGATGCTCCTCGGCGCGTCGACGGTCAGGCCTTCTCCAGCGGGATAAAGCGGGCGACGATGCAGATGAGAGCGTCCGATGATCAAATGAAGTTCTTAGGCAAACGGGAGCATGGCGGCTCCGGTCGGCGACGGCGGTCGGTGACAGTGGTGGACAACAGTCCGAGTGCTTCTCTTTGAGATTCCACGGCAGTCCCTGTCTCGGGTTGGCAGCCTGTCGAAGGTCTGTCTACCAGGGAGCTTTGGCAAAGATCAGCTGTGCACGATGGTCCCTTGTAGCTCGGGAACAGGGCGCCTTACCAGGTCCTCTCTGGGTCAGTCCTTGGAGACACAGCAGCTTTCAGATTGTGAAGGAGAGCAACAGCACTTCTTCTCGTCCAGTGGGGCTTCAAGGTCAAGCTTCAGTTACTCCAGTTACTCGTCGTATGGACTTCAGCTTCTGAACACGATTCCTAGCAGTGAGAGGTCCCCAGATATACTGTTGATCTCACATTAATTCCGCTGGGTCACACTCAAGCATCCAATCACGACTAAGGGCATTCATGCAGGCAGGCAGCCAATCAGGCACACGAGGTATTCAGGCCATTCACTTCTCTCCAGACACTCACAACAAGTTATGTGTATTGGGACAAGTACCGAGCCATTCAACACTCCAAACTGCATTCATACCGGTTTCGGGCAGGGCTGTCTCAGTCATTGTGTCAACCACCAGATGCTAGACATCCACAAAACAGAATGCATATTCGTCACACACTCTATTCACCCGGGTCCCACCCACAGGAGGTACACAAAACATACATCACTGGGAAGGCTCCAGCTAGTCTGGCCGGGCCTTCACAGCAACACCATATATTTGGCATTTCCACCCAACAGCCAGTCAGGGGGAAGGGACAGAGTCAGGGCTTCCCAGGACTTTGGGAAAACAAGGTAATAGGTAATAGAAAGCAAGAGGCCACAGGGGGCATCTTGTTTTCCAACAGGAATCAACTGATCCCAATGGCAGGGCCGGGGTATCCCCAAAATGGAGGATATTCCGCGCACCTGTCAAATTCAGCATGGAGCTGCCACCAGCCCATACCCTGCTCTGCCGGCCACCCACAGGTGCCCAAAAACATACACTAGGGGCACAGGGTTGTACCCCCACCCATGGGTGCCATAAGGGTATCCCACAGGTCCGTTCACCAAACCAAAAGAGAGAGAGTTGCACCGCCAGGAGTCCCACATGAACTCCTGCGCGAAAACACGACAGAACACACGATAAAAAGCAGTAAATGACAAGGATACGGAAGCCCTGTCCCTCCGATGCATTTCCAGCATCACAGTGAGCCAACCCTGTGAAAGGCCTGAACGCGAGGCGAGTCAGGCATCTGAGGCCCAGGCAGGACCTGGTGCCCAGCAGGAGTCCCAGGGAAGAGATTTTGGGGCTTCGCAAGGCAGTCTGGGTCCCAGAGCTTGGGTCCCTAACCAACCCACCCCAGAGGGCCAGAGCAGAATGAGAGTACAAACAAACACAGCAGCTGGACACCCAGGCATATGGGAATGCAATCAGGGCGAGTCATGGGTCCTGGCCAGGGTTTCCCGAAGCCGGCTGTGCCGTTCCGGGTTGGTACCCAAGAACCGAGCCACAGCATTCACCCTCCACCAGGACATGGCTGAGGTCTCTGCACACCCTGGTGGTGGCCCCAGACCTGGGTCCCTCAGCCCCCATCTGCTGCAACCCCTTTCCCCCGGCAATAGACGCCCAGCAGCCAATGTGGGCACGAGGGTCACCCGAACCTCCCTGACAAGTTTTACAGTTTCATGCATGACACCTTGAGCCAGCCCTGCTTTTTGCATCCAATTGCATGATGGAACTTGTAGTTTCATGTTTCCCATTGCAAGGGTGGTCCTTGCATTGCGAAAAAGGAAAGATAAAGGACATTAAGCACAACATGTACACATGTCCTTTGGGGTTTGCATAGCCTTGCCCTGAGGTAGAAAGACGTTCTTCCTTTGAAGAATGTGTATCAACCATAGCCGTGTTTATGAACATTCACGATCAAGCTAGCCCGATTTAAAATGGCGGGCGGCAGCTGATACAGACTTCAGTTAAGCAGGCGGCCGGTATGGATTATGCTCTACAGCATTCATCTGCGTGTTAACTGCTATTCTAATTGCAAAGCAACAAAGCACACTGCTTACACAGAAAACATGCACTAAGGGACAACGCAGCGTGACACAATCTAATTTTATTAGATTACTTTCTGGCATTCTACAAAATGGTACAACGGTGTTCGTGGAAACATCCCTCTGCGCAATACGGAATGAAAGGATAAAGTGAGATACTTATGAAGCTATGGCAGTCTTACTAGTGTGATTGAAAGGCCATCAATCCACTGCTTCCTGAACCAGAAGGCGTCTGGTGAGTGAAAAGAGGCTGGCTGAGATTTCGCCATGTAATGGGCCGGATTTGCAAAGACATGTTATGACGGCGCAATCCCATTTAGACATGCTTTGTAAATAAGGCCCCTCGTCTCTCCTGGATAGAGAAGGGAACCCACGCATTCAGGAACTCATTTCCGGTTTCCATGCAGGACCTTGCCGTGATGGCTTCACAGTTCCTTGAAGGATACAGCAGTGGCAGGCAACATGAGCAAGCAGTTTGGCAGCTCTCAATGCTTCAACCACCGCCCCCATAGCTTCGCACAAAAGGGAGGTCATGACATCTGCTTAGGAATATTGTATGAAACATGATTGTCTTATAATTGAGGAAAACATGCACAAATTGCAGTATTAAAGGAAGATGCAACTTTGACAAGAAGAACCCGGACAGAAAAGAACACGTGCTTGTGCTGAAATTAAACTCTTAGTTAAAGTCTTAATGTGGATATACCTCTATCGGAAGCAGAAGGGCAGGACTTTGATTATTTATCTGTAAAGCCTGCAAGCAAGCCATTTCTGATCACTGCAGGAATGGAAATTTAACTATAAAGGGTGGCAACCATAGGGACCACCAAAATGTCGTGTTTACGCGATAGAAGGATTGTAGCCTTATGGCCATTGGGCGTGAAAACGAATATCAGTGTTTAGTTTGGAGCTCTGAAATTGATTCTTCGATTTTGTTTTTCTATTCCGAGTATGCAACCTTATTTTATGGACATTGATGGTTCAGTCTTGATCGCTGAACCACTACCAAAAGAGAGTCTGAGTTGGAGCACATCTCCCCACATCCGTGGAAGTTCACAGGCCTTATGGTGTCCTATTTATTTGCACATTTTATTTTATTTGTTAACTACGTTCTCCTGAATCGTAAATATGAGAACAATTTGCCCCACTTTTGCTTAATGGCTTAACATTGTTTCAGGCAGTCTGATAGCTAGTTTAAATACCTCACTTTTCACAGCCAGTCAGAAAACAACCCACATTTCCATACGGGGACATCCTAGCACAGAGGGAGCAGTGAAGATGTGCTGTGTGTTGTAACATGTAGCGGCTTGTCTCCAGCATTTATGTTAGTTTTGCTCATAGATGGCGCTACAGTGCAATCTAGTACAGTGGTCGAAATGTAAGAAAAGAAGTAGTGGAACTATGTTCCCTACTGACCGGCCCCAGCTCTCCCAAAAGCCCATAGCCACTCCCTACCAACGCACAATACGAACCCTGAAACACATGCACCTGGTGTTTAAGAAAACGTTCAGTGCTGTGCACTGAAAGTACACGTTTCAACGGCTTCCTATGCTTTTATTTTAAAACAAAACCATTCCAGATGGTTTGGTTTTAAAATAAAAGTATAGGAACAGTAAAACATAATAAAAAGAAGTACAGGAGCACCACTCCCAACCACTCCCGCTCACGTCGACCACTGATCCAGTAGTGACATGTGAAGGCAGAAACAACATCTGGTGTGTTCTTAGGCTGATAAGTACTGTTTCATTGGGGGCTCTTTAGAAACACAATGGGCCTCATTACACTATTGCGGAATGGGTTTAACGGCGCCGCTAATGGTGCCGGCGCCGTTAAACCCATTCCGCAATATTAGGAGGTTCCCTCGCGGGACCCGCTCTGGACGTCTGGTTTTACCTATGTGGGCCTGAATGGGAATGGCGAAGGACCGGGCCTGGGTTCCCTGGCGGAGGAAATACCAGGCCCTCCATACTCGGAATGGCCCGGTATTTCCCCATTCAGGGAACCCGGACCCGGACACAGTTTTAGAGGCAGCCATGCCCTTATTAAGGGCATGGCTGCCTCCAAAGTCGTAATGAGACCCAATGTGTTTTAGCGTATATATGCCATGTTAGCTCCAAGTACCGTTGGCTCATAGATGGTGATTTGGTTGCACAATTACTTTGGGTTGTGACTGATGCTTTAGTTTTGGGACAAAGGTGGCGCTTAAGTGAAACAGTTGTAGTTAAAAGGTGCTGCTTTAGTACCACACACAGGGCTTTGCACGGGGCCTAATTCACAGAGCAGAACAAAGTAACTGGTTGTGGCACATAGATAGTCTTTAGTCTCACCAAGCTAAGATAAATAGTTTTATGTCATAGACAGTGATGTTGCACCTTATTTAGTTTCAGCCCATATGTGATATATTAACACTACCTATTGTGGATAAATAGTTCTGACTCACAAAGGGCAATTTAAGATTTAACAGCATGATTAGTGTTATGTTATATAATGTTGTTATTTGGCATTTATATAGCGTTCTATGTATCATTGGTATGACCTCAAGGCACTGGTAGATTGAACGCCCTCAGGGACCGCAGTACAGGTCAGTAGAGCGAGTAGAGAGAGTTAGTATCGTAGGGTGCGTGGGTGCACCAGTTATGTGTGCAGCTGGTGTAGTTGCCTGGTGGTAGCTGCATCCTGGCATTAGGTGTGGTGGTGGAGATATCAGTTCAATGTGTGCAGTCTGATGGGTGAACATCCAGATGGGCTTTTGGCTGTGTTATGCCTGCATGACGCTTATGTGAGCGGGTAGGCCGGGAGGTCATGGTATATAGCTGTGTTTTATTAGAGTGATGAGGTGTTTGTGAGGTAGTGTTCGTATGTGAGCAGCTAGGCTAAATTTATCGAGAGGTATAGCTGTACTCTAATTGAGTGATGGTGTACAGTAGAGAGTAGGCGTAGTGATATGATATGATGGTTCAAGTGGTTGTCGGTACGGCCAGTCAGGACATGCCAGGAATGCTACATGAGACCCCGGAGGGCAGGGTACATATCACGGCTCTGTGATGGAGACAAAACAGCAAGCATGCAGGGGTACAGCGAGACATTACGGGACCAGAGGGGCTGGGTGTACAGAGGCACATGTGTTGATTAGTGTTGCCTCTGGAATGCTACTTTGGTACCAGAAGGTGGCAAGATTATTCTTATAGCATATGAGATGTGTCATGGAACAGAGTGCACACAGAAAATGGCAAGGACGAGCGGGAAGTGCATAGATGCCCTCTCCTTTACCATGGCCCTGTTACTTCGGCCTTTAAGGCCCCCTTGCTGCTCTCTCTTTAGAAAAGACAAAACTCGTGGCTTGGCAAATTCATGGATGGGTTCTGTCACTCTGTAACCTGAGTAGTTTGGTCTGATGTGGAGTGCTCTAATAATTTCATCTCATTGCATATTCTACTTTACTAAAGACGTTGTTTAATAGTCCCTCTGCCTGTTGTTATCTGGTATGTTCTCCATACATTACAGTGCTGAAGTCCTGATCTTCCTTCATTCCTGTCCCGGGAGGATAGCTCAGCGGCAACTTGCTTGCCTTGGAAACAAGATGACACGAATCAACACAGGTTCGATCCCCGGGTCCGCTATTAAGCGCGTTATAAATACGCAACTAAGAGATATATTCCTGTAACAGCACCTCGATGCCCCCGGGCTGTGTGAGTGCTTTAAAAATGCAAATAAATAAATAAATTGCTAAATTGGGGCCAGAATGGGCCAAACAGCCACTGAACAAAGAAGTTAAAGACTTGTGACGCGCTACATCGAGGGAGAGACTATTACATATCTACTGCTCACTGTCGCCAAAGAGCACCATCCCCCCACTTCCACCAGTTTATGTTGACACAGTAGGCTCCTTATCCCACTGTGCTCTGGCATATCCTCCTCGTGGGGCTGCTGCTCTTCCACTTCTACGAAAATGCATGAGAGTTTCAAAAAGTAACCTCCCTGTCCCGGTCCAGGGGGAAGGTCTGTGATATTTGGTCATTTGAAAATGCAGGCTGTTTCTGTATTCCGGATGTGCATTGAAATGCACAGAAACGCCCACTCATATGGACAAGTGAGTGCAAAAGGGCATCTGAATAAGTGCATCTAGAAGTGAACCAAAAAAGTAGTCGAACTGTGTGGGACAGAGTAGGAAGGAACGGAGCAACGTGCAACACATTTTTCAAAGGTTTCAGTCATGCTGGTTGACAGCTAATTGAGTAGAAACAGATTTCAGTTTCTTGTAACTGACATCCGGTGGTAACAGGGAGAAGGGTTCTTTAACCTCAGAAAGAACAGCTCCAGAATGGTGAAAATGGTTGCTGAACGTAGTGGATCTGTTAACAGTAAAACATAAAAGTAGTGGAACAAAGCTCCCGACCGTTCCGGCTCACTTCGAATAGTGTATGTAACAGACTTAGATGCCTATTGTCGATCTGGGTAAACTTTGTTTGGTGCAAGTGAAGAGATGAACTAACGCACATCATCACTTGCGCCCAAAATAAATATGAGAATCTAG
The DNA here is from genome assembly GCF_040938575.1 of Ambystoma mexicanum. Taxonomy (NCBI): domain Eukaryota; kingdom Metazoa; phylum Chordata; class Amphibia; order Caudata; family Ambystomatidae; genus Ambystoma; species Ambystoma mexicanum. The sequence continues at coordinate 829,474,798 of NC_090937.1, read as the reverse complement.
CCCATGTGTTTTCTTTCATCTAAAACGTGGGAAACCATGTCTTTCCTCCTCGCTCTCCATCCTTCCTTCTCTTCAGCAAAATACTATCACTTCACGTTCATTACTGAACTTCTGACACCTACTGTACCTCTTCTTGCCTGCAGATTACTAACACACCTTGTGTTCATGCTGACATATTCATACTAAAAAAAGTCACAATGACTATCTTCTTTTTAGACATGCTCTCAAGACCCATCTCTTCTGAGCCCCTTCCCCCTCAGTATTTGCTGTGTGCTAGCGCCAGGGTGCCCTTGGGTGTTTGTGCGCTCTATACATTCTGAAATAAATAAATATGTAGCTGGCAAACGTGACCTGTTCTTACCTTTTTCCTGTCTTTGGCCTTTCCCTTTCCTCTAGCATCTTCACCATGAGACAGAAGGCAAGTATAGATTCAGTAGTTCCAGATGTACACAGATAATGGAATCCAGCAATGACAGTGGTTTTGCTATTTTGTGGGGAGTTGCAAGCACTCTGGGTTGGGAGAGAAGTTTCATTTTAAGGGGCAGTTTTGAAGCTAGTCAGTTGGAATGTGCTCCATGGAACCTCTTGTATGACTGACCGACTTCCCACAGAGTTACCAGTAGTGGTCGAATGTACGGAAAGAAGTAGTGGAATTATGTTCCTTACTGGCCTGCACCGCTCCCCGAATCCCCATCATCACGCACCCTCTCACGCACAATACAAACCCCAAAACATATGTGCCTGCCGTTTCGGGGAACGTTCAGTGCAGTGCACTTCTTCCTACACTTTTATTTAAAAACAAAACCATTCCGGAAAAGTTTCTTTTAAAAATATAGGAACAGTAAAACTTAATTAAAAGAAGTAGAGGAGCACCGCTCCCGACCACTCCCACCTACTTGGATCACTGGTTACCAGAGAGAAAAGTAGGAGGACAAGACAAGAGGGTGCATTGCTTGCTCAGTAGGTGCCTGAGCAAGCCCGAAGATCATGCCCCAGAGCACAGTGTCTCGTGGACATGCGCAGGGTCCAGGCTAATCGGCACGCTAAGTATGTTGGTATATATCATACACACAAATAAATGCAGGACCAACACTTAGCTGAAAGTGATGTAATGGTTACATGTATCTTTAAAAACTGATATGCACCCACTCATCAATTACAATTGTATAGTGCGTCTTAAGAGTTCAGTTTAGTGACCATTGCTCATATTTATGCACCCCAAATAATTTACCCCAATAATGACTCCAGCACAGTTGCACACTCACCTCTTTGGCTATGCGATAAAGCTATGTCCTAAATTACAGTTTTAATATAGTAGCAACAGCCACGGGCCATCGACTGCATAGATTGTTGCAGACATGTGGAAAATGGGCATGGGCAAATGCAGGACCCCAACACTATGGGCACATGGTATGTGTTCAGGTTATTAGGCCTGATCTCTGTGTTTGGTAATATGTCACAGGTGCAGTGTTACTGCAAGTATTATCAAAGAGAATACATATTTATCATGAAACGAGTGTAGGGTGCCTGTGAAATTACACGTGTGGCATTTTCTACTTTAAATACTGAAGTCATAACTATCTACACAATGATGGATTGTGTCGCAGTTGTCTATGAAGAATATGCGAACAAGTCTCACCAAGGGACAATTGCACTAATATTAACTTCACGGTTCTTCTTGGAACTGGTGTTAAACAATGAGAATCCGAATTCCGACATTACTTACTCTGATGTATGCTCACCTTTAAAGCACCACAATGCTGTTGCCTCCCGTGTGCAGTAACTTCATATCGCTCTACGGTCTAGTGCATGCAAATCCCCACTAAAATCATGCTCCTAGAGTGTGGCAGTATGGGTAATGTCATATTTGATTTCATCTGTGCTGCTCTCTGTAAAAAAGGGTATATAGAACCTTTCCCGATGAAATAGTGCAGCGTCAGAAGCGGCAGCCGAGGGTGCATCATCTTGAATGTGCCAAGTTCCTCTGTTCAATTGCATAGCACGGAGGGGTCAAGTGAGCCTGTCACAGCATGGCTGAACCTACCCTGGGCCCAGTGGAGGGGATAAATACGATGTTGATTATTACAATAATAATAATAATAATAATAATAATACTCACAATAACAAAGGATTTGTTATCTTATGTTTTTCTTTTCTTCTCTGCTGCTGATGGTGACCATAAATACTTAGGGCCTAATTCACGCAGCGTTTTCCTATGGGGTTTTGTCATTATAAAATGCTGCTGTGAATTAGGGCCTTAGTGTCGGAAAATACTTGGTTGCAGAACAGATAGGGTCACATCCATGTGGGGCTTGCAGAGTGTTTGGGGTACCTACTCACTTATTGTATTTGCTCTGGTTTAAATGAAGTGGCAGAATTGATTCACGCACAGGCAGATACTGTAGTGAATAACACATTAACACACACTGATGGAACAAGCATGCACCCTCAGCACCCGAGCTAAGACCAGGATATAGGTATGGATCACCAAGTCTGCATGGTACTTAGTTTTCTGGAGAGGTGTGGAGGAGACACAACTGACTTAGAGAGACCAGAGGTAATTTTTAACGACCACTTGTGACCAGCCCTCTATCAAAACATTTTTTTGTTTCGCAATACACTATGTTCACCGAGGTGTGGAGGAGATACATAAGCATAGCCGGCAATGCTGCGCACTGACTTCAGAAAAAGGTTTGATCACTGCTAGCCCGAGGTCAAGGGGATGAGCGCCCCACCCTGGAAAATTTAGACATTTAAAAGCTGTCGTACCTTTAAGATGTCCACACTGGGGGTTCCAGGATGCATTGGTCACTATCCTTATGGCAAGGCTCAGGCATGATGGGGGGCAAGTTCCACTGTATCAAATTGTCATGGAAATGAACCACACATTCCAATTCAGAAATAGGTCAATAGAAGATGTCATCAAACGCCCAAACAGAATGCTTTGTTCTCTGCCTGAGAGCACCAAAAATACAATGCATGTGTGTGGTGTTTTTGTGAATTCCACAAGGCAGGGAGTAATCGTCATTACTCAAAAGCTCAAAGCATATGCTCACACATTGTAAAGACCACAGATGGTGTAAATCACAGAAAATGTGAGAACACATGCTAAGGGAATCTATCGCGTGTCTGCAAGTCTACGTAGGAGGCATTCATGTTCTTTCAGCTGGAACGATGAAATATAATGAGGTGTCAGATACAGCCCCTTTCCCAGCTTCAAATGTGGAAAACAGTTCAGCATACTGCAGCTTTAAAGTTTGAATAAATGGGACACAACATGGCTTTTTCTGCAACAGCTTTCCTGCACCTTATGCCTCCTGTGCAGCTAAGTCTTTGTGCCGCAGCTGATTGTTGCTGTGCTGTTAGACGTTATTCATGATCACGTTCCCTCATTTGACTAGACAGAGCTAATTTATTTTGGAAAAGCGATTGTGCACTGTGGAGTGGAATTTCTTATGTTGTGTTTAAAAAGGAGAGTCAACGCTCTTCAATATGATATAACGACAGACGTGCAGGGGTGTTTCCCCCTTTTTTCAGGGAGATATAATGCTTTGGAACACATAACTGTTTCATTAAACTGGCTCATCTCAGTGACATCACAGCATCAAGCACAGTCTTACCTGCATCCTTTTTTATAGAATATAGACCGGCTATGTTCTTGTGGACGAGGTGGGAGATGGCTAAAATATATGTGTTCAATATATAAGGTGAGAAATCAGAAAACAGGTTGTGCAAGCTGGATGCAGCGGGATGGGGTCTTTATGAAATGGACTACTACAAGGAAGTCATGTGCAAACTGCAAAAGCTTTTTGGAAGAAAGACCAACTTCTGTGTGTTCTCGAGGACCATGCCTTTATTATTAGGGTCCAGGGTCCTAATAATTATATAGGAAAAGTTGTGGCTGGTCTTATACAATTAAGGAGCGTCTGTGACGTGTGAATTTGGGGATGTAGCAGCTTTGCTCATGGGGCAGATTTTGGTAAAATGCACAAACAATCTTAAAATACAATTTTTTAAGAACCATCTATTGAGTGAAATGGGCACTACCGATCAAAGCATTGCCCACATTTCTGAGGGGGGACCAAATTAAGCAGGAAACAGAGGAAATGAGATGGGTATAAGAAATTAAAGAGGATGATGAAACATCTTCTGGCTTGAGGATTATGACATAAGGAAAGCAAGTGTTCATTCTGTGGTAAACAACAGCATTTGGCCATCAGTACATATTGTCCAGAACGGACATAGTCACAATTGAATAAAAGACGGGACCATTATTCACAAATGCGTAAGGATATAGGGGATCATTTTGATTGTGCCCATATATTGAATATTCAGTCTTTAGAACACAGTTTGTTGGCTGCCTCTAAAATGACCAGCAAGGAAAATACATCTAAATAGCTGAATGATAGAACAAGAAGAGGCCCAGCTATCCGAAAGAGGGAAGGCAGGGCCAAAGGGTGCAGGTGCAGACAAGACTGTGCATGCGGGCATGTGCGTGTGTTTGTGTGTGTGTGTATTTACTAAGGAGACCAAATGGAAGGGGGCAGTGGCGTACAACAAAATTGGGGGCCTCATGTGAGCCAACAATTAACTCAGCAACAAATAACGGGTCACGGCCAACTCTGGGCCAGCCTAGATTACGACGCTTATGCAATACGCACAAAAATGCTGCTGCAGGGGTATTCTGCACACTGCACCAGGAGAAAGATATAAATATGTGTTTTAATGCAATATACAACAGACTTTCTGCGAAAAATTGGCTAAAAGGCCAGAGCCAATCTGGTTTCCGCCCTAGATATGGCATGGAGACAGCTCAGATAGACCTAGTAACACAAATTAAGATTATAAAAGATTAAGGTAACCTAGCCCTCTTGCTGTTACTAGATCTATCATCTGCTTTCGATCTTGTGGAACACAAAACACTGTGTAACCACCTCACATCTGCAGCTCATTTCTCTGAGGATGCCACCCTGTGGATTCAGTCCTTCCTCAACAATAGGACTACAAGATTGTTTGCACCCACAGCATCTCCCACACCTGTTCCTGTTACCTACAGTGTCCCTCAGGGCTCCTGTGTATTCCCAACGCTTTATCATATATTTACTAAGCCTCTTTTCAATGACCTAGACCATCTGGGTGTCCAATTACCAATTACGCAGACAACACCCAGATACTGATACCCATCAATGGAGACTATAACAGTGACTCCAAATGCCTAAAGGACATATACTTAATTATACAAGTGTGGATGGCTCAACATGGACTCTGTCTTATCGCTGATAAGACAGAGTTACTGTTAGGAGAAACCCAAGCTAGACTCCACAAACTGGACACCCAATTCAATGTTTTCAATATTGCTAGAAACTATATCAAGGTCTCTATTGACGTAAAAACATTAGGTATATACATTGAGTCCTCACTGTGATTAACAAGACAAATCACTGCTACTGCCTCCATGACGAAATATACGTGCAAGCTTATTAACACCTGCAAACCATTTCTTACTACTGACAATTGCATCACTCTAGCTAGGGCATTAGTGCTATCCAAACCAGATGCCTTATATCTAGGTACCAAACAACACAACCTTAAAAAGTTACAGATCTTCCAAAACAATGCGCTCATGTCAGCGACTAACTTCCCAAGGTCACTTCACATCTCCGAACTAAGACGTAGTGTACACTGCTTTTCTATTAATCAAAAAATCAGACATAAAACCCTATCACTCACCTTCAAATGCATAAACAAGCTAACGCCTAAATACCTTTGTAACAAATTCAATCACAACCTCTCAGAGCGACCAACTAGATCCCACCAAGCAAACTGCCTGAATGTTCCCAGGTTCAAACGCCAAAGGGCAGGAGGCAGCCGTTTCCCAGTGTTAGCAGCTAAAATATTGAACTCAATACCTACAACCATCAGAGCTGAGCCGTCTTTTCACAAATTCAGAATTAACCTAAAACCTGGCTCATTCAAAATGAATGCTAGCAACCTACCACATTCCATGTCACAGATTTCTAACGTAATCAATGACCTGTTACCACTGTATAGCTCACAGTATATCTGTGAAATGTCTAAACTATATACCGCAAATTCATGTCAATAAGTAATGATCTGATGCAACTGTAAATATACTGCCCATACAAATGTAACTATAGTGCCTGCTCAAATGTAAACATTCCTGTACTGTAACTGCAAAAAAATGTAAATATTCCTGTACTGCAACTGTAAGAAATGTGCCCAGATGGCCCAGGACTTGGGGTACTATATAAATATAATGCAAATACAAATACAGGCAACAGCCTATACATTTAAATTGCACCCTTTCACCATACACTCACACATGCATGCGTCATGGGGTTGAGGGGAGCCCTATTACTTAAAAAAGAAATTATTTCTTTTTGAAGTCACTCCTACTTTATAAATACAATATTTCCGTTAAGGACCAAACGATAATGGTAATAATGTCTTTATGAAGGCAAATTGACTTCAAATGAAACTATTTAATTTTGAATTCTTAGAGCTCCCCCATCCCATGACATAGAGGCCTCCAGCTCCATGTCATGGGGTGGGTGGACCCCTCAGACTTCAAAAAGAAATAGTTTCTTTATGTAATCACTCTGCCCTCATAAATAAATAGTTTCTATTGTTTCTGTAATGCTGTAACAGAAATAATTTCTTAATGAAGGCAGAGTGAACAAAAAATGTTATTTTTGGTATTTTCTTTTTTAGTCCAAAGAGTTCCCCCCCAGTGGTAGGTGGTAGAAGAATGGTGCCAAATTTGCGTTGAGGTGTGAATCCCTACAAGCACTGGATCTGGTGTGGCGGGAATGGAACAGGGTATGTATGTTTTTGGGTTGGTTATGGGGTCAGGCCATGGGAGCAGTGCCTAAAAGGAGTTTGACAGCAAAACCTCAAATGGGCCACCAATCCCACCCTTTAGAGGGTAGTAGTAAGACCTAGATATTGCAGATAGAGGACTGCTTACAAACACACTTTTCTGTAAACAGTCATCTCGGTGCAGTTTTGATTGTATACATGTTTTTTTCTGTATATTCTGAGAGAAAACTTGGTAGATCCAAGTTTCCATGCAGAATATACACCCATACACAAAAAGAAGTGCCTGTGTTGCCTGCAGGGTTTGTGCATTGCAGATGGCAGTAGCAGGAATCTGAATTAATTATGCCTGGTTTTTGCAGTTGCAACAATAAGAGAGCAATAATAAGTCCAACGAGAGCAGCCAATGCCCATACCCTTGAAAATCCTAGATTTAAACGTGTTACAGCTGGAGGATCTAGCTTCCCAGTTATTGCAGCACAAACTTGCAATGCATTACCGCATGTCCTCTGAAAGGAACAACCATATCCTAAATTTAGACTCAATGTAATTAAATGGCTACAAACTAATGACTGTTAGATTACCTTGTCGGTACCTTACATTCCTGTCTCTGCTGCATGCCTTTTACTGTGATTCCTTCCGTCTGCCACTGTAACTATCCCGGCAGCACCTATGTTCCAACTGTTTTGTATATTATATGCTTCTCTGTACACATTCTGTAACTAAGCTTAAGCTGTCTTGACCGCTACTGCACCCGGCTACCTAATGGGTTTGGCGCGCAATACCAAATAAACAAACAAACAAACAAACAAACAAACAAACAATAAGGGTGATTCCATGCAGATGTCAGCCCCTTTGACTCAATTAAAGTCATTACGGTGGGGATGCATGTGCATTTCCCACTAGTGGTCTAGATGTCAGCAGGTAGATGCCTGATGCACAAAGGCATCGGCCTGATTCATGGAAGTGTTATATAATGGCACAATCCCATAGGAAAAGGTTCCATGAATCAGTCTCAATATTGTGTGTAAGCCGACACTCGCGAGCGTGTTCTGCTTCTCCATAGCTGCATCTTGCCCCAGAGCGAAAAAAATATATAATTGCGGCCAGCGGGGGAAGGTTATGTGATAGATTTGGAGTAAGGGGGAGTATGGGATGGTGGGTTTTGAAGGAGCTGAAACAGGGTGTCCGGAAGAGGTACTCGACAGAGAGGGAAGGGCAGCGAGTGACCTTGCAGAAAACTGCATTTTACAAGCAGCCTTCTGCAGTGACACTCTGAGAAAAGGTGCAAACGGATGTAGAACCTTTCCGGGACAGAGGGCATGGTCTCCAGGCTTTTCAGAAAATACACGAAAAAGGCATTGGTCATAATTTTCCTGACAGTGACCATGTTTCAGGCAGTGACGTTTAAACACTTACCACCCAGCCAAAATGAAAAGGACCCAGAGAGTTTCTGAGAAAACTGTGAAATGTGTGGGAGGGTCTAGGTGGTGAACAAGAATGCTGTTCTTAATGTGTCCCTGCTAGAGACCAGGGGGCTCACATCCATGTTTACCACTGGCAAGCAAGGTGTTTAGATGAAGCTTTATACAGGGTCACCCTAACCCGGGGTCTGTAATTTGTGGCTCTCCAGATGTTTTGAACCACGACTCCCATGATCCCTTAACATTAAATATGCTGGCTAGGGCCCATGGTAGTTGCAATTCATAACATCTGGAGAAGCGAAGGTTGCAGGCCCCTGCAATACACTATAATTTCCAAATACACGTGCAGGAGAATGTTTGATAAAGAGGTTGCCTGATGAAACCTGATATCAACCCAATGCACTGTGGTGGAGATAATTGATTTGATGTGATTATTCATTGCGGACATTTAATTTAGATTAAAACAATGCAATGCTAACCCTTTGCTTAGACGCAGAAACTTAATTGACAAATTCTGAATAGTTCCAAAACCAGGTATCCCATAGGTGTGGCTGAGTGTATGGGTCGATTAAGTGAGAATCTTAAGACGGCATCTTATGATGAACTAGGGGACTGAATTGTTTCAAACATAGATTTCTGCTCAATGTCACAGGGTGTCCAGCTCCAAAGAATGATACCAACTCTGATAGCGAATTCAAGGGCTTGTATTCAAATTCTTTATAGACTGGATAAACTATTCTCTTGTGCTGACAATATCTAGGCCTAGCACGGTTTGGGATATTTGACTCTAGGGACGGCCCTCTCCCTCTGGTCTACTGTGGCCTTGTCCCATGCATCCTTAACCCAGACGTTCCTATCAGGTATGTTAGTAGTGATAGGATCAGTTTCCCCTATCTGACTTTTACTTCCTGCGTTTTTTGTGTTTTCCCTAAATAGGTGGCAACCTGATTCCCTGGTTATCTTCTAACTTTCCCTCTCCTATCCCCTCTTAGTAGTCTCAGGGAGTAATGAATGGGGCCTTCTTTTGCCCATTGTCATACTCACTCCTTTCACACCCTCTCGTACCTGACCCTTTCTTACACTGGTCTCTTAAGCTGCTCATCTCTCGCTACATCTCTGTCTCTCCAATATTTCACTTCACCTTTCCACCTCCACCCTTTGATCATACTTCTTTACGTTCTCCTGTTCTATCTAACGCTTGTTCCTACAACTACCCCTCAAGCTCCATTATTATCTCTTGCCTCCTTCCTCCCACTTTACTTCCTTGGCTTCTTACTATTCCTCTTGTTATGTGTCCATCTACGCCAACAGCTATACCTATTCTCCCAATCATTGTCACATTTCCCACTGTCTCTCCATACTACTGTTCCTCTTTCACTACTAACACTATCCCTCTACTACGTTTACTTCTCCAAGACTCTTAGGGATATGGTGCCCTGCTCTACTACTGACTACTGCTAATTTCTTCACTCCCTACGTCGCTACTCCCTCTGCCTACTATGTTTATTCCCAAAAACTACTACTTCCACCTTTACTAATACTCTGTGCTGCTACTTCTTCTCTAACTATACTATTCACACTCTCCTGTTTCTCACACAAACACTCCACAGACTCCCTCTTTATAATAGCCTGCACATTATCGTCTGAGCAATTTAGGCAATGTGAGACTCTGGTGGATACTTTTAATCTGACTCCCAATGTACCAAGGGGAAGAGTAGAGTTGCTCTTACCTGGGACTAATGGAATATTATCACAGATGTATAAATGATTGCTGCTAAAATCACAGCATTTAGAGCATGGGTGTTTGACGGTACTGGTTAATAAAGATTTGATGAATGTGAGAGCTTTCTTTAAAATCAAGAAAGCCATTGTTAGTAACAGACCCATGCTGGTCATTAGTAATACCCATCTCCCCCTTGGGTCATGAGTAATACACCCACAATGGCTGTAGGTAATACACCCACCTTGACCATCATTAATACACCCACGCTGTCTATGTTATATTTGACAAGCGAAACAGTGCTGATTGTTGATTCAAGCAAACAGGAATTGAGTGCCATGCTTCAGAAAAGTAAGACAAGTAGAATTCAATAGTTTTCATGTCTCAGGGTCTTAAGGGTGTAGGATTATGTTACCCCCGTGTGGAAAGAGAACACTAGTGGTGGTGTGGCCATTCATTGAGCAATGGATCATGGTCACTGTTGCTGTGATTTTGCTGATCATAAATTACCTTGTGTGATGCATTTTACCAGTGGCCTTGTGGATGATCACTGCTAGTGGGCAAAGTTGAAGACTGTTCTGAAAACAATAACTGCAGAGTTGATATTATTGGAAGACGTGTATTTAATGGAAGGCACTCCCCAAGAAATATTAACTGACAAATTGGTGTGGTTCACCAAATAGACCATGAATTATTGTTTACATGGCGATGCCAGATTATGTTCACATCCAGCCCTGTATTACCCAAAGCAAATAGAACTGTGGAATGGACAAACAGGATGTTTACAGGTCCTATCAAGTTGATGATAAGAAGTAGGATACTGTGAAGAGAGGTCCTGAGCCAGATATTCTAAGCATATTATCAAACAAAACATAGCATGACTAAGTGTTCCCCTTTGGTTCTCTAAAAGGTGGGGCAATTGTAACCCTCAATTGATTGGTTACTGCATGCATGCAGTGTGCATTTAGAGCACTTCAAGATTATAAGCACCATTTTCACAGGGCAGGATCAATGTAAATATCGGTTTGACACGATGACGATGAAGATGGTTGAATTGCTGAGGACGTTGTATTGATTCCCACGTCTTGACATGAACACAGCTTCCAAGTCATATATGTTTTCGTGGCGATGGCATAGAAATGTTCTATCGAAGCAGTGGATTTTTGGCCATGGAAATGTTGATGAAATGTAGATTTGACTTGGGTGATGAGAAGAGAAGTAGTGAAAACCATGCAGTAATGGTAGGATGAAAGTTTATGCCATCAAGTAATGGCAACCAAAAGAAAACAGTGATCTGATATATCATGGAAACCGATGCCAAATGCATGAAGGACTTTGTGAGTATGCAATGTGATCACGTTACTGTTCATATTCTTGACTTGGTTTTCAATGGGAGGAAGAAGGTGCTGTGGATTCAGATAGCTATCATCTTTAAAGTGGCAGTATTTGTACACCACAATAACTACTAATTTAACATGAGGATGTTGTTGTTTCCTCACTTACGTGACTTTGTTGTGTGCCTTTATTCAAATAAGGATAGTAGGATGCTCTTTGAAAATATCTGATCCTTGTCTCATCATAATTTCATTTGGTTTTGAAACTTAAAAAAAAAAAAAACAAGCAATACAAGGTCTATCCCAATTGGACACCAGGATTTTAAAAAGTGATACAAACACACACCCAAACTGTACGGGTAGTAGTGTTATCATTTTTTCTTTTTTCATTTTTCTTTTCATTTTCTTTTCCCATTTCTATTTAAGTGCATTTTCATTTTCATCTCGTTGTCACTTGTGCTCTTTGTCTCCTTTCTTAGGATCCATCCACTTATCCTTTGCCCCATCATGATTCCCTTTTCCCCTAAATTCCCTTTTTCCCCCTCTTCCCCTTAGTGTTACCACTTGTAGTTATAATAGTAGTAATAATAGTAATAATAGTAATAATAGCAATAATATTACACTTACCAACAGATGTTTCACTACTACCTCCAGCAACAGTGCTACTACCAATAGCAGTAATATTACTGCTAATACCATTGTACAAGTAGTATTGGTAATGTTATTACTGGGACTGGGAGAAATTGTTAAATTCTATTCGACCAGATGCGTAAGTGGAATCGGTCTGGATTCATTATGCCCGCTTCACCCTAATCCGCTATTATGCCAAACCGTGTATTTAAAAAGGTGGTGCAAAGTTCCTCACATCGTTGTGCGAGCTAAAAAGAGCTATGCAAGGTTTCTCTTGCCGCTGCACAAACCCAAAGCCATGCAAAGTTTTTCATGCCTTTGTGTGAACCCTACATGAATTGAAAAGAGCCACACAGATTTGCACCTTCTCGCCACGCTGAGATTCAAGCTCCAGAAAGCGGGTGGCAGCAGTTTCCCTACCATTGTCAGTAAACAGTGGAACACCCTGCCAGTCAAACTTAGGGCCCAAGATTCCTTCTGGATCTTCCGCAAACAATTGAAAACCCATCTCTTTACAGTGTTTATGACTTTGTACATATGTAACCATGTAAACAACTGTAACATCGCCTCTAATAAAAGTTCCCAGATCCCCTTGGGTTAGGCACATTATATAAATATATAGAAATAACTAAATAAATAAAATAAATGTTCCGCTGCACGAACCGAGCACGAATGGAAAAGAGCAGTGTGAAGTTTCTCGTTCCGCTACTTGAACCTATTATGAATCAAAACAAAAATGGTGCAAACGTTCTTGTGCCGCTGTGCAAACCTGGTGAGCATTGAAAAACATCTGCCAAAAAAGGCCTGCACAAAGTTTCTTATGTAGCTGCGCGAATCTAGTATGAATTGAAACCCCATGCAACATTTCTTGTGGCTCTACGCAAAACTAGCACAGTTAAGAAAAAAAATACTTGTGTGAAGTTTCTTGTCCCAATACACAAAAGCAACATGGAAACGAAACACCATGCTCTGTGTGAAACCACAAAAAGCCGGGTGAAATTTTCGTGGCGGTGGAATCGTAATGCTGATTTTGTGCAATGGGCAGAAGTGGAATCCAGTGTGAATTCTGAGCTTTTTGATTTGCAGGTGAAAATGTCACCCAAACCTAGTTATTACTGTCACTGCTACTGGCAGTAGTGCTAATAGTCGTATTTGTAATAGTATATTTGTAGTAGTAGCATTTGTGCGGGAAGTTGTACTATTCCATCTACTGGTTGTAGCACTAGTATTGGTAATAGCAGAACTGCAAAGAAGTAGTACTATTATAGGCAGTAGAGTTAGTACTTTTATAATGAGTGAAATGCTGCTGCTGGTCATGATACAAATGCTGCAATTACTACTGCTGTAACTGTGCAGCTGCTATCACTGGTTTATTGGTGGCAGTTCTCCTCCTAATACTGGTTATACTGGTTGCCAGTATTTATGCAATTGTTATGTAATGTACTGCTCTACTGGTACTAGTGGTTCTAAAGTTGTTAGTAATACTGGTACTCCTACTCATACTAGCTCTACTACTGATAGTACTGCTTTTGCTGGGCAGGTAGATTAGGTAAGTATGTCTGTTTGTGTAAAGTTAAAGAAAATGCAAACTTTGACTTTGCATCTTTGCTGTTATATTGTGTACGCAGACTGCACTTCCTCTGCTCCTCTGATGTCACTTCCTTACTAAATGGAGGCCAACCGTAGCAAGACATATGTGTGCCGACATGTTGAAAACATACAGATTTGTTTTCATCTGAAAATAGGCAGAAGATAAAATGTTAACACGTAGGAACAACATATTTTATTTTTGTGAAAATTGTGTTGCAGTTTAATTCTAAATGAAGTCGAAATGTATTGGGTGCCTATCAGAAAGTCTCTGACTAACGTTTACAAAACGTTTTTTTTATGGAATTGCACCTTTTGTAAAACACTTTTGTAAATAAGGACCATAGTCATTTAACACACTATTAGTTCAGTGCAAGAGTCCAAAAACTCAGCGTTTAATAAATGATATCATACTATCAAAGATGCACAAACGTTCTGGTTACTGCAATAACAGGTGTAACCTTTGGACCATGCTTGCAAGACGTCCTGTATGTTACTGCCGAGTGCAATGTATTGCCAGCACCCTTTTTATCTTCCGAAAATCTACTGAAACTGAACGATGTCATAATCCGAATACATATACCCACACCACAGATACATTTAGAAATGTGCTCGGCCCCTCAGCGAATTCCAGTTGTGTTAAAATTATGAATCTCTTGATGTCGACCATTCACACCACCTCAATTTTTGGGAAGAAAAAGGGCCTGGTTCATGTAATTTTTGCATGATTTAAACTGACTTTGCAAAGCCGACACAAACCCTGATTCATGGAACTGTGCAAAGTGTATTTATTTGCTGTGTAAAGTCTGTGCAATGTCAGTGCATAGTCATTGTTGCAATACAAAATGACTTTGCACAGACTTTGCATGGCAAACATACACTTTAGTCACTTTAAACCGTGCACAAATTCCATGAGTTGGGCCCAAACCTGGCAAGTGAATATTCACTGCTTTGTGCAGTACAATACAAATGGTGATCTATGTTGAAATTGGCACACCACACAACCTGCTGCTGCACATAATCAGGGGACCATCACGTCAGAGCCAGTGAGCAGGCAGATTCTACAGTGAATTCCCAAGACACAGTGCCACAGGAGTTCTCTGTACTGTTCTGCTTGCCAGAGCGCAGACACCTCCCGCACTGTGTTTTTCGCCATCTCTTTCACTGAGGCTATTTGGCGATTACAATGTTACAAAGATGAAAATAGTGTATCTTTTTTGATAACAGATGTTTAAGGTTACCCAACTCAATGATACCCGTTTTATCAACCGCGGAAAGTTGAACGGTTGAGCAGTCCTGCTGCAGTTCCAACCTCTTACCATGACTCCAAACATAGAATGCTGTAGTGGATGCACAACAGTTTGCCTAATTCACAGAACGTTTAGTGCGGAGCAAAATCACTTTGCACTACAAAAATACACTTTGCGCCGGCCCTATTTAACACGGTGGAGCAAATTGACTTTACAATCCAAAAGCACACTTAGCACTGCGTTAAATGGTCTTAATTCACAAAAAAGAACTCAGGCTGGAAGGTTTAACGCATTGCAAAGTGACTTTACACTGCCAAAACACGTTGATCTGGGCCTAATTTACAGAATGGTGCAACGCTTATTTTTACGGAGGAAAGTGACTTTGCACTGCAGAAGTACACTTTGCACTGTGCTACATGTGCCTAATTCACAAAAAATCACTAAGTAGTGCTGGCTTAGTGCGTTTTGAGTGAATTAGGCCTATTTAACATGGTGCTAAAGAGTATTTTTGCAGTGCAAAGTTACTTTGCTGTCCAAAAAAAAACACTTTGCACCACTCTGTGTATTAGGTCCGGTTCAACTTATTTGCTGGCAGTGCAAAGCACTTTGCACCATGCAAAACATTCCATGAATTAGGCCTAAGTCTGCACAGACTTTGGCTGTGATTCATGGAATTGTTTGCGTGCGAAACTGGGATTTGTGTGCATTTCTGGCGCAAATCCGTGTTTCACGAATGGGGATTTGCTGGCAGAATAATTCCATGAACCATAGCCTTAGTGCTTTTATGTGAATTATGCCCATTTTGTACGGTTCGCAGAGTACTTTTGCAGTGCAAATTCTTTTTTCGCGGCTCTGTGAGTTAGGCCCGGTGGAAAGTGTATTTTTGCAGTGCAAAGTTGCTTTACTCCGTGCTAAACGTTCTGTAAATTGAGCCTCTCAATACTTGTGTCAGACTTTTATTTTTGATAAGCATAAAACAATGCTATTTTCACCCATATCTGTGAATAACAAATGAATCATCTTTGAGAATCTACCTATGATGTTGTGTATACATGGGTCTGATTTATTGTGTGCTTTAAAATGTCTCGCATGACTTGATAATGTGCATTTGCCAAGAGATGTACAGTGAAGTGTTATGTTGTTGTCAATCAACACATATCTGTTTGGAATTTCTGAAAGAGAGCTCCATATCTGACTGTGTACATCTCCTTACTGTTAACAAGTCCTGCATACGTATAGCAGTGTGTTAATAATGCATTTGCAGCTCCGGCTGCGCATTGCTTAGACCGCCTTCTTTATTTATATCGTCCTTTATTCCCTCCTGTGTGACACACTGCATTTTTTATATTGTACTTTGTTCCAGCTGGAAAACATTTTTTTAGAATCAATTCCTCAAAGTGGCAGAATGGTGAAATGATTGGATGAAATGACATCCCTAAGTGAACTTTAAGCCTGAGTCTGTTTTCCCCTTTTCTAGTGCCCATAGCATAAGGGACATTTTACCCAGATAACGTATTGGTACACTCACAGTTTCAGGGACATAGCAGTCAGGATGAATCTTGACTTCTTATTGCCAGATATATAGCATCCACCATACTTTTTGAACTTCCACTTGGTTTTGAAAAACGCCTTGGCCCAAATGTTTTCTCCCATTTTCCATCAGTTACATTCCCAAGCGCTTTAGTGTGACGGCTGTACAAGCCTGCCAGCAAACACTTCTTATTCCACCTTGCTTTGGGGATGATTTTGCCAGCAAGAATTGCCTCCACACTTTCCAGGGTAAAACCGTTAGCTTTCCAGCAAGTATTTATTTTTCCTTGTCAGAGTTGTTGTCAGACTGAAGTTATTATCTTCCAGCAGCCAAGGTCACTCTCTGGAGCATGAGCCCTCAACGAGCTATGAATGTGTCCTTCTTGTCTCTGCAGTCAGACACACCTAAGATATTGATATTAGTATTAGTATTCTAGTGCTGATCGTATTCCTTTTCCTCTGTCTTGGGTCTGTCTCACTCTAGGCTAGGGCTCTCTGTCTTCACCTTCATCTTTCTGAAATGTAGTCCTGGCTGTGCCATTTCCTACTTTTACCTGGGACTTTTTGATTTGATTTGGTATGATTTTATTTTATTTAGTAATGTACTATGAAAGCTGAGAAGAATAAACTACACTTGGGCGCAGATTTTCAAAGCAAGTGAGCAGGGTAAAGGGGTGCAGTAAAAAAAAAGAGTTACATGAAAAAGTGAGTCTTAAGTATTTTCGTGACCCAAAAAAAAAGAAAAAAAAACCTTGTTTCCTCTTTAAATGTAGCAAGTTGTGGGCATAATGTGTTGTAACAAAACAACTTCCGGGCTAGCAGCGATCCAGGGGCGAATATATGTTTTCAAATCATCAATCAGCCCCACACCTCCAATACACCCGGAGGGATCTGAAGAGATTAGAAAAGCAAACAAATTATAAACCTCCTTGTCCAGTTTTGGTAACGTGGATGGAACAGAAGGCTTATCTCTGAAAGTTTGTGGATCATTGGTTAGTTGTAATACAGCAAAAATACAATATTAACCTATGATAAAAGGGACTGTTCAGTCTAGGTTGCATCAACAATATCTACTTTATTTATATCACAACAGACAGTTCGAGCAACGCTTCTAAATACAACCCCCTCTGTATAGGAATGCAGAGGACAGACAGTTTCAAAGAAGGAAAAGGGATACACTCTGGATACTCACAGGAGGGTAGTCGATATGGTTAATAACCACAACAGTTTCTTAAGGTTTCTTTGATTTAGCACAAAGGAAGCAATGGTTATTAACATTTCTCCAGGGGCCTTCTTGGAAGGACCGGGGGAAAGAACCACAGTGTACCCTATGCTGTAGATGTTCTTGATGCTCACCAGGGTCGAGTCGGCTTCAGGATGCTTTGCTGGCCTCTGTGACAGAGTTCAAGATGGGAGTCAGCTGCATGTATCAGGCGGCAAGATGGCTTAGTGAGCGAAACTAGACAAACAGATGCATGCTGGACTACACAGCGACTCTGGGTCAGGAATCGTCGTCTCAGTGCTGATCGGTGGGTCTGAAGCACAGGTTGAAATTTCTCGGATATCTTTAAGTGACTGTGGCTTGACAATGGTCAGCGTTGCAGTTAGTGGGAGCCCAAGGAACTTGACTGGCTTGTAAATGTCCTTTAAGGCATACAGTAGTAGATGCTTTTCATGGCCCTTCTCCCAGCTTCTTCAATGGGCTTCTGTCATCCTTTAAGGCAGACTGCCCAAAGCTGAGGAGTGTGTTGCAGGCAGCTGGCTTTTTTATGTAGGTCCAGAGACTTTCTGGCGCTTCCTTGCAGGGCACGCTGCGTGCTTGCTAGGTACCAGTTCTGGAGTGGGTGGAGGGACCTCTGAGGACTGTATCTCCCTCTGTTCCCTGGGAGATGTTAAGCAGAGGGATCTTGCTTCCCTCTTTGGAGGACCGGGCGTTCCTTAACTAAAGATGATGTAAGGCCTTCAGCCAGGGTCCAATCACGAGTTATTCTTGCTATTCCTTGTGAAGACTTCAAATGATCTGTCAACAGAGGGGCTCAGCCCTCTTTTAAAGTCAAGTGGGCCACAGTGATTGGTGCAGGCTAAGCCTACCTTAATGAACCAATCCTGGATTCCCTACCAACAATCTCCTGTATGCATGAGATAATAACGAGAGTGCTTTACAACAGGAAAGGTAAAGGCATGAAAACTTGTGATACACCCATCTTCCCGTCTGTTGTGGATCAAATAGTCTCTCTGGTTAATGTATCTCTCTGTGTTCCTGATTAAAGCGGCAGGACTCCCTTCACGCTGCACCGAGCCCAGACTCTCTGGCTCCTGCTAACCACTTTCTCGTACCATATGAATGGGGTCCACCTACCGGGGTGGACTACTGTATACATGCAGTCCCAGACATGACAGCTCACTGTCAATGATAATGAGGGGGAGCTTGCTTCAGGTTGACACTGTTACCTATGGAAGGTTGTTAGGTTGTTTGTTAGTCTCCTTTATTAACTTCTGCAGCCAGGACCCATGTGGGCCTGTCTGAAGTACACTCTAATTGTTTGTTAATCGCTGCCACCAGATGCAGTACCAACACAAGAGCAGGGCGGATCCATGGGGCCTTTGTTAGTTAATCTGGCTAGCCATGGCAGCGGAAAGGTTGACCCTACCCTTTCAGAGGTGACATGGTGTATTCCTGGATGACATATCCCAGCTAGATGTGACAGGGCAGACTGTGCCTGTATGCTGCATCCACTCAGAGTGCATGGGGCAATGGGTTTGTTTTGGTGTGAGTATCGGAAAATATGTGCGGATTAGCCCCACACATTTTCCTGAAGTTGGTCTACCATCATTCCATTTAATGAAACCTTTCAAAAAAGCCCAGGCGAGTGCTCACACACTGTGCGGATGATCGAATTCCTCGCACCTGTGAAACTTGATTTGTGGTCTGAAGGTTGATGTTCCGGGTGGTAGAATTTAATTGTGTAGGATTAATATGTTGGGCCAGTATATGCATACAATTGAAAACCAGTCAGTGTATTCTAAACCCAATTCTCTGCCTGACTAAAAACGAGTGAAGAGATCTCGTAAAAAAAATTAAACTTGGGAGAATGTTTTGGTACATTTCAAATCTTGATTAGTCAATAATCCTTTGAATTGTGTTCAATGTCTTTTGGGATTGCTGTGTTCCTGTTTCCGCTCCTTGCTCCTGGGTGTTTCTCCTCTCCTCCTCCTTGAAAATGCCAAGTGTACTTATCGCCCCTATTGGTTTTGTCTGGTTGCTATCTTTCCTGGTAGGGATCAAGAATTTTAAACCCGTTCCACGATTTTGAAGTCAGATAGAAGAGGGAGGGAGGAAGGAAGGAAGGAAGGGAGGAAGGAAGGAAGGAAGGAAGAAAGGAATCATTCTACCTTCCGTTTGGTGATTTAAGATAGTACTGGTGTGAAAACAAGAAGTGCATGCTGAAGGCAAAGCAGAGAAGCAATGACTATAACTCCCAGTTTTCTGATTCTGCTTTCTTGTATATTTGGATCATCCCGTGGTCCTGTGTATTGGAATGAAATTAGAAGATACATGAGTCTGAATGTATTGCTCGATTTCCCCCTGCTGAGCTTTGTTTATGTATCTTTCATATCAGGAAGGGTAATTTGAATTTCACAATTAGAAGGGTCAGTGGGTGTATGTTGCCAACGTCAGGGGTGGAGTTTAGGAGGACTGTGCACACTGTATCTCAAGTCCTTCAGGTGAGGGAGCCAATTTCGATTTTGTGAAGGTATGATCAAATCCTTCAGCAGTCCCCAATTGATCTTTCAGGATGACCTGGCCAACCACGTAATTGGCAGCAGCAAGTTCAGGCAGCGTTAGAGTTGTGCATTGTTCTGGGTTGGTGACTCGCTGTATATCCTTTCTAATGCCTATTCAACCACACAAAACAGCAGTGTTGCAAGGTCGTTTCTTACACTGCAAAGCTGTAATTGGAAGAACATTTTCACTAATATTATGTCTTGAATAGATCTTTAAAAGAAAGGTTTGCCAGTTCATTTATGACAGCATTAGATAATTTAACTATTGGGGTGACTATTGGGTTCTATGTCATTACTTCTATTTTGTAGGTCGCCTAACCAAAAGACCGATTTCTTTCCGTCTGATTTTAGGCGGCTTACAAAAATCTAAATCATGACATTTCTTCGACCTCCATCCCAACCTCCACACTCTCTTTGCGGACTTACCCAAATCAGGGGGGTTTCACCTCTGAACCCCCCTCACTCAGCTACAGCTGCCTCTCTCTCCTCCCAAGATTCCCCCCCACCAAAAGGCACACAAACACACGCACAAACACGAATAACCAACACACACACACACACTCGCACAAACATATCAACTTACCCGTTCTCCGTCAAGGATGCTTCCAGGTCCTGGCATTCCTGTCAACCCCTGCACACACTCTACCCGCATCTACCCTAACCTATTGGGTACATGCATATCCTTCATGTCTAAGTGTTGTTTGACCTATTGTTTGCGTAGCTTCATGGTGGATGTGGATATGCTGCATTTCTAAAGCATCTACGTGCTACTGCTCCAACAGGGGCATCATTTGCTTTGGCACCTTGGTCAAACCAGGTTCAGTTCTTCTTGATTCTGCACGTTCATCTCCTCTTCGATTACTTCAGGGTAAGGCTGGTACGATTGTCTGAGCGAATATCACATTTTACTTCAGTGATACTGCAGTTCGAAAGTGAAAAACTCTGTGAATGGTGCTCTCCTGTTGTTCCTTCGATATGGAGGCAGGGAAGGGGCCGATGCTATAGATTACGTATTCATCTGCCTCTTCACAACCTCTGTACAAACTGCCACTTCTCCACTGCTGTATGAGACTGGATCAAATCATTCCTATGCAAACATAACTCCAGGGTCCCAATAGGACCCTCTGACGTTGACTCCATTCCTGTTACCATTGAAGTACCCCAGGCTCCTGTCTCTCCCCAACACTCTACAAAACCTATACTAAACCCCTTTTGACCTGCTTGATTCTCTCATTATCAGTTACACCAACTTAGCCGACAATACCCAAATTCTGATCCCCCTCTCACGAAATCATGCTGAAAACACAGCCACTGTAAATAGAGTATACAGTAT
Organism: Ambystoma mexicanum; assembly: GCF_040938575.1. Classification (NCBI taxonomy): domain Eukaryota; kingdom Metazoa; phylum Chordata; class Amphibia; order Caudata; family Ambystomatidae; genus Ambystoma; species Ambystoma mexicanum. The sequence continues at coordinate 829,453,367 of NC_090937.1, read as the reverse complement.
CATTCCATACTGGATGGCCACTCACAACCTCTGTCTCAATGATGAGAATAGTGAACTACTCATCGTGGCCTGCGCTACCCGCCTCAAAATCCTAGACCCTGCATAAACATCATTCACAGTTGACACCATCCCCATCGCGATCTCAAAACATGTAAAAACCTTAGGTATGCACCTTGACACCGAGCTCAAGATGAACAACCTCAATGCCTTCCTTCCTCCACAGCTACACAGCCAAGTTAATTTCCCTGAGCAGACAGTTCCTCGCTCCAGACAACTGCCTCACACTTACCCATTCCATCCTCCTCAGTAAATTGGATTACTGCAATGCCTTCTACATGGGAACATCTTCGAGAAACATTGCCAAGTTACAGCTCCTAAAACACAAAGCACGCCATGCAGCATTGGGTTTAAGGCATTCAGATCACATGTCTGCCTCCAGACGAGATGCTCGCCGGCTCCTTATCGAAGCGCGCATTGAATTTAAAATGTTAACCCTCGCTCATTGATGCATCTACAAAGAGGCCTCCCTCTACCTCAACAAATGCGCTGTCCAGAAACGTCATGTACGCATGCTGCACTCCTCCACCAGCCTCTCATTCTCCACCACTAGTTTCAAAAGCAAAAAAGCGGTTGGTCCATGTTTCTGGACACCGCCCCTTCACATTGGAACACGCTGCCGCCCAACATCAGAAACAAACGTAATTGACGTTCAGAAAACTTGTTACGTCCTGGCTCTTTAATAAATATGACTAATTGGACACCACCTGCCATCACTGAAATACTACCACACATCGTTATTTGCCATACTTCTGCTCCATGCTTCCCCCTCCGCTTTCCTATCCCTATTATCTACCTGTACAAACGCTGTGATACCCTTGGGTTTGAGCGTTACACAAATGTAATAAATACATAAATAAATAAATATATACATGATAGGTTATTTATAATGCACTTAATACACCCAAGGTTTCTAAGCGCAGACCCAGGGATCAAACTTGCGTTGCTCCGTGTCGTCTTGCTTCCAAGGAAAGCATGTTGCCACTGAGCTATCCTCCCAAGACATCCATGATTGCCCCTGACTGGTTCTTTGCTGACAGAGGATGGAACTTGTAGTCGGGACTTCATTATTGTGGTTGTATTTACACCATTAAGTGATAATCTCTGTGCATGTGTTTCTACCCTGTCTAACATGTGTGGTTAGTTGGTGTGCACTGGAAAGGAGTCGTGCAATTTTTCTGGGGCTTTGCAGACAATTTGTAAAATCCCTGGGGTTGTTTTCAATGTATCTACATATACAATGTTGTGGCTGACTCTAAGCTGTTCTCTGATTTCTGATAGTTAGTTCCTCCCCAAGTGGAATAGGTATTTGCAGTTGAAAGGTTTGGCAAGGGAAGCATTCTGTTCTGGGCATCAGCAGAAGCAATTTGAAAAATAATTAGGTCTCAGTGTGTTTTCCATTCAACCCTCTGGAAGCTTGGTTGGTAACCTTGTAGGCATGACTTTCTCGACCACATACATTCGATTCCACTATCCATCTAAAACGGTGTGACATTTATTTCAGTTTTTGGTTGTTTTTTTGCATGATAACTTTTCTCTTGCTATTATGCTGAGAGTAGAGTAGGGCAATGATGTAACATGTCCTACTTTTGAGCTCCAATGCCTATTTCAGGGTGATTTCCTAAGATCAGAATCTTGAATTTCATTTATGTAAAGTGTGTTATATGGGTTAGCAGCTTCAAAGCTGTTACACCCAAGCTGCTGCTCGAGTGCCATTTCCACACGGTGGCCATTTTACCATAATGCATTGGGCAAATTGAAGTTCATTGAGAGGCTTTGTGTCTGAGAACGATGCAGTTGTCACAAGGAGTCCTGATCTTCTATCGGATATGGATGCGGCTTGAATAGCAAGGTTAGGTAAGGGAAGAAACTGGGCATGCTAGTGTGTCCCAGAGCCACGAGGTACGCTTGGCCAAATTGTTTTCTAGGGGCAGCTAAATGATCCCAATTTAATATTAATAGGAAAGCAAGTGTCTTTGTGGAACACACAGAGATGAGGGCACCTCCAGTCTCTGCAATATGTGTGAAACGCCATCATCCAACACAAACTGAAAAACAGGTACTGTTACAAGGAGCCGGTGGACCCCACACAGCATCGATCAAAGCGTTTCGATTGTGCAATTCTCTCTACCATCATTTACCAACTACCTACTGCCCGTGATTATTTTGTTCGAGTAAATTTGCTTGAGGCCCATTTGTTTGCAATTTGTTTTGAAAACGCATTCCCTCACAAATATAATACGGGGGAGACCCTCCTCATCCCCCCACACCTACCGATCATAATTAAATACCTAAACCCACCACCCATATATATTTTTCAGAAAACGTGTTACAGAATTATGAGCAAGAGGACCTCTAGCAAATAGGCCCGCAAATAAATGGTGTTATTCCATTTTGAAACATGAGTCCTTATCATAATTAAGAATATGCTCACATTCTTCCTTATATTGAACATGGTCCTTGCCAATTGATTTTGCTTATTCAGGGAGTCTTCTTATATAGGTTTCTGACTCATTAACTCCAGTATATCATGGACATGGACATGTGACTGTGGCAATAGGCAACCTGACCTTGATGCATTCCATGTGTTTAAGTTTGGCCAATGTGTCTATAAACAGGTGGGGATGATAACTTAATATAATCGACTATTTGCTTGTTATGTGTCTATATGTGACATGAACTGCTTTTATAGTTTTTGCCGAAATTAAGTCATTGCATTTGCTTGGCTATGGCATTTCATGACTCGTGTCGTGCCCTGATTGCAACCATTACATTTACTGTTATTGTGTGCAGGTCACATTCCCAGCTGGTTTACAAACATTGCTGTAGTCAAATTGCACTTGCTGTTCCCTTCTGTCACTAATGAAGATGCAGTTATAACCAGACTCTGATAGCTTAAGTTTGTTTCCCAGTAACATGCGTTGTTTCCATTGCATATACTTCAATTGCATTGTTTGGTACAATGGGAAATGCTTGAGCAATAACATCTCGATGTGCATAATGACCATTGTTGTAACAATAGATCGTCCATCTCTATGTCCACTTTTGCGCCTAGAAACACTTGTGTACAGGCGCGTTATAAATGCCACATCATATCATATCACTTTATTTTTTATGCAATCTGTCCCCTTTGTGTCTTTCATTGTAGATTGTTAGCACAGATCCTGTCCCTGTGAAACTACACTATGACAAATCGCATGATCAAGTCTGGGTGCTGAGCTGGGGCAATATGGAGAAAACATCCCCAACATTGCAGGTCTGTATACAGCGCTGCATCTGTTGTGAACATATACAATGTTTTGCTCATATGGAAGCCTTTTTGCTATGATTCAATTGAAATTAACAAATGCATTGTTATTAACTTTGGAGCTAATCACTATTATAGCCTTATAGACTGAAGAAGGGGTCATTATCTCAGGCTAATGACCGACCATTAAGTTGGGGAGTCATAGGGCCTCATTATACCCCAGGCGGGACGGGGTTAACGGCGCCGGTAAAGGTGCCGGCGCCTTCAACCCCATCCCGCCTGATTACGAGGTCCCCTCGCGGGACCCAGTCTGCACGTCTGGTTTCACCAGACGTGCAGAGCGGGTCCCGCGAGGGGAGGAGGGAGCAAACAATGAGACTCTCGTAATCGGGCCGTTGTTTGCTCCATCGCCCATTCCCATTCAGCCCTATGGGGGCTGAAATGGGAATGGGGAAGGTCCGGGTCTGGCTTTATAGAAGGAGAAATTCCTGAGCACTCCGAACTCGGAATGACCCGGTAATTCCTCATTCTGGGAACCCGGACGCGATTTCGGTGGCAGCCATGCCGCCAATAGCGGCATGGCTACCGCCGAGGTCGTAATGAGGCCCATGATCTAAAGTGATAATGACCCCTCTTTAGGTCTCAAAGGCTAATAGCATATGGTGGTAATAGCATTACATACTTGGGTGATTTGGGGATGAAGTAAAACATTTTACGTTAAAGATGACAAACTAAGTTAATACATTCAATGTGGTTTTATTTGTAACTTTTAAATAACATGGTTGTTTTCATAAGTTAATCATTTTAATTGCACCTTGGTTGAACTGGAAAAACTGTAACATGAGCATGAATAAGGTGTCATGTAAAAGTAAATGGTTTCTATGAAAGAACGTGAAATCATTTTTCAATGTTTCAAGCGTTCTCTTTCGTGTGTTAAAGAGCATGTTACACCAAATAAATAGTGCTCCTGCACTGGTTGTGTCTTGCTGAAAAAATAGATCTTGCCTGGAAACGGCATTGTTGTTTCCCTGTCTACTTCTGAAGACAGAATGTTCAGGATACAGTGAATATCGGTAGTTATTGACTGCGTTCTAAAAATTCAGATTGGCTGAGGAGGTCAATAACAATCTTCATGTGGTAATCTATACTGATCAACACTGATGTAGCTGCTGGAGCAAAGGCAGGGCTACATTAGGAGTAATAACTGCAGGTGTTGAGCAGATCCACTTTCAAAAAGATTATTAGCGTAAGCATGTACAAATCCATCCCAGGCAGGACATTCCTCTCTCCCACCACCTTCCTCTTTAGTGTTCTTCAGTTTCTCCCCCTGGGCTCCTGTCAATGTCTTCCTTACTTCAGTAAGACACGGATTGTGAATCAGTTGCAGCATTCTATGTGAGTCAAGCACAGGTTTATATGGATTGCAACAATACGGAGGATGGAAGGAAGCTCGAGGGTGTGAAGATGGGCAAGAATGCCAAAGACAACAAGGGATAAACACAGGATATCAGGAGAATGATGTGGTGGGTGGCAGGGAACGGTACAATTCTATACCTCTCTGTATTTACCATTGTGATAGATAAGGATGGGGGATCTAGCAGTGAAAAGAAGTTGTAAGAGGGACAGGAGTAGCTTAAAAGAGGGTAATGGTTGGGTTGTAAAGAGTGTGTCAACCCTGCCCATCACGTTTTACATATCTGACAGGACAGTGCACTATTTAATTAGATACGCGTTGTTCTTCACAGTGTGAAGCAAGTACATCACGCCTGATGAGAGGGCACATCTCGCACCTTCTTTCTGAATAATGTGAAAATCCACATGAATACACTAAACCTTTTCTTTCTTAGACGTTACAATTGCAAACGCTGTCTATATTTTCCTTACTTGTTTTTTGGTCAATACACCACTGCCTTAAAATTGTTATTCACGAAAGAATTTTCAACCTTGAACTATTGATGTTTTGTTTGTAATACCTGACAACTGTGTCAGTTAACATCAGAAATATGGATACTTAGTGGCAAATTCTGCATCATACAACGGCATGTATGCCTAGGATTAAAAAGGCATGTTTTGGGGCATAATTATTTAAATGTTAAACCCTTCCAGTAATGCCATATATGTATGGAATTAAAGCATAACTTAGCTATGCAGAATATGTTTCACACAATAGATATTCTCAGCCCGTGATGATCTCTTCAGACTTTACAGGCATAGGTTATGCCAGGACAGCACAATTTGAGTCCATGTAAAGGTAGGGCAATTGTGAACATGTTTGAGGGGATTGGATGAACTGTAAAATTGCCACGCCTAGATGTAAACAATACGTGTGAGAGTGTGAGCCATAGAAGTAGCTTGTGTTGGAATGTGTGAAGAGCCACAGAACCTGAGGAAGAAGAGTATTATCTGGGTAAACCCATGCAAAGTCAAACCAAGCTAGTTCCTAAGTAACATAAAAGAGCTGGACCTCGAGAAAGATTTTACAACATGGACCAAACAGGTACAATTGCAATGCTCCTGCTTAGTAGGTGGACATAGGCTAACCTCCGGAGGCTGTGAAGGAGAAGGTCATGCTCTTATAATGGCATACTATGAAGTGGTGGTGAGATATTGCTGGCAAGCACATGTGATCCTAGAAATAGTTGAAGAGTGGGTGCATTATCTCACAACAATTCGCCACTCACATACCAGCTCTGCCCATTTCAATGTTCTGGTGGCTAGCTTCTTTCAGAAGACCTGTGAGACTCTGGGCCTCATTACAAATCGCCCGGTATGGAAACAACGGAGGCGGTAAACCCGCCGCCACAGTTGTTTCCATGCCGGGCGATCACAACTCCTGCAGGCGGGAGGTAATGTTCCCGCCAGGTCTGACCTGGCGGGTTTAACACCGCCCGCCTGCAGGTGGACGAGGAAACACCGGCAGCATTACGAGATGCTGCCGGTGTTTCCATGATCCCCATTCCCATTGAGTCCAATTGGAATGGGTATTAACACCATTCCGTCTCCGTGATTCCCGGAAAACCGGGGTTGTAATGCCCCGGTAATTCCGGGAATCACGGAGGCGGAATGGTAATACGAGTCCGGCGTTAACCAGGTGGTTTTACTGCCACGGCAACCGCCGGCTTGTAATGAGGCCCTCTGTCTGTTATTACTCAGCCTAGCCAGTCATGAAATCTGTACTAGATGTTGTTTTGTATTGCGCAAGCACAGTGTAATGACTGGGGACCGCTTGGGCAGTCAAACTCAAAAGGATGCTAAACAAATCCTTTTAGTTACAAAACAATGTGTCTGCAATGTAACACATAGCCAGAATTCAGGCCATGAACTTTTAAAATGATCATAACAATTGCTCTAAGTAAATATTTGAAAGAAACAAATAGAATATTAGTCCGTCATCTGGCCTAATCGATTTTGACCGTCTTTAAAGTAATGGATACATGTAAAGAATATCAGCAAACATATAAAACAATCAACGAAGAACACATATAAAACATAAACAACATGAAAACAATGCATTGTTGAATTGTACGTCTTTCACATGTTATTATTCAATGTACTTGAATGTCTTTTCCCTACATGTTCCAACTCCATGTACTGCAGGACGTTTATCTGTTTTGTGTATCCCTTTTTTGTTGGTGGGGTGACAGGCCAACCTATAATATGTAAACATAAAAGTGACAGTCATAATAGACACCCCACAGGTACTGTCACAGCTGGCACAAAATAATCTCTAACTCTGCACGAAGGTTCAAGCGTCTGCATTACAATTTTCCTGGGGCAGTGGGGCCATCCCTCGCTTGTCTAAAAGCACCTTCTCCCTAACTCAGGCCTCCTTCACCCTGGGTTACTGCATACCGACTGATTCGTCCTCTGTATGTTAAAAGACTAGATAATATTTGATGTTAAAGGTGCATGGCCTTACCTTTCGATCCTCCCTCAGCGACTTTCTAGCATTCCTAACTCAATCAATGGGTTAGTTTTCCAAACGGAAATGGGAATGATGCCTTCCAGAGACTCCAACCAACTAGGTCTTCTTGCTTTTATGCCCATGTTGTCTTCTGTCACAACTCTCCTATTTTGGACTCATCCCCCTTCTTACTCCCGCTTCTACTAATGCATTCTATGTCTCTTTGTTCTGATTCTATCGCTTCCACCCTTTGTTGTTACCACTCTATTGCCCTGCACTACTACCCCCTCCTCATTCTACTACCTCATCTACAAAACTGCTCCACCGTACAGACTACTACTCCGTCCTACACACTACCACTCCCTCTTGCAGACTATGATTATCTTCTAAACAGTACACCTCTCTCCTCCATATTACTTTTTTCTTCTACCTAATACTATTCCACACTTCACACTGCTACTCTACCCTCGAAACTAATGAATCACCCCTCTTCCATTCACTTTCAAATACTCCACATTCACCCCACCACACTCTTTACTCTCTCAAACACACTCAGCTCATGGAACTACTTGCACTCACAGAACTATGCCTTTCTTGCTGATCAACCCTCCCATGTCCAACTTGGGTCTTTCCTCTCTCCTCTCTCTCTCTCTCTCTCTCTAACTTCTGCTCTAATTTACAGTGTTATGTGGATGGCACCGTGCTCTGCTTCAGGCTCCCCTCAACCTCTTCTGCTGCTTCACTCATGCCAGACTGTCTGTCCGCAATTCAGGCATGGCGTGCCTCCAAAGATCTCTTCCTTAATGCCAGTAAGGCCATGATTCCTCCTCATTGTGACACCTACTCCCGTCTTCCCTCTCTCACTCTGGCCGTCCACCCCTGGCCCTCTACCTGCTCCTTCCTGTGAGGCTAAGAACCTTAGCGTCATCTTTGACTCCACCTTCTCCTTCTCTCCTCACATCTCTGATGTTTCTAAGAAGTTCCACTATAAGCTACACCTCCTCAGAGGTACTCTTCCTATTCTCACTTTACCCCAGAAGCTTGCTTCCTTCTTGAGCCCTCCGCTCATCCACCTCCAACTATCTGAGGGTTAGCTGCTTCTCCAGACAGAGAGTGGGGGTAGATCTCTGTCCTAAGCTGGGGCCTCCCTCTGGAACAGCCTCCCTGCCCCTCTCAAACTTGAGCAGGACCACCTAATGTTCTGGAAGCAACTCAAGACCTTCCTTTTTGCTTCTGCTTTCTCTCGCCTTCTCACTTGCTGATGTCCCTGTCTGTTGTACATACTGGTTACCTGGCCACCCACTGAACCTACGGGACCTGGTTCCTGCACGACCAGTTGCCCTTGCATTGCCTCCGGGCCATTGCAGATACAGTCCACTTAAGGGACTGTATCTGCAACCCTACAGTCCCCTGACTCCCTGCACTTATGTGCCACCTCCCGGCAGCACTGACAAGTTACTTTGCACTCTCTCCTCCCACCTACCCCCTGCCTCTCCCCCCCAATACACTTACATGATCTGAATGACACAAGGCCTAGTAGGATCATTGTTTTGTCTTCCTTCTGTCCTCCCTTCCTTGTTTTGTCGCGACAGGAGACACTTGTGTACAGGTGTGTTATAAATTACTTAGCATATCATATCACTCACGTACCAACACTTCACCTGGTCCAACAACCAACTCCACTATCCTATCCACCATCCCTCCTCCTGCTTGGTCTGCCACATACTCAGACCTCACCCGAGGAAGCCACACCTTCCTGCTTCATGGGATTATTATTTTTTCCCTCCCTGCCGCTTGATTGGTAGTCTGTCCCTAACCATTTGAGCTATATATTCCCCAATGGGGAGGTTTCCCAAATTATTTTCTCTTTAAAAGGTGGGTTGAGACCTCCCCCTTTTTTATCTACAGGACTCCTTTTTACTAACAGTGACGTCCCAATGTACATTGTTCCAGTTCATGTTTAGGGTACCCCTACTGGGTTTCACCAAAGTTAAGTGGGGTTCGATTTTGGTTTTCCACCCCCTTTCAAGTCTCTGGTGGCCTAGGGCCCCACAGGGAAATCCTCTTTGGATGTCTTGGGGCTGGTACATGCTGCATAGGTGTCCAAGTAGTTGCATATGCACTACCACTCCAGTCTTCTCTGTACAGACACTGCTGACAGCCTGGACTGCAAATAGGCTGTTGTTTGCAGGGATTCTCTGTCTCTCTCCTGCAATTGTTTCATGGTCTGCGTGGGGCCAGAAGTGACCTCTCTTCTCAGTTGCAATGCAATGTCCTTGGTATTCCTGGAATTAGAAGAGAACATTCTTCCAGAATGTTCGAGTATTATAAAGGATTAATTCATTAATATTGGTTCACAAGTATTGGGTAACATAATTCACTCTTGAAATAAAACACACTAGCACTTTGCAGGGGCAGTTATTTGGACCCTCTCAGCTGCCACCTGCCACCGTCCACCTCAGCGTTAGGACTGGCTCTGGATTTCTCCCTGGTAGGCCTGCAGCCCTGACTGAGAGAGGTTGCCATCCACTCCTGAATAGAAGAAGCTTGAAGTTCTTTTATGTTTTCATAATCAAATACATGTTTTTGTTGGAAATGAGCTTTAGTTGTAAAAAACGATTAATGCATTATCATAAGATAGAGATGAGAGTTCTTTCAGTATAATGGCGCCAGGCACCGATGATTTCAGGAGCCTATTGAATTTGTTGTCTCTTGGCATTCCAAAATAATCTATTGCCTATTACATTTACTCTAATATTTGATATACAAGATTTATTACTAGAATCCATTTATTGAAGAACCCACATCAATCGGGAGGATAGCTCATCGGCAATGTGCTCGCCTTGGAAGCAAGACGACACGGAGCAACACAGGTTCAATCGCTGGGTCCGTGCTTAGAAACCTCTGGGTATTAAGTGTGATATAAATAACCTATCATATCATATCAATTGGTCATTAGCATTATGTTTTGTGATTTTCAACATATGACAATGATGGAATAAGAATTCAGAAACAAATATATAATCAATTAAAGAGCTGTTACTCTTAGGACTGTAGGTATCTTGATTGTGATGTCACCCAGAACGTTTCCATTTAAAATTTGTAGTGCCCAACTCTGCTTCATAAATATCCACATCTCTCAGTGGATGAAGGCAATCTACTTCCATCCACTAAACTCTTGCCAGCTTTAAAACACGATAGATTCAAATCACTGAAGGTTACTATCTCTTTACTCTCTGTTGTCATCATCCAGGAATCTAGCATCGAGAAGATTGTATCAAAGAAAACGTGTTGCTACAATCGTTTAGGGTTCCAATACATGTTTAGTAAGAGGGGGGGCCTCATCCCTGGAAAGCAGATTGTGTCCCACTGAAGGGCAGCCTCTCTACCCTTTTATTTTTATTTAATTTAATTTTTATTTTCATTTAGTTTATTGCAAACTTTTAAAAAGAAGAAAAAAAACAAATGTATGGAGAAAGGTTTCCTGAAATGCAAAGATATCAACATCTTTTAAATTAAACTTACAATCATCATTTCTAAAAATATGGGAACATTCACTAGTGTTCCAGAAAACCATTACTACATTTCTTGCCCTGTTATTCCCCTTTTACTATTGGGTATTTCCATGCAGTGCACCCACTAACCATGATCAATTTTCGACTTGAACCCACTCATTCAATATGGGATTATCAACCAAACTATCCACTTATTCAAATCCATATTGGAGAACATAATGACAAGAGGGGGCAGAGAGAGCATCTTCCTTCTGTTTACACTTAGGCACACAGTTTAAGCAAACAAATCTTCAAAATTCAGTCTTGAGAGCAGTGCCCTGGTCACATCATCCCTGGGCACCTGGTGTTGGGAGGCAATACGGGGGAGCCGTGTCTGGAACATCTTGTGATTTGGGACAGGAGGAGCAGAGGTGATGCCAGTAAATTTAGTTCAAGGTTGGGGGTGCAGCTTGTCTGCAACCATGGCATTTGGGTTAATGAGGAAACCTATTGTCTCATCAAAAGCAGGGTTGGCCTTTCCAAGTTACTTTGATTGTGTCTTGAGCAGGAGGGTGCACATCACGTGATGGTCCCACATTTGTGAATCTATTGTTAAAAACTCACCAACCATAAACCTGGGTTCAACAGTGATGGTGTAGGGGGCCATTTATCTAGGAGAATGGGAGTGGTGTAGATTTGGCTGATCGGCTAAGGAACTATAGGGGGGGTTAGTGTGTTCTCTAGGTGGTAGCCAATGAGGGTGGTGGGATTATACAGTACTCATTAGTATGCATAGTAAGGTTAATTTGCAGAACTCCCTCTATGCAAGTTGTATGCCTTTGTGATAAGACAAACTCTGCGGCGGTTTGGTTCTACGGGACCGCCTGAGACCTTTTTGCGTGTAATAAACCTTTGTTTTCCCTTGCAAAGAGATGCAGAGATTATGGATTGTTTTATCTTCCATTGTTTGGGCTACCATCCTCTCACTGTGTATGAGATTAAAGGGATATATGCACTACCAAATGCCAGTTCTGTTCTGCTAATTTGGAATGTATTCTGGCATGTTCTCAGTGGGATGTTTGGATACCTCGTTTTTTTTTCTTCCAGGCATGCATGTGATTATATAAGAAAGTGGGACTTTTCTGCTGCTGTTTTGAGTGAGATGTATTGATTAATAAATGCATTACTTAATCTTTTATAACACGTGTAATGCTGGAGAGCAGTCTCTAAGAGCAGGACCGGGAATCAAAACTGTGTTGCTCTGTATTGTCTTGATCCGAAGACAAAGCAGTTGCCCCTGAGTTATCCTCCCAATGGTGTAGTTCATTCTTTTCATGTGTGTTATTAGGGATAGTGGTGATTGTACTGTGGTAGACATTTGTCGACGATGTCATAATGATGTATCTACATTGATTACAAGCATTGCCACAATGTTGGGTAAAAAAATCAAACCTGACAGCACAGAAGAAGTCAGCATCTTATGGAGGATTGCATGTCCAATGTATCCGTACACTCTCTGGACTGGCATTCACTGAGAGAGCATGAATGCTTAAATACATCTTTCAATACACGTCCACTCTTACACCCGTTTTAAAGAACTGTTGCTAAGTGACGAAGACATAGTTTACAAAGGAGCCCTTTGCTCAAATAATAAATGGGACAAAGTACCTCCTACCATACTCTGCTAGGATATTGCAAGTCACCAAAGAGCTTTGTAACCTAACAGAGGAAAGGGTTGCAGATTTGCCATATCCTTTTTACATACAGTAGAGTATATTTTGGTTGGTCCTCATAACACACTCTATCTCCCCTCCAATGCTTAATGTAATGTGCTTGGATCAAAACAAGACAGAAATATACAGTTTTTAACGTGTTGCAGAAAAATAGAGTAAGCAGTTAAATAGAATACACCTTAAAAAGTTCTCATTTTGGGGTAAATAAGTGATAACATGCGTATTCTTATACTCATGTGGCAAACTTCAGCAGTGAAAAAAGAGCATTCTGCCATAAACACTTCCTTATCAGTTATTAACTGTAAAGTGTCACAGAAAACCAGAACACTATTTTACAGGAATGGAATTTGAAAATCTTGTCAGGGCTTTAATGCTGTGATGCAGTGCCGGCTGGGCTGGAATTCTGCTCTGTTCTGCTCATGCTGAAGGCATTGTGACCTCATAACTGAACCATGTTAACGTATGTAGTATTCACACTTCTGCTACGAGATGCTGCCAGCTAGATACATCTGTGCCTCGTGGACAAGCTTCTTCATCCCTTCCAGCGTCATGTCTCGTGGAGATACGGATTGAAATATGGAATGCAGATTGAAGGATCACAGAGGAGTTGAGCTCAACCCGGCGGTGAATGGAATGATGCAGAAGCAGAAGACTGTATATTAACGTATTTAAAACAACTCGTCAAAAGTCAAAATCCATTGACAAAAGAGGAATTTGAGGAATTTGGTCTTGAAAACTATTGGAAAGTTGCAGATGAACTGTATGTGTACGGTAACATGATCATGAGAGGTGACAAAATAATTCCACCATCGAGAGTACGTCAAAGGCTGATTGATTTGGGTCATGAAGGTCACCAGGGGATAGTGAAAACCAAGCAAAGAATACGGAACGATTTCTGGTGGCCTGGCTGTGATCTCCAAATAGAGAAGTCCATTTGAGATTGTATCCTTTGCAATGAACGTGAGAAAAGTTGTGTGGGTGCGAATCACCCAATGGTTGTGACAAAGATTCCTGAGAAAGCATGGGATGAACTGGGTATGGATGTACTTGGTCCTGTGAATAGTAATGGAATACAACAGTATTGTCTGGTTATATTTGACCTTCTAACTAGGTGGGTGGAGGTATTAATTAGACCATGTATCACTGCAAGAACTGTCACTGATTTCCTTTTGGAAATCTGTGAGAGAGAGGGGTTTCCAAAAAGCATCAAGACTGACAATGGTACTCAATTCCGCTCCAAGAAAATGGAGGAGTTTTGCAGTAGAAATTCCATAGAACACAAAAAGAGTGCCATTTATCATTCACAGACCAATGGAGTAGTGGAACGGTTTAATTAGGTGCTCAAGGAGACCATTTGATGGGCATGGTCGAATGGATTGAACTGGGAGAAAGCTGTGAAGGAGAAAATTGTGGCACATTGTTTCACTCCACACTCCACCACAGGTTTGTCCCCATTTGAGTGGAGCAGGGGGAGGAAAGCAAACACCAAATTGGTACCATCATGGATGAGTAAAGGTAATGAACTACAGAGAGATTTTGAGTCTGTGTGTGAGAATATCAGGAGAGTTCAGTTGAAGAATGCCTATGATAAACAACTGTATGTGAATAGGAAAGATATAAAACCTGTTGTGGGAAGTGTGGTAAAAATTAAACTTCCTCCTGCTTTAAGGAAAGGTGTAAGTAAATGGTCTGATCCTGTTAAAGTTATCAAGGTATATAAAACACACAGTTAAAACAGTGGCCTGGAGGATATAGAATACAGAGAGAGTGTGTGTGGTGGAAACACAGGACAATATTGTTAAGAGTGCCAGTGGACGAGTGGATGGTACTGGAAGTAGAGGAGTAGAGGAGTTGTGTGAGAAGAATATCAAGAATGGAGAATGTGAGGAAAACATTGTTACCAAGTGTGTACACAAAGAAAGTAAAGGATATTTCCTTGCCAGATGTCACCACAGATCCACCTCGCAAGTCGAGGTGGGTAACAGTCTGTCGCAAACCACGACACATGGAGGACTTTGTGTAAATTGATCAAGTTGTGGACCCCATGAGGACATAACAGTTATATAGTTTGTTTTGTTAATATTGTTTATTGTCATTATGAAGGAGGGAAGATGTGTAGTATTCACACTTCTGCTACGAGATGCTGCCAGCTAAATAAATCTGTGCCTCATGGACAAGCTTCTACATCACTGTCGAGGTGTCATGTCTTGTGGAGATACGTGATGGAATATGGAATGCAGATTGAAGGATCACAGAGGAGTTGAGCTCAACCTGGCGGTGCTCATACATGCTCCCTCCGACTTTCCCAATATCCTTATGTGTAACATTAATAAATAACTCCTGATAATCCATTTGTCCCATTTTCATTATATATACATGTAATGCTGTAATTCCATGCCCCACACTACAACGGATAAAAGAATAGTAATGATGTCATTTTACTATTGAGGATTAGTAGCAATGTCACAACAAGCATGTAATAGGCAATTATTCACAAGCTTGTATAGGGGCTGCTTTGTATTATAATACACTACTGAAGAACGCCACATTCACACGCTATTGATAAAGGAAATTGCCCTCTGCATGCCTGGCATTACTGGAAAGTACAGTGAGAAAAGAAATACCTGCAATAGGAATTACAAAGGGTGATTTTTCAGAATCTAAAAAGCATTTGATGATGACTTTACCGCGATTTTGAAAGACAGCTACGGAAGGAAGCTAAGTGATTTGTGTCATGTAGTAATTAGTAACAGAGCAAGAGAGAGGCAGTGAAATTAGGGATTGCGGAGTTGTGTGGGTGGACAAACTGTTCACATGGTTTTCTCAGGCAAAAAGAAAGGAAGTTATACCCATATTGTAATACAGATGCAACACTTTACATACTTTGCACATATGAAACAGGTTGACAATATGCAAAGAGGGATGGAGAAAGTTGTATTTTCTGTTGTGATGCGTTGCGCATGGTGAACTCTGGCTACCATTGGACTGTGCAAGAAACTGCAAAGCTCTGGAGGTCATTGTGGAATTCACAAAAGGGAAGGAGTCAGTCATGGATGCATGGATGCATTGGCAAAAGACAGTTCAATAAAATGATATGCATTTTATCTTACTGGCAATATTATGAGACACAGTGTATGAACATTCACTGGTAATCTTCATTACTCCTAGTCCTAGGGCCTCATTACGACCCAGGCGGTAAGTTACCGCCTGGGCCGTGACTTTACCACCATGGCGTAAACTACGTTTACGCCATGGTGGTTGGCGGACTTACCGCCCCATTCCGACCTTGGCGGGGCGGTAAGTCCCCAATCCCCATTTACCCTTCCCCATTCCCATTTTTGCCCCATAGGGCATAATGGGAGTGGGGAAGGCGTTAATTACGCCACCGTAAATTACGGTGGCGTAATTAACTCCATGGTCCCTTAGCGCCATGGATTTTAACACCTGCTAAAAGCAGGTGTTAAAAGCACCATGGCGCTAGGGGACCTCGTAATTGGCGGTAAGGGGTCGGCGCAGCTAACGCTGGCGTTAACCCCTTACCGCCAGGGTCGTAATGAGGCCCCTATTCTTTCTTGTTACAGTTCAGACCTTTGAGATAACTACCCCTCAGCCAGCAACATCCCCTATTCTTTTTCTTCCTCTATTCTTCCTTCTACCCAAATATATAATATGTGAGGTACATATAATATGAGAGTTATTATTCCCACTGGTTTAGAGTGGGGGGGGAGTCAGTATTGTGAATATTCAAAGGATTTTCCCCACATCCCTATTGTTGTCCCAGTACTATACTGTACCTGTGACAGGATGCATTCTGAGAGGGTGTGACAGCCCAGGCTTTTTTAAAAAAAGGTTTTATTAATAAATAGAATGATGCATGCAATTATGTATCTAGAAGGGAGGCCTTCTAACCAGAAGCCACATTCATAAAAAAGCACCTTGCCAAAAGAATAGTACATCCATATATATGTGCTGCATGGGGCGTGGCTTGATGGCTACGTGAGAGGACGTTCCTTGGAGGAGCTCCTGATGATCCGATCCTGATCCTTGGAAAAAAGTGATGGTTTTTGGTGGACTTTCGAGCGCACGGTGCATCTAAAGGCGTATGAAAGTGGGGGGCATACGGTGCGTGCCCTCCCCAACGGCGAGACTGCATATTCACGGAATTAGACCCCGAAGAAGTTGGCGGTCACGCAAAGGAAGGGGAGCACCCAAGATGGCCGCCTGTGGACAAAGGGCCATAAAAGGTCCGACGAGCTGAGGAAGACAAGGTTGGTCGGAACGCGGGCGAGCCCAACCAGACAGACGGGTCGCATGCGCCTCGGGCTGAAAGCAAGAACATAAGGGCGAGCCCCTACTGCAGAGGCCATGGGTTGTGGCGGACTAGCAGAGTGAACCTGTGAGGATACAGCTGGGCGCGTGGGCCCAATCGACGCAACAGGATGTCTTCCAAGGCGGTGCAACCCCGGATCAAGCAGCCTACGATGGAGACCTATGCTAGGTCACCCTCGGGCGCGGAAGGGGGCAAGAGCAAAGAAACCCCTGCGGCGGCGACGAACCCACCGGGTACCATCCAGGAGGTGCTAGCAGCAATTGCTGACCTGAGGGTGGCCTGGGAGACGAAGCTGGGCCTGGCCATGAAAGAGTTGCAAGAGGGCCCAAACCTCAAGATAGGAGCGGTCCGAGAGGAGGTGAACCTGCTGCGCCAGGATGTGCGAACGATCGCGGAGCTCACTGGGGAACTGGAGCAGAAGTTGGCCCCAACCGTGGAGGCGTGCAACGCACACGCCAAGGAACTTCATGCCCTCGTGCAGCAAGTGGGCAATCTGGAGGACAGAGCAGAGCAGGCAGAGGGGCGCGCCAGGCGCAACAACATTCGCATAGTGGGGGTACCGGAGGGAATGGAAGGATCGAACCCCACGGATTTCGTTGAAACCATGCTCTTGCAGGAGATCACAGGCGGAGAGCTGACCCAGGGGTTCGCGGTCGAAAGGGCGCACAGGGCCCTGACCAGGAGACCGGCCCCAGGAGCCCCCCCGCGGCCATTGATTGCAAAGATCTTGAACTATCGTGACCGCGAGAAGATTCTCGAATTTTTCCGGAAAGGGTGCACGATAGAAAGGGGGCCAGCGAATATAACAGCGTATCCGGATTACACGCTGCTTGTACAACGGAGTCGAATGAACTTTGGAACGGTGAAGAGGAGGCTCAGAGAGGCAGGCCACCGCTACATGTTGCTTTACCCCGCTAGGTTAAAGGTGATCCATAGGAACAAATCCCTCTTCTTCGAGACGCCGACCGACGCGATGGAATGGCTGGATATGCAAGGTCGACCACAGGAATCGGATGCCCAGACAGAAGCGGCTGGAGATAAGTAGCACGCTGCAGAGGCACCCGTGAGGCCACAGCTATGACATTGGGACTAGAATATAGTTTGATATTGTGCTTGTGTGGGGGAAGTCACGGTATCTGCCGGCGGGTCCCGTTGAATTCACTTCTCCTAAATAGATGACTGGGAGCTCCTGGGGAGCAACCTCTGCACCCGATAGTAGTATACTTAGTTAGGTCACTGTTAGATTGGTGACACCCCGCAGGGTCCTTGTTCTTGGTCACGAGACAGGTCCAGACATGGGTAGGCCTGAGATCCAGGGATGGAGCTGGGCTATTGTTGGGGGTTGGTGGGGAGGGGAGTTGTGTGCAGTGGTGTGAGGTTGGAGAAGGGGGGTGGGGGGCACGGTTCGTTAATAGAAGGGATGGAGCCAGGAAACGACCCTACATGGGGAACATTATGGGGAGGGATGGGACGGAGATAGACCGACTAGATGGCATCGGGTAATCTCAGAATTGTGACCTGGAATGTACAGGGCCTCAACAGCTACCTTAAACGTAACAAAGTGATGATGTATTTAAAGAGGATGCGCGCAGACATAGCCCTGCTGCAAGAGACCCACCTCACTAGGGAAAGGCTGGAGGTGGTCGGGAGGAAATGGAAGGGCACCGTTGTGGGGGCGGCGTACTCAGCGTATGCCAGATGGGTCATTACTTGGGTGGCGCCCCACGTGCCGTTTCGAGCGCTTGATTCTACGGTGTACCCGGAGGGGAGAATGGTGGTGGTAACGGGTCTCTTGGAAAACAGAGAAATACACATCATAAATTTATAAGCCCCCAATAACGATACAGCGGCTTACTTTAGGACCCTCTACGGTAAATTTTAGTGTGGGGGGGGCTTTAACTGTACCGTAGTCCCCAGTATGGATAGGTCCAAGGATAAGGCAGGAAAAATGGCACCGGCGGCTAAAGCGCTGAGTACCCTACTGAAAGACCTAGGCCTAGCAGATGCGTGGAGGAGGCTGCATCCCACGGATAGACAATACTCACACTACACAGCGACACATGATTTGTACACAAGGTTAGACTACATGTT